>NC_143134.1:104280454-104583484 GCF_059928025.1 Delphinapterus leucas | reverse complement strand
AAGACCATGCAAATGAGGCACGCCCACAGCTGCCTGGAAACCAGGCCGGGAGAAGTCAGAGCCCAGAGCACATGCTGCAGGGCCGTGCTAGGCAAAGGAGCTGGAGGAGGTGGAGGAGGCGCCAAGGGAGCAGGTAAGGAACCAGGGAGGGTCGTGGAGGGACGGCTCACAGGGCCCTGCATCCTGAGAGGCAGCATCGTCCACCGACCGGGTGAACGCTGTCCTGGGAGGCAGGGCTCCTGGGATCATCTTTCAAGCTCAGCCATTCTTTAGCTGTGAAGCCTTGGGCAAGTCACTTCACCATTCTGAGCCTTGATGTTCCCATCTATAAAATGAGTGTAAAAATAGCATGCTACCTATGTATTGAGCATCTGCTGTGCTTTGCTGTGCACATAACAGTCATTATCCTCTCCTCACAGCAAGCTCATAAGGTGAGATCATTAGCCTATATTACAGAGGAAAACAAAGCTCAGAGAGGTTAAGCCATTTGTCTAAGACCTCACAGCAAAGAAGTCTGGTTCCATAGCTGCACACTGTCGACTCCTGATCCTGCTTCCTTCAGAGGGTGGTTTTACAGAATCAAATGGTCTATGCAAATGGAAAAAAAAATTGCAAAAGGCAAATTATACCATCAAGATGTGAGTTACCACACTTAGACCCCGGCCAGGACTGAGGCCCTTTGTAAACTGGGAAGTCCTATAAAAATGCTAGTTCTTCACCTCTCTCCTCTGGAGGTTGAAAGTATTGGGGTGATGCTACAGACAATGGATATTTGGCTGACTGACCTGCTCACAGACTGAGGCGATGTCTTTGGGGTGGTATTGGGATGTCCTGGCTTGAGAGTGAGTCGTTGGTGGTTAAGTGGCCAGAGTTCCTCCTGGAGACAGACTCTGAAGCCACAGACAAGGCCTGAGGTGACCATGGCAGATAAGGGCCCAGGTGCTGATTCAACAGTGATCATCCCTCTTCTTGAGCATCCCTTTACAGCTTTGGCCATGGAACTTCAGGAAATGGAAGCCTGCTTTGTGGGGAGGGGAAAATCTTTAAGGGTAGTAAGCTTAGTGCAATAAAGTTAGAATAAAGTTAGAATTTTCAGGCAAGAGAATGAAAAACTAACAAACCTATAATCTTACCCCCAGAGATAACCACTGTTGACATTTCAGTGTTTGTTTTTCCACACATTTTTTTCCGTTGCACACATATATTGAAAAATTAGATTGTACTGTAATATGGTTTTTTTGCGGTACGCGGGCCTCTCACTGCTGTGGCCTCTCCCATTGCGGAGCACAGGCTCCGGACGCGCAGGCTCAGCGGGCATGGCTCACGGGCCCAGCCGCTCCGCGGCATGTGGGATCCTCCCGGACCGGGACATGAACCTGTGTCCCCTGCATCGGCAGGCGGACTCTCAACCGCTGCGCCACCAGGGAAGCCCTGTAATATGGTTTTATTACTGGTTCTTTTCACTTAATAACATGTCATGAACGTATTTCCATATCAATAGATGTTTTATCACATCACTTAAAGGCTGCAGAATGTCTCTTTGTATGGATGGAGCAGAATTTATTTAATAAGTGTCCTACTATTGGATAATTAGGCAGTTTTCAATTTTTAACCATTAGAGCCGTGCTTTCTACCCAAATCTTGGTACAGGTCCTGGATTATTTCCACGGGATAAATTACCAGTGGGGGAACTGCTGAATCAAGGTTATGTATATTTTAAGGCCTTTGATAAATACTAAAGGTCTGCTTCTGACACACTCTGGAATTCAGGGGCTCCTCAAAGCTCAATGCAGAAAATTTCATGGCCTCAAAGTCAGCCTTGAGCCTTCCTCTCTCTCAAATCCATTTGCAGGGATAATGCAACCACCTCATATATAGTCTTTACCGGGTGCCAGGCTCTGTCTAAGAGCTTTATCCTCTGAGGCATCACTTTTAGCTTCCTCTTCAGAAGAAACTGAAGAACAGAGAGGTTAAACAGTTCACTTGGAATCACAGCCCTAACAAGCAGTGTGTTGGGGGTCAATAGCCTTGACAACCTGGTTCTAGAATCTATGCTGTCCACTGCTTCTTGGAAAGTATATTTGATTGCATCTGCAAAGATATCTTTCACCCATCCCTTTGATCTTCTCCACCAATGCCTCACATGCATCAAGCCCCACCATCCCAACTTGGACCACGGCTAGAGCCCCTAACTGGTCTTCCATTTCCACTCATCCCTTTCACTCTGTCTTCTGCTCTGCAGCTGGAATGTTGCTTTAAAAATGGAAATAGGGGCTTCCCTGGTGGCGCAGTGGTTGAGAGTCCGCCTGCTGATGCAGGGGACACGGGTTCATGCCCCAGTCCTGGAAGATCCCACATGCCACGGAGCGGCTGGGCCCGTGAGCCATGGCGCTGAGCCTGCGCGTCCGGAGCCTGTGCTCCGCAACGGGAGAGGCCACAACAGTGAGAGGCCCGTGTACCGCAAAAAAAAAAATGGAAATAGGATCGGGTCACCCCCCCCACCCCCGAACCCTGCCGGCAAGCACATACATACACACACGCTCAGCCCTAGAATAAAACCCAGATGCATTCCCCAGCCTCCAGGGCAGCCTCTCTGGCTTCTTCCTAAAAGCCACTTCCCCATCCAGACCCACCCCCTGCACCCCAGTCACCCAGCCTCCTTTCACTTCCTCAACGACAGAGCTTTTTCTCACCTTAAGGCTTTGGCACATGCTGTTCCCTTGAGCTCGAATGCTCTTCTTCCACCCTGCAGGGCTGGATTCTTCTCATCCTCTGGTCTTGGCTTTCATATCATCTCTCTGGAGAAAGCTTCCCTGGTGATCTCACCTGAAGGAACAAGTCCCCTAAGCCCATTTTCCTTTTTGTCCTTTATAGTATTAATTAAAATTGTGCATTTATCGCCCATTACTCATTAAATGTCTCTTTCCCTCACTAGACTCTAAATGTCATGAGGTCAAAGACCATGTCTATTTTGTTCCCCATTATTTACCCAGTGCCTAGCACAGCACCTGGCATGTGGCGAGCTCTCATTAACTCAATGACTGCTCGTAGAAAGGACGAATTGTCCACAGAGGGAGGCATTCATTGGTGAGGATCTTTGGCAAAGTATCCAAGCTTCAGCCAGAGCTGTTCCATCCTCCTCCTGCATGTCTTCACTTCCTCTTCCCTGTCCCGAAGCAGTGACAGAGGTCTAGGGTCTAGAAGGAAACCAGGAAGCCATGGGTGAGAATGTAAGCAGGTTTTGCTTCAGGCGCCAACTCAGTCAGGGTAGATGATGTCATATCGGGGGCACAAGGGAGACTCGTTACCCCCAAGGCCCCCCTGCACAGTTCCTGGATTCCTACCATGAGAGACTTCTGGCCACGAGGAATCTCCTAGTGAAAGGCAAACACTCACTATCCAGTTAATAACACACATCTAGCAGGTGGACTGAATGGCTGAGGGCTCTACCTTTCTGACAGCAGCATGGTGGTGGCCTGGAAGTCTAGGTGTCACCACTAACTAGTGGGTGACCTTGGGTGAGAGTCACTTCTTGCCTCCCATCTGCAAAGTGAGTGGTTAGGATGGAGAAGAGGTTTTTAAACTGCTTTTTCCTCAGAAGCTCAAGTCTTCAACTTGTTCAGATGACCAATATAAGTCAAGTGTTTCTGGTTGAAATAGGGATGTGGGGCTGGAGCGGTCCTCCTCCCTGACTCCCGCTTTTAAGTCCCAAGGGTGGTGGGAGGGCTGAGTCTTGGACTCCAAGATCTCAGCGGTCAGTGCCTGCCAGGCTGACCATCTGTGTCATCTAAGGACAAAGAAGGCAGCCGGGCTCGCATGTTCTGGGTGTAGCTCCTTGGGCACATTAAGTGATCGGAAGGGGATGGGAGAGGACTTGTTGAATCTGATATTCAGAGAGTATTCAGAGACTTTAGGCTGTGCAGCAGGTGAATTTCATAGCAATTGAAGGGCAAGGCAGGCAGCCCCTTTGTTTGAGAAGGAGGTTTCAGCCATTTTAGAAAAGAAATGAGGGCCCAGGAGAGAGGAAGCCCAGAAGGCTCGCTCACCCTCTCCACAATCTAGAAGAAGGAAATTGCCACCCCTGCCTTTCCGGGCCAGGGATCCCAGGTCTTGAAGAGACCACCCACAATCTCACAGATAACTAGGCTTCCAGGGTTGGTTGTTTGCCACGCCCCAGGGGAACACAGGTCCCTCACCTCACTACCCGCTACCTGGGCAGCTCTCTGGCCTTCGCTGCAGGCAGGTGCGCTCAGGAGACTGCCGCCTGGGCTACCTGGCAGCTCCAGGTGCTGCGTGGACGCTGCTATGGAGACGGGCCCCGGAGTTGGTGGTGAGAAGGCAGTCTCCCAAAGCTTTGCAGATTCTGGAGGGGAAGAGGCTGGAGCCTCAGGCCCTTCAGGGTAGTCTGCCTGACAGCCGTAGTGCCAAGGAAGGCCAGGTGGGCACTCTGGGAGTTTCTAGGACAAAGTCAGGGTGGGGGGAGGAGCCAGGGGAGGCCAAATTTTGGGAGGAGGCTCTGGAAGGGCTGATCTGGGCAGGGGAGCCTCTCCATGTTTCCAGGTCAAGGGGAAAAGCCTTCCCAGAGCCCCCCTTGCCAGGCCAGTGCAGTGCCCTGCACAAAGACTGGGCCAGTGGCACTGAGGATTGGCCCTGCAGCCCAAGGGGAGGAGGGAGAGAGGGCCTGGCTTTTGCCCCCAAAGGAGGGATAGACCAGGGAATTCACAAAGCCCATCTCTGGGCTAGTCAGGATCCAAGGCAGCAGGGAAGGAAATATTTGCCCTGTAGCAGGAAGCACTGACTGTGGCTCCTCTCCCTCTCCCTGGAGCCCAAGAGGCCAAGGGCAATCACGTGCAGCACAAGGAGCATTTTTATCCATTTCCAAAGCCAGGGTGCCGTCTCCTTGAGGGAGCTCGATGAACGTGGGGTGCCTGAGGCCTGGGCCCGGTAGAGGGGATGCTGCAGGAGCACCACACCTAATTCTACGGCTTACGGACTGGGTGATCTGAAACAATTGCTTCATTTTTTTTTAAATTTTTATTGGGGTATAGTTGATTTACACCTGTTAGTTTCAGGTGTACAGCAAAGTGAATCAGTTATACATATACATATATCCATCCTTTTTTTAGATTCTTTTCCCATATAGGCCATTACAGAGTATTGAGTTCCCTGTGCTATAAAGTAGGTCCTTATTAATTATCTATTTTATATATAGTAGTGTGTATATGTCAATCTCAATCTCTCAATTTATCCGTGCCCCCCTTACCCCCTGGTAACCATAAGTTTGTTTTCTACATTTGTAACTCTATTTCGGTTTTGTACATAAGTTCACTTCACCTTTTGAACCTAAGTTTTTTCATCTGTGAAATGTGGGCGATAATACCTTTTAACAACCCACAGGACACAGCCTAGGGCCAATACAGGCACGGAGCTTAATGGGTGTTCCTTTGCTCCTTTTCCCTTTCTGCCAGGACGTCTCCTGCCAGACCTCCCAGTGTCTGGTCTGAGGATGGCGGAGAAGCAGGGCCGGGAGCCGGAGTGCCCTGTGTGCTGGAACCCCTTCAACAACACGTTCCACACCCCCAAAGTGCTGGACTGCTGCCACTCCTTCTGCGTGGAATGCCTGGCCCACCTCAGCCTGGTGGCTCCGGCCCGGCGCCGGCTGCTGTGTCCGCTCTGTCGCCAGCCCACTGTGCTGGCCTCCGGACAGCCTGTCACTGACCTGCCCACGGACACTGCCGTGCTCACCCTGCTCCGCCTGGAGCCCCACCACGTCATCTTGGAAGGCCGCCAGCTCTGTCTCAAAGATGAGCCCAAGAGCCGCTACTTCCTGCGCCAGCCCCAGGCCTACACGCTGGAACTCGGCCCCGGGCCTGGGAGCCAGACTGGGCCCCCCCAGGACGTGGCCCCTACCACCATCCCCAGCCCCATCCCCATCCCCAACCACGACTCTCTGAGGGGGTGTTTCCGCAACCCGCAGTTCCGGATCTTTGCCTACCTGCTGGCTGTCATCCTCAGCGTCACTCTGTTGCTCATCTTCTCCATCTTTTGGACCAAGCAGTTTTTTGGGGGTGTGGGGTGAGCATCTGTTCCAGACAAAGAACCAAGCCTTTCTTGGTTGCTGCTGGGTATGAGGACTGCAGACCCTCATTTGGGGTCATCTTCCTTTGTAGTATTGTTCTTTTTTACAATCCAGGGGTCGGCTAGGCTGTGCATCTGCTTCTGGGAACGGAGACAGTCCTACTATAATGAGAACCTCTGAAAGCTAATGGGAAAAGATACGAAGAGAGCTCTGGGTGTGAACCACGGGTCACGGAAGGGCCGAGAAGCAGATCTGTGATGCCAGGGCTACGTAGTATGTTGTACCAAAGGGCTGGGCGATGGCATCCAGGAACCTGACCCACTCAGACAGCAAGCTGCAATTCTTACTGGAGCTGCTTTGAACTCAGTTCACATTTTTTCGAGTTGCTCTTTCTATTATTTGTTGCTAAAAAATTTGGAAAGTGAACTTCAATTGTGAGCAACTGTGTTTGTCTTCCCCTTTCAGTTTTCTCTTTGGATGTTTTGCCACCAGTCCCAGTAAAAATGGCCTGCATTCATTAATTCATTCACTCACTCATTCAACAACCAGTTGGCTTGTCCTCTGTCAGAACTAGAGGGAGAGAAGGGTAGGATGAACCAGGGCTGGCAGAGTCCTTACCAGCAAGGAGGGCACGTTCACTCAGCTGCTTCTTGTACAAGACGACCTCTTGTCAGTGCGTGGTTTATGGAGTGTTAAGAGCAGAAAAGTTTAAAGGTGAAAGAAACCAGAGTCAGTGATCAAAAGAAATCTGGGATTTGGAGGAAAAGATTTTTATTCCTCCTGGTAGGTGCGGGGTGGAGCTCTGATTCCCCTCCTCCAACCATTGTAATTCTGGCCTTGAGAGGTAAGGCAGGGAACTCCCTGGTGGCCCAGTGGTTAGGACTCTGTGCTTCCACTGCAGGGGGCACGGGTTTGATCTCTGGTCGGAGAACTAAGATCCCACATGCCGTGTTGCATGGCCAAAAAAGAAAAAAAAAAAGACATAAGGCAGAAACCCCGGATACAGTAAAAGCCTTAGTTCCCATCCCAGGCCATGCAAGCAGGGGATTCTGGTTTTCATTTTGCATGACAGAATCTAGGAACCAAGGAAAACTAGATAGAATTTGGATGCTGCTTGACTACAGGTTGCCACCTCTGCAGTATCTAAAACCCTGATTTCTTCTTCACTTTTAATACTGCCTGGTTGCTCAGGGCTCTGAAACAATCTCAAAATGGTTAAAACACCATCACAAAAAGATAACATTTTGTTTTTTGGGATTTGCAGAATAAGCTTTCAGAGGCCAGAAATTGGTTTTATTTGCTCTAAATAACATTTTGTAAGTTTAATGAAACCAGCTTCTATAAACTCTTCGGGGTCTTAATGTACAAGATATTCCAAAATAGTCAAGACATACATACTTCATGTTTAGTAAAACCAAACAGTCTTAAGCTCCACTGTGAAGAAAAAGTTCTCCATTATGAAATTGGAAAGCCGCCTACATATCCTGCCAGGGGACTAGCATCTGCCTCTCCATTTGCACCACTGAAGATAATTATACTAAGGCTGGGACTGGATGTCTCCTCACGGGCTTCATTTCTTTACACATCCTTGCTCCTTAACTCTTGTGCTGGGTAAATTAGGCAATGATCTCACCATGTTCTCAGAGCCAATAAGGAACAGAGAGGAGCCAGGGGAAGTTCAGGGAAGAACACTTGCCTCTGTACTAGGGACTACTGCTCCTGAGTTAAGCAGGCTTCGTCACAGATGAAATTGATGCTCCCCAAGTTTAGTTACCTTGTTCAAGGTCACCCAGCTAGCATGTGGTGGAGGCCTTTCAGTCAAAATAGAACACTCTTGGGGTGGCTGATTCACCAAACAAGACACAGCTTTGAGTCTTCTGGGATAGGGAAGGATATAGTTAACATTGTGGCATCTTCTGTCTTCACATTCAACAGTTCTAACGTTGGGCAGTGCCGTCCTTCTAGAGAGCATTTAGGAATCTCTGGTACCCGATGCAGGGGTGGGTTGTGCTTCTGGCTGTGAGTGCCTCAGAGGTCAGGGATGCTAAGACATGCTGCAATGCTGAAGACATTTCTACACAGCGAAGTATCATCTGTCCCAAGATGCAAATAGTTTCCTGTTGAATAACACTATAGGCTCCTTGCAAGTTCACAAGGTAGAAGTGGTAAAATTAACTCCCTTTGGCATGAAGTCAGAGTAAGAGATGCAGTGACTCCTCAAAAGGGCAGTATAAATGGTAGAGTGGGCTTTCCCCGTAAGTGGTCTGAGGTGACCAAGAAGTTCAAATCTTCATGTTCACTTTAAGAACACTCGTGAAACCGTCCAGGCCATTAAGGGTATGCACATCCGAAAAGCCACCAAGTATCTGAAGGATGTCACTTTACAGAAGCAATGTGTGCCATTCCGTCATCGCAATGGTGGAGTTGGTAGGTGTGCCCAGGCCAAACAGTGGGGATGGATGCAGGGTCAGTGGCCCAAAGAGTGCTGAATTTTTACTGCACATGCTCAAAAATGCAGAGAGTAATGCTGAACTTAGATGCAGATTCTCTGGTCATTGAGCACATCCAGGTGAACAAAGCCCCCAAGGTACAGCGCAGGATTTACAGAGCTCATGGTCGGTTCAACCCATACATGAGCTCTCCCTGCCACACTGAGATGATCCTTACTGAAAAGGAACAGATTGCTCCTAAACCAGAAGAGGAGGTTGCACAGAAGAAAAAGATATCCCAGAAGAAAAAAAAATTTACGGTCTGGGAATAAATGCTGCAAAAAAAATAAATGCAAAGTTTAAAAAAAAAAAAAGGTGGAGCACTTAAAAAGTTCAGACTTTGTACAGGGAACAGGCCATGCTGGCTGGACTGTTTTTTTTTTTTTGGTCTGGCCCATGTTGCCAACATACTCACTAAAGCCCTATGAAATCTCTTATAAGGTCACAGACGGACCAGACTCTACCATTTACTAACCAGGTAACCTGGAACAAGTTACTTAACTTCTTTGAACTTCAGTTTTTCTGTAAAAGAGGGAGTAATAATTAACTCGTAAGACTGTGAGGATTAAACAAGATGTCTGAATGTGCCTGGTGGTGTCTAGACAGCGCTAAGCGTCCTGTTAAGTGATGACGATGACGTTTGTCTCACCGTTAGCATGAAATGACACACTTGGGATATGCTCCTCAGTTAACGGCTTTTGGACAATGATACTCCCAGTAAGGAAGTGTATATCCCACCAAGACATTAGTCCGGCCAAAGGCTTAGATGAAATCTTTTCACCCAGTTGCTACCCCTCTAGATCTCTTGGAACCACCCACCCCCCGCAAAACAAAAGACAAGTTTAATGGAACAAGTGGTTAAATTTCAACTTGAAAAACTGAAAACCTTTAACACACTATATTTGAAAGTTGCACGCTAATACACTTACATTCATTATTAGTTTAAACACACTACAAAGGTAGTAATGAAAAATAATTTCTTTTCATGGCTAACTATGGAGGAAATAGAGCCCATTAATACTTAAACAATAGTGAAGTGCCCAACAGAGAGTAGAGCTGATCATCCAGAAGCTTAACAGGTACACAGGATATGCAACTACTTGGTTATAATTGAAATCAGATTAAACAGACTATTTAGCTACATACCACATATTCCTAGTTATGCACGATAGAGCCAGACAAAGTCACTCTCATCCTCCCTGGAACAGCAAAGGAAAAGTGTTTTGAACGTTCAAGGAGAAGCCATCATATAAGCCCTTCTTGAATTCTCTATACACAATCCTTTCTTCTTGCCAATTCCTCTATTTTTTGTGTGAATTTATTGTGTATTTCCAGAGTTCAGTGGTTGTATACCTGGGGTGGAAAGAGCTGAAAGTAACTGCTGTTTGGCCAATGAGTAAGAATTATAGAGTTCAGATACAGTTCACTGGTAGTCTCGCCCACAATGCAACAGCCTTCCATTAAAAAAAAAAATTACTAACAGAATGCTTACTAAGGAGACAGAATTGGAGTACGCCATACTTGAGATCATTTGCTATATCTCAAACTAAAAAAAAAGGGACCTCTGTGGACCAATGCCTAGGATTCAGAAAATGCTTAACTATATAATTCTTTAAAGGGCAGTTTTTTAAATAGGATTTTACTCTTTAGCAAGTGTATAATAAAGAAAAAGTTTATGTTTGGGAATACCCATTAGGGATTTTTTTCCAGAGTTACCTCAGCATGAAGGGTGCATCCTTTAAATAACCAATAGAAAAGAACTTGCACAATAGAGACGTCATGTTTGCTTTCTAAAAATTTCATTGAATCTTGACACAATGGCCTAGCTTTTGGGTAACACAAAGGATGCCAAACTTGAAAGCAAAATGGAAGACATCTTCTGACGAGGAAAATGTTCAGCTCTGAGCTTCCCAATGCAGTTAGCATTCCACGTGAACTCAACAAGAAGAGGTAAAATATTCTCTACTGCAGAGCCCTAAGCATAGCTGTGGTCTACCTCTTCACCTCCTGTTCTCAGGGTTCTTGCTCTGTCAGGCACAGTTTAGCCAGTGCACGGTGAGGTGTGTCTCTCTACTCGAGGGCTTCCAGAATATAGTCCAGCCACCTTGCTCTCTGGGTCACATGTAGTCCTGAAGCATGTACCATGTAATGGAAAGTCAAGTTTCAAGAATTAAAAATGGAGTCAGGCACAATCCGGAGTGCTGTGAGGGAAGCAATAGGGCATTCAAACAAAAGATTAATAGAAACAATGTCTACAAAGTTCATGGCAGGGCTTGAAGATGAAAATTAAAATTTCAACCATGAAAGGGGTTCACCAACACCCAGGGACTGGGCTGCCTGCTTAAAGTGGGAGCTGACATGGAAATCCAATTCTTTTGAGGATCTATACATGGTAATTAGCAAAATACATGAAAGAACAAAACACATCAATTCCTTTCCTTTGAAAATGGCTCTAAAGAGAGAGTGAGGCTAGAATCCTTCTTCCATGGTCCTGCCTATTCAGCCATCCAGAGCTTGAAGGTCCTGTCATATGAGCAAGTGGCTATGAGCTGCCCATTGGAAGAAATGTCTAGGCCCATCACTTTGCCTTCGTGGCCGGCCAGAGTCTTCAGTGGCGACCAGCCTGGGTGGGTCCAGATCTTGGCTGTGTTATCATAGGCACCAGTAAGCAAGAAATTCCCATGGATAGCTGCAAAAGAAAAGGGGAGTTGCTTCAGGAATTCAAGTACTCAGAAGAGCATAAGAAAATAAAAGACCCCAAATCTGCTAGAACATACTATTTTGAAAAAGAAGGTATCTACATTCAGAAAAACTCAACACTCTGACCTGTATTCCTACTAGACCTCTACAAAAAAGACAACTACAGGCAGACTTAGGGAAACAAATAACATTATTAAGGTCTTTTGGCTCTTTCCCTGATAGACAACCTATTCCGAATAATATTAAGGATTCAGTGCTTGGACCTTCCATGGAAAAAAAAAAATGAAGCAAAACATTCACGGAAGTCTTCTTTACTTCCTAGGAACAAGATGCAGGCTGTGTCATAGCTCTGTCTGAAAGTGTGGTGGAGGGAAGGAGGTTATAATTTGCTCCTTCAATAGAGTCCAAATTCTCTCCTGTTCCACTTCCAAGTCTTAACACCCGGACTGCATTCCTCAGAAGTGCAATTTGTCTGTCTTGTAATTAGGCCTACAACAGGAGGAAAGCTTACGCTCAAACTTGACACCAGTCACTAAGTTCTGGTGGGCAGGAATGGTATAGACACAACGCCGCTGTCGAAGGTCCCACACTTTGCAGGTGTTGTCACCACTGCCAGTTGCAACGTGGTAGCTGTGGATCAGATGTAGTACTGAAGTTAGAAACAAAGAGTACTTTCTGACCAATAACCCTCTCCGCCCCTCACTCAGTGAGCTTATTTACCCATTGGGGGAGAAATTGATTCCATAGATTTCCTTCAGGTGACCTTCTAGGAACATGATGCAACGTCCTGTACGCAGGTCCCAAACTCGACCAAATGCATCCAGTCCCCTGACAAAATAATTTATGAATGAACATTTTGAATACAGCTCTCTGTGGAAGCAAGTATACTTAAGAGGTGAGACTACGGAGCTGCCCCCGCTACGTAGAAGAAGCCTTACCCAGTGCCAGCCAAAGAGCCATCTTGATGGAAGGCAATGTCATACACACCCATGCTGTGGCCTTCCTGATGCAGGATTTCCTCTTGAGCCTCCAAATCCCATAAGCGCCATGAACGGTCATAGCTAAAAAAGTCAAACTAACGATTAACCAGCAGATGTTCAGTTCCTACAATGTATGAAGTGCTATAAACAGCTGTAGCTCAAGTTATGTTTCTGAAACTACTCATACAACCATATTAACAAACTCTTTTCTGGCATAAACAATGTCTCAACAATTAAGCATATCTGTCTTGGGTGCTAACTGGGAAACCATGGTTCCTATAAACCTACTTCAGTAGCTATTTTATATTTATTTATTTGTTTATTTAAAAACATTTATTTATTGGCTGCGCTGGGTCTTCATTGTTGCACGCGGGCTTTCTCTAGCTGCAGTGAGCAGGGGCTACTCTTCGTTGTGGTGCGTGGGCTTCTCATTGTGGTGGCTTCTCTTGTTGTGGAGCACAGGCTTTAGGCGCGAGGGCTTCAGTAGTTGTGGCTCGTGGGCTCTAGAGCGCAGGGTCAGTAGTTGTGGCGCACGGGCTTAGTTGCTCCGCGGCATGTGGGATCTTCCCGGACCAGGGATCAAACTCATGTCCCCTGCGTTGGCAGGTGGATTCTTAACCAGTGCGCCACCAGGGAAGTCCCTTCAGTGGCTGTTTTAAAAACGAAATTCCTTAGAATCGCCCAGCAAAGATTCTGTTGCCTTCTTTCTTCCCTTATTTCACCGTTATGTCCTTCCATTCATTGAGCATTTATTGGGTCCTAAACTGAACGTTGGGCGTATAAAAATCAATCACAAACAAATAGATCAATAGAACAGAAAATAGAGTATAGAAATAGGCCCACATATACATGGTCAAATGATTTTCAATGAGGCCATCAAAGCAATTTCAATAGTGAAAGTCTCCTCCATAAATGATGGTAGAACTGTAATACATATGGAAATAAAGACAAAACAAACAAACAAAAACCCCTCAGTAATAAAAATGGGCAAAGCACCTGGACACGGAACAAAAGAGAATATACAAATAGTCAATAAGCATATGACAAACTACTCAACACCAATAGTCATCAGAGTAAAAAAATTGAAACCATGAGATTTTACTACATATTTGCTAAACTGAGCAAAATGATAAGATTGATTAATGACAAATGTTGGCAAAGATGTGAAAAAAACCAGAATTCCAGAATTCTGGGAATGTAAAATGGCACCAACACTATGGAAAACCACTTGGAAGTTTAAAAAAAGTTACATATACATCTACCCTATAACCTTGCAATTGCATTCCTAGGTATTTATTCAAGACAAAGGAAAGAAAAACACATCCACTAAAATCATTGTACAAGAGTATCTATAGCAGCTTTATTCTGACTAGCCAAAAGCTGGAAACAGCCGAAGTGTCCATCAGTAGGAGAATGAATAAACAAACTGTGGCAGAGTGATACAACTGAATACTTCTCAGCAATCAAAAGGAATTACTGATACATGCAACGACATGAATGAATCTTAAAAATGTTATGCTGAGTAAAAGAAGCCAAACAAAAAGAAGCCATATGAACAAAAATGAGTTCATAAACTATGAATAGACAGAATTAATTTATGGTGACAGAAATCAGGCCAGTGATTGCTTTGGAACAGGGAGTTGACTGGGAAAGGGCATAAGGGAACTTTCTGGGGTGATGCAAATGTTCTCTCTATTGACTAGTCTATGGCTATGAGCATAACTGATGCCGTCTTGGGCCTGTACAGTTCTTCCTGTCCTTCTGCTGACCCTACCCAGAACTATACTGTGTGGTAAGACACTTTCCTATAGTCAAGGGCTTTGTAGTTAATAGATATTGTTTAATAATCATTAGGACCAGGTGGCCTCTATGCTGTCAGTCCTCCGACAATGATGAAGACCTTTGCTGATATATTCCCAGCACCCACTAGTTACCCGTTCTTCACTTAGGAATGTACTTCCTATTTCCAAACACGTACCCCCATACCTTAGGTTAACTATAAAATTGCCTCAATGGTCTCTTGGGGGTGCAGAGTGCAGCTGTGAATGCTTCTGGATTGCTGCCTGCCAGATCCCACCCTGTGAGTAAGTGACCCTATAATAAACGGATCCATTGGATATATGGAGCTGCTGGCCGTGTTTTTCAATCTCAAGATGCCTTCTCAGTTTGGTGGGCACCTTCTGTTCCCTTGGACCTCCAACAACAGGGATGTGGGCCACATGAGTCTATGCATTTGTCAAGACTGACTGAATTACACACTGAAATCCATTCCATTGCATGTAAATTGTATCTCAAAAAATTCTTTAACAGATTCTGGCCTCATTGAATTTGTAGAACCAGAAAAGGAGACTGATTTGTAAGCAGAGAAATTACACTGTATAGCAAAAAAAAAAAAACCCAAAACACCTCTAGTATTGGCCAAGAAAGAGAAGAAAGAGGGAAAAACTCTAGTTTTCTGGGAGTCAGTGACTCTGAAATTTCAGATTAACTGCAATTTAAAACCAAATATGCTTAGCCCTAACTATGTCATATATTCTTTTCTGATTCTGATTTATTGAAGTCCAAGAAAATCTCTTGAAGGTCTCTGCTCTAAAAACTTACTTGGCAGTTCAGCCATAAAAGGTTAACAAGATGCCACAGGCCTGTATGGATAGAATAAGAGGATGGCTTACCAGGTGGTACCTAAGAAACGTCCTGATGGATGCCACATTACACGGGCCACACGCACTGTATGGCCTTCAATATCTGCCACTGGTTCATCACTGAAAAGGAATCAAATGCATGTAAGTAAACTACTCTACAGTCCTGTAAATACTCATTGAACTTATTAACTGTTGAGCACATATACACCCAATTCTGCATGGTTTGACAGGCCAAATTGTAACTAAACCTGTAATTTGTTAAACTTTTAAGGCCAATGATAATTTAACTCACTTCCCAAGGTTATTATAAAAGCTTTGGGACTATTTCATGTGCCCACGGGGCAAAACTGCTCTTCAATAAACACTGTCTATTTCAATTCACTATGTTAATAAACTCTTAATGCTATATCATTTGCTTAGAGAAAATTAAAGATATTTCAGCCTGACAAGCAAAATAAGCTCTCTGCACCAAAGGAGCGTTGAGATTCTAGAAAGAAAACATACGTCGACAGAGATGCAAGGTTATATCAAAAAGTTTTGGTGCAAGTGGATTACAGATAAATTTATCCCAAACTTCAGCTTGTCCAAGGATCCACATGAAAAAAGGAACTCCCAAACAGAGGCTTAGTTTCCTTTTGGTGGCCATTAAATTCTACTACCAGCAATGACAGAAAGAAGGTCTGAACACCAGCAAGAGGAAATAAACATGAACCCTAAAGAGGGCAATTAAAAAGGGAACTTTGTCAATGGGCATACACAGAACTAATGAAAGCCCTAGGGGAGCAAATATTGCTATGTATTACCAAAGCCAATTAAAACTTGCGGTGCTCACAGGTAAGATCTTGTCTGGCAAAGAGTGGAGACACTAATTAGCTCCTCACAAAATCCTGGAACAAAAGCCTCATGTGCTTTCCCAAAGAAAGAAAACTAAGCAACTGAATTCAGATGTCTTTTAGGCAAACCAAGTGCTTCCAAAAATTTCTTGGAAAACAATAATCATAAACACATTAAAAAAAAAAAACTGTTAAAATTGGAAAATGTAGTCTAGGTAAAGGACGATGCTATTGGGAGTAGACATCACTTCCTTGGCAATACTGCCAGACAGAACCTCCTTCCTCTCCCCTGTGGTTGTTTGCTAAGAACCAATGCGCTGTCTAGACTATTATTTTTAGTCAAGCTACCAAATAGTGCATTTCTCCAATGTCAATCTACTGCACGGGGGATATAATGGATCCTTCCAGAATAGCTGGAGCCAGGAAACAGTGGCTACTGTTAGAGGCAAAAAAATCAAGGTACAAAGTTAAGAAAGAAGGAAACCTGACACAACTCCTCTGGTGAGAAAAGGTCTAAGAAAAGAATCCTCCATTCTATTTTCACACAAGTTACCTTGACTCAGAGCATCTCTGGGGTTAAATGCTAGATTTTTAAGTCTCAAGGGCCAACCAATCAACTATTTACTTTAGCGACTGCAGTGTGGACAGAGGGTAATATTCACCTGTCAAGGCTCCAAAGCTTCACAGAACCATCAGCAGCACAAGAGGCCAGATTGACATCTTTTTGGTCCAAGGAGACAGTGGATTTTGGATGGAATACAATTGCTCCCACGTTTGTGTTATGGCCTGAAGGAGTGTAAGAGATGAAAATTAAAGGGGTCCTGCTCCCTTATAACTTAAGTGTAAATACATACATGAAAAATATTATATATACACATATCAGAGGACATGTAGACCTAGAGACTATTAAAGTAGCTATTCAACTACTAAAAAATTGAACTATTTTAACTTAAATTAATATATAAATTGCATTAAAAAAAGCTAAACACACAAAAAAATGTTTCTTGGTTTAGAGATTGTAAATGCCAGAGTGGGGCTGGACATGAGAGAAAAATGGTAAGCGTACGAAGTCATTATCATCCAGCCCTGCAGTCAGAGAAAACCAAGCCAAGTCAAATCAAATCAAGAATTAATCTGTGTGTACTGGGTCTGAGTGTCAGGCAGAGTTTTAGAGTTGTTTTGCTTGACAGAGTTCACACTGAGAAAAAGACTGAGATTTAGACAAGATTTTAACTCACCTCGAAGAGTATGGAGGAGGTTGCAATCAGGAACAGACCAGAGCTTGCAAAGCCCACTCCTAACAAACACAAAGGAAAGCATCTCAGCCAGGGTTGGTCTGGGAAGGAAAAGGTACCTTGGTAACATTACTAAAGGACAATCTCTCTCACCGCCCCCCGCCCCCACCGCAAAATGTTACAGTGGCAGACACAGAAAGAAACAGAAAAGGCTTATCATTTGAAGGGTTAGAGAAGAAAGCTACATCCAGGTCTCATGCAAACAGAGGCCTCTACTGGACTGTAAATATTATAGCACAAGTTGCTCTTCTCCTTAACTTTTGGATCAATTTCTGAGGGAAGGTAGGACAAATTAAACTATTTAACATTAATATTAATAATGATACTATCTTCTTAAATACGAATTGCATTTTGCTGCTTACTAAGTATTTTAATTTTTTTTTTTTTGGCTGCACTGTGAAGCATGCGGGATCTTACTTCCCCAATCAGGGATCGAACCCATGCCCCCTGAAGTGGAAGCACGGACTCTTAACCACTGGGCTGCCAGGGAAGTCCCCAAAGTACTTAAATTTTTAAAAAAATGTTTTACTTTGGAAAATTTCCAACAAATTACTTTCATATCTATCATCAAATGATCCTTATAACAGACCTGTGAGGTACATATAAGGCAGGAATGATCATTTCTACTTTATTATTTTTTTCTTATTTTATTTTTATTTTATTTTTTGTAATTAATTTTTTTAATTGCAGTATAGTTGTGTTAGTTTCTGTTGTACAGCAAAGTGAGTCAGTTATACACATACTCATTTCTACTTTATAATGGAGGTAACTGAGGCTTGGAGAGATGGAGGGATCTGTGTAGGTCCCTGGCTTTCTCCTGAACCACAGTCTCAATTTCTGCCTAGTCAAGTAGTTCTTGTGCGTACAATACAAACGAGTTTCCCCTTCACTAGATGACAATGTTCCTCAAGAACAACTAAGTAACTAAATAGAACAAAACAACAAAGTTATCACATCCTAAGAGTTTTCTGCATATGTGGTGAGTAGAAAACAAAATGAAGATAAAAAAAATAATTCAAGTTTACTGAGTCCTTACCACATACTAGGCACTATCAAGGCAAAATGTTTACAAACATTATCTCACCTTACTTTACAGATGACAAAAGTGAAGCTTACAGAGATTAAGTATCTTGCCTAGGTCACATAACCAAAAAAGAAAAGTTATATCAAGGTGTGTATACTAGTCTATAAGCTCACTATCTGATCCAAAATGATGCTAATGCCAAGAATATGACTGACATGTCATGGGTCTCTGGGGTACCTTGTGAACAGTAAGAACTGCTAATTGAAGGCTACATTGTAAACTACAGTGGGTAACTACCAGCACCTCTAGTTTGGTGTGATCATGAGAAGCAGAGGCAAATGGTATTGAAATGGCCTTCTAAGACAAATACTGATTTTTTCCCCTGAACCCCATTTAGAAAACAATGTCACTGTAAAATGGGACTTACCAACAAGCTGTGGCCAGCATTTTGGAACTGGGACTAAAGTGACAGTAGGAGATAGGCCGATCATCCCCAATCTGACTGCAGAAATTATTCAAAGACTTAAAAAAAGACAAACAAGGGATCATTAACAGGCTAACCCAAGACTTTCTTGGCTTTTCCACCATAAAAACAAAAACAAAACCAAAAACCATTCCAGTTTTAACCCTCCCCAAGAATCTTCTACCACCTTTTTGTTGTTGCTGTTAGAAGACACTTTTACAAACGAATGAAGTCAAGGCTTATCTGGAACTCCAGCATGCTGTCTTCTACAGTCTTAGTAACACTAGCTTCTATGTCAGCTAAATACAAACAGGAAGGCCATGGCGAGATCTAAAGTACAGTCTGACATATTAAAAGGGAGAATTAAAGAGTACACCCATAGGCCTCTGCCTAGTACAAAGCACAGTAGGTTCCCTGCCACCTTAACTGATGGTTCCTCTCAAATAGCAACAGTGTAAGCAGGAAGGAATAAGTATAGCTGCCTTTACTTGCTAGAGGTGGGCCAAAATAGAGCATCTATTAAATATTTAAGAATCTTTAAAATATTAGACAATTATATATATGAGAGCATCTTATATATATAAGATGAGAGCATCTTACCCGGAGAGATTTGTGCAGTTCTTGCATCTGGGAGGTTCTCGTTGTCTCAGGAATCTCTTTATGAAGACGGGCCTCTTCCAAGCGTTTCATTGCCCTGTGACACAGAAATAACATTATTAACCCTGAGCAAATGGGTTGGAAACAAAGGTCCATACAAGTCTCTTTACCACTCAATTTCAATTAATAACCACAGTCATTATAAAGCACCTCCTCAGTCCTTGAGAGGAAATAAGAAAAAGTATGTTTCTTCCTCCTTCTCGAGGCTCTCCTTACCTGGGCAGTGAGTAATTAGCAATCCACAGTCTAGCAACCTTCAGGCTGTTTGGTCCTTCATGGTACCAGGTTTGCTGATACTGAAAGTTAAATTAAGAGCAGAAATGTCAAGTCTGAAGCATTCTTGCCCCTTTCATAGCTGTCAATTCCCTATTGTTAACTGCCCAGAAAAAAGATGAATTAGTTCAGTAACAGGATGAAATCAGGTATATGTGCTTTCTCTTGTGTTTCTTTCTATGAACTCTTATTGGATAGTTTCTGGTTACTTGTTAAAAGTGACACCAGGAATGCTATGGTTCTTTCCTGAATGGGGAACTCACTTATCTCCATTTATACCTACAAAGGAACCACAAACTATTGCCAACAACTATTCCGGAACAGTAGGGTCTCCAACTCCCCCTGTTCCCCATCCCACAGAAAACAGAAAATGAGAGAACTACCCCCTTGTTTCCTGCATGTTTATACTATGAAGCCAAAGACACATTTTACCTCTTCTTTGGACTTCTTTGATTTCTCATCATCTTTTCTGGTCTTTTTTAAGGCATCAGTACCGACCACTGAAAGGATATTTCTTAACCTGTAACAAAAAAGATCAGAATTTAAACAGAGTTAAGACTGTGAAAAGTATACCTAAGAAGGCAGCAAGCCTGCCCTACTCTCTCACCATTCAAATCTCAAGCAACCTTCTTTAAGGGTCAAGTTGTGATGCCTAAACTTCCAGTGTGATTTCTCTCACTCAGTAGTCTTTATCTGAAGATTCCCTAAATTGAACTAAAAGCAATTACCCTGTTAAACTTAGAGTCAACTAGCCCCAACACTGCTACCACTCGGGCTGTGGATACAGACAACCTTCACTCAGTGCCACAATGTGCTGGATACTGCTCAGGTGCTAAGTATAAAAAATGACTAAGAAACAGTCCTTGATTTCAAGTAGCATAGTCGGGGTGAGGCAGTGGGGGGTGGACAGGACATACAGAAAGTATCGGGGAACTAGAGTACATTCCATTAAGTATTATGACAGTGCTAAGTGCATGGTGCTAAGGGAATCATAAAAGGAGTAAACAACCTAGGCTTGGAGGGAATCAGGGAAGGCTTCATGGAGAAGATGTTACCTGAACTGAGTCCTCAAGTAACCAAGTCAATGGGTCAAGAATGGGAAAGGACAGTTGAAGCAGAGGGTTCAACAAATGTAAAGGTCTGGAGGCAAGAAAAGCATGTTGAACTTGGAATCACAACAATTTAATATGGCTGGAGCACAGAGTACTGGGAAAGGGTTGGTGAGAGATAAGGCTGCAAATCTAAGCAGGGGCCAGGTCACAAAGAGCTCCTAATGCCATGGTAAGGAGGGTTTACATTTGAGAAAGACCCCTGGAAAAGTATGGAGAATGGACTGAAGAGGGAAAAACAAAGGCATACTATTGTATCCCCTGAGTCTTATGGACTGAATCAAGACAGTGGCAGTGGGGACTCAAGACATTCATTTAAGGGACACAATAAGACAGACTTTGCTGGTGGAGAAGACAAACAATAAACAGTAGAAGTAAACCCTCTGAAAGGCTATTAAGAAAGTATGTTACTTTCTTAATAATGGCAGGACTTACTTTACAAGGGGTCAGGTGTTAGGAAAGGCTTTTTTGAGGAGGTGGCATTTATGCTGAAACCAAAAGAATTAAAAAAGCTCTAAAAGGCAAGAGAGGGGGACAAAAAGAGAAAAATTCAGTGGATAGACAGCAAAAGAGCTTGAGTATCCCAGGAGGACCATTATGGCTGCTAAGTCTAGTAAACTGGGGAAGAGTGGCACAAGGCAAGGATGAAGAGCATGATTAGGAGCTTTGTACTCTAAGTTTAGTAAGAAGACTCTGTAGGGGGCTTCCCTGGTGGCGCAGTGGTTGGGAGTCCGCCTGCTAATGTGGGGGACATGGGTTCGAGCCCGGGAGGATACCACGTGCTGCAGAGCAACTGGGCCTATGCACCACAACTACTGAGCCTCTGTGCCACAGCTGCTGAGGCCTGCGAGCCTGGAGCCCGTGCTCCGCAGCGGGAGGCCACCGCGATGAGGGGCCCGTGCAGTGCGATGAAGAGTCGTCCCCGCTTGCCGCAACTAGAGAAAGCCCGCACACATCAATGATAGACCCAACACAGTGAAAAATAAAATAAATTAAAATAAATTAAAAAAGAAGACTGTAGGATTTTAAGCAAACAATTAACACAACACATCTGGGGCTATTACAACAGTCTAAATGTGAAAGCAATGGAGGTAGAGAAAAGAGGACACACTGGAGGTACATTTCAGGAGTAGAAGAAACAAGATTTTGCTGATGGGTTACACAGAAGGTGAGCAGGTTTTCAACTGAAAAGTGTGTGAATGGTACTGTTATTTGCAAGGAGAACTGGAAAATAGATGAGTTCAATTTAGACATGTCAAATTTGAGTACCTATAGAATATCTAGGTTACAGAGACCTGGGAGTCATCAGAATATATATACACAGAGTAAGCCATGCCATGGGAATGGATTTGATCACTCAGGGTTAGTGCAGGATAAGGGCAAAAAACAGCACTTTAAAACAGGAAAAAAAGAGGCTTAGAAGAATTAGGTAGAGAAACAGGAGGAAAACCAGGATGATTTGGTCTTCTGAGAGCCAAGGAAACGGAGTGTTTGAAGGAGGGAATAGGTGGCAGTGTACTAGGGCTATTCTTGATAACAATGAGTTGATGACCTTAATTAAGAGCAATTTCAATGTGGTAGTGGTCGATCAGTTTGCAGTAGGTTGAAGAGTAAATGAGCGGTAAGGGCCTTAAGAGAGTAAATGTAATGAGTGAGGAATAGCTGAGCCCCAAGTCCTAAAGAAGCAGGTAGGCAGGCCAGGTCTGCATAACTGCATAGGACTAGCCTGTCACTAAGAGATTTTGTAACTTCAAAATCACAAGAGGAGCATTATATGAGGACAGTGCCTTTTTGCAGTAACACCCAAAAAACACTTATCATTATGTCTTATGTTAATGACAAACAATGCGTTTGCTGTTTAAATTTTCAGAGTCCAGTGACAAATGTTTACCCAACTCACAACTCCATAATGAGGAGAGGAAGGGAGGGAATGTGTTAACATCTTCTTCATAGTTTATAAAGAAAAATTAGTAGTGGAGTAAAAACTGGCCTAAGACTTAAATTATGGGCTAAAACATATTAATGCAACCTAATAAGATATTCTGTCAACATTATCTGAGACATTCTATTAAAGTGTTAGCTACAAATTCCAACTGAAATTTGGAACTGGAACCCTGTGATTAAAAAAGAAGAGAGTAGATACTTAGAAAGGGCACCTTTCTCTTCTTTCAGCAGGACCCTCTCCAAAAAGTGTGATGGGTTCCCCCAAGGCCCTAAGGCAAGCCTTGACCTCTGAGTCATCTGTAGAAACATTGATTTGCCGGGCTCGCTTCCTCCTCTCAAACTCAGCTAACACCTCGGCCTGTCGCTCACTGATGTGGTCTTCAATTTCAAACACTTCTCCTGTAAAAAGAACGGCAACATCAGCATAATCACCAGATCTTCCTCAAGTAGGGAGAAAGAAATAATTTCATTTTTTTTTCTTTTTAATTTATTTTTGGCTGTGTTGGGTCTTTGTTGCTGTGCACGGGCTCTAGGCGTGTGGGCTTCAGTAGTTGCATCAGGCAGGCTCAGTAGCTGCAGCACGCGGACTCTACAGCACAGGCTGAGCAGTTGTGGTGCACGGGCTTAGTTGCTCCGAGGCATGTGCGATCTTCCCGGACCAGGGATCGAACCCGTGTCCCCTACATTGGCAGGCGGATTCTTAACCACTGCACCACCAGGGAAGCCCAGAAATAATTTCTTACATTTGGAGTCTGTATGCCTCTAGGGAAAGTTAACTGTTTAATCTACTACAAACTTTACAGTTTCTCAGTTTATTAAAGTATGCCAGGGCTTCCCTGGTGGCTCAGTGGTTAAGAATCCACCTGCCAGGTGGATTAAAGTATGCCAGGACCTCCCTGGTGGCACGGTGGTTAAGAATCTGCCTGCCAATGCAAGGGACACGGGTTCGATCCCTGGTCCGGGAAGATCCCACATGCCTCGGAGCAACTAAGCTCATGAGCCACAACTACTGAGCCTGCACTCTAGAGCCCACAAGCCACAACTACTGAACCCATGCACCTAGAGCCCGTGCTCTGCAACGAGAAGCCACCACAATGAGAAGCCCGCACACCGCAACGAAGAGTAGCTCCCACTCCCCGCAACTAGAGAAAGTCTGCGCGCAGCAAAGACCCAAACAGCCAAAAAATAGTTAATTAATTAATTAAAAATAAATAAAGTATGCCAAACACAGAAAACTAAATGAGGTTTTAAAAGGCAGGAAAATAGTTGAAGCCATCTTGTTTCATTTGGCAAACTTACATAAACACATAGCTTGCATGAGACAGTAAGAGTATGGAGCATCTTTAACAAATAAGTTATGTAGGCTTTCTATCCATGATAAAATAGAAACATTATTTTAACAATTGCCAAAGCTACTCTCTGAAATAGTCTCAGTATAGGGACACTAACTGGAAATAATTACCATGAAAATGATATTCTTTGACTGTAAGGTTTTTTGGATAATCTATCAGCTAGTTTTAAAAGTCACACCAAATACAAGCATTTCGATGAAAAAGGAAAAGTATAGTAGTGACGCAGTTACGTTTAAAATAACATAAAAGGTTTAAAAAGTCACTACAGTGCATGTGTATAGAAAAGAAAATGTGTGGGAGGATCCATGAGAAACTGACAGAAGTCCTATCTGCAGAGAACTCTTTTTATACCCTTCTGTACTCTCTGAATTTCTCATGATAAACATAAATAATTTTATTTCAAAAATATAGTGGACCACCGGTTACTGACACGAAAAAGTATCCTCAACAGTATACAGAATGACAAATGCATGTTACAAAACAATTTGCTTATCATGGTTTCATTTATGGAAAAAAACCTGTATTTTGATTTCTTTCAAAATAAAAATGGCTACTACTTTTATAATTTAAAAGAGGTATTTCATTTTGGGTGAAAAATAATTGGAAAACTAAAAAAGCGAGAATATTATGAACCACAGTAGCTCCAAACCAATGCCACAACTATGCTAGATCTCCAGAAAACAAATGGAATCAATTTGAATCCAAATACACAATGAATAAATTCCTAGTAAAATTACTAACAATTCATAGAAGAAAAACTGTATAATAGGTTTTAAGAAAAAGGTTCTCCAGATGATACTAAGGGGAGTGGGCAGAGTATGGCCTTAAGATAGATGCAAGTTTAATATGTGAAAGTTTTTGACACTAAACTAGTGATATCTAAGTTTAGGAAGGTAATCATCACAGATAATTTGAGCACCAAAGGTAAAGACGGACTCACAGTTTGCATCTTACCAGAGGTTATGTTAATGTTCCCTGCTTCAATTCCTGCTTTAAGTCCTTCTTTTCCCAAAATCCCAGATTCTCCTTTGGCCAGGCGCTCCCTCTCCTTCTCTTCCAAACTTCCATAATAGATGTGTGGTTTCTTCACAACAGGAGCGACTAAGTCATCAGATGCCTTAGTTTTGGTTGCCTGCTAAATCAAAGACCTGGATTAACCTAAAACTTAATCTTAAGCAATTTACTAGACCTCCCAGAAGGATGACGCTTATCCAAAGCTTCAATCCTATTTCTTCTCTAAAGAAAACACAAATTGGACACCAGTTAAGATGTGTCTTCCCTGATTTGGACGTGGTCGGGGGGTGAGTCCAGTCTCTCGGTCACTTAAGTTTTGCAGATAGGAAGAGATAGATAAAACTAGTTAATTTCTCTTGGTGATTTTTCTATCAAAGGCGTGCTTTGGAACATGTTTATTTCATTCAGTTCCAACTGCAATCTCTTCCTGGGTTTTACGAAACTTCCAGGGTTACTGCTCATCACAGGCGATATCAAGGATAACTGAAATAACCAACGCGATGGTAAGGGAGACAAGTTACAAAGTTACTGTCTATACATTTCAAACGTTTTCAGACTTGGGTTAGTAGATAGGAAGTTTGGAGGCCTCATTACAATTAAGAGGTCTGACATTGTCATAAATCTTGGCCAAGACACTACTCCCTTTCAGAACTCCGTTTCTGAACCAGACGGAAAAGGTATTTACATTTCGGGGTTGTAGCGAGAGCTGAAAATGAGCTAAAATACGAAAGCACTCAGGGATCAGGAAAACGCTGCTCCGCTCTCTAAGACCAGACCGAGTCTGGCAGCTTTCCTCCTCAGCCCTCCACCGCCGTAGCCTGTTCCCTAACGGCCCTGTTCCGCAGGGACCCCCAACCCTCCGCGCTCCCTGCCAGAGTGAGCTGAGACCTGTACCGCGGAGGAAGCTCGTGAGGAGGCCATGCTGGGCTCCGGAGCCGCGAAGCCCCACCGAAAGCCGAGCTCTACGCTTCAGACCATCCACCGCGCGCCCAGCAAAGCGGAATTACGACACCTACCGGAAGTGGGCCGCGGGCGGACGCAGCGTCCTGGGCGGCGTGGAGCATGATGGGAATCGTAGTAGGAAAGAGTCTGGGCGCGTCGAGTGGTTTGTTCCGTGGAGCCTCCGAGAAAAGCACGCGAAGGACAGGGTTCTGCGAGGAGAGAGACTCAGAGCAGTCTGGGAATTGTAGTCCAGTTGGCTTAGCCGGAGATTCGGGGTGAGCGCCGAGGTTCCGGGAAGGGGCTGAACAGGTCTGAAAAGAGGTAGGTGCGGCGAGTCGCGCGGCTACGGACGGAACTCGGGGAGTGAATAGACGGCTTCCGGGGCCTGCTGTCGCTCCGGGTCCTGCGAGGGGCTTTAAGTCCTACTGGAGCGAAGGACCGTGTTGCCATGGAAACCCTCGCTCTGGACCAGCGAGTGCGGCCTTGGAGCTGCGGGAGTGCTATTCTCTTCCGCTGTCAGGAAGTTCTCTCGGCGGTTTCTTCTGAGCTGGCTGGGTTTTCGGTGGATTTGGGCAGTGGCGAGAGAATAAGTTCGAAGAGCCCTCTAGCGCCAAAGGAAAATAAAGACCTGGCGGAGGAGCCAAGGCCTGCTTTTGCTGTCTTCAGCCCGGTCTATCTTACTCAGAGTGAGATGATGAATGTGAGGTGTCAGGTAAACTGCACGCCAGCAACTCTGCACAGCCCCGTGTGCGCTGTCTGCTGGGGCATCAGAGATGGACAAGACAAGGTTTTGTCCCCGTGTCGGGGGTGGAGATGGTCAAAATATTGGTGTTTCCCGAGCTGGACAGAGCCCCCTACCCTCCCCGAGGACAATTACAATAATAATGCCTGTTTATTGAGCGTTTACTAAATGCCAGGTTATGTTACAGGAATTTACGCTGCAATACGACATTCAGTCCATACAACAATAGAGTACAGGTACAGACGAGGAAACCATGATCTAGTGAAAGGTGAAGCTGATGGTCCAAGATTAGTGGCGATGGGATTAGAATCTGTGCCCTCTGCCCTTTCGCCTCCAGAACAAGCACTTTTACCCATTACTCTATACTGCTCCCTAGTGGCGATCTTTTCATAGTTTGCCGGAAAGTTAAAATGTATCACAGTTTTTTCTTTTCCCTTTTTTAAAATAATTAATTATTTTTTGGCTGCGTTGGGTCTTCGTTGCTGGGCGGGCTTTCTCTAGTTGCGGCGAGCAGGGCCTACTTTTCGTTGTGGTGCGTGGGCTTCTCATTGAGGTGGCTTCTCTTGTTGCGGAGCTCAGGCTCTACGCGCGTGGGCTTCAGTTGTTGTGACACGTGGGCTCAGTAGTTGTGGCGCACAGGTTTAGTTGCTCCGCGGCATGTGGGATCTTCCCGGACCAGGGATCGAACCCATGTCCCCTGCATTGGCAGGCAGATTCTTAACCACTGCACCACGAGGGAAGTCCGTGTTTTTTCTTTTAAGCAATCTCCCCCCTTGGAACTTTGGCTTCCTCTACCTTTTGTCTACTTTGGAATCAAGGTAGTATCTGTATCAATTTACATTCCCCACCAACAGTGCAGCATTATTTACAATAGCCAGGACATGGAAACAACCTAAATGTCCATCGACAGATGAATGGATAAAGAAGATGTTGTACATATATATAATGGAATATTACTCGGCCATAAAAAGAAATGAAATTGGGTCATTTGTAGAGATGTGGATGGACCTAGAGTCTGTCATACAGAGTGAAGTAAGTCAGAAAGAGAAAAACAAGTATCGTATATTAACGCATATATGTGGAATCTAGAAAAATGGTACAGATGAACCTATTTGCAGGGCAAGAATAGAAAGGCAAACGTAGAGAACGGATGTGTGGACATGGCGGGGAAGGGGAGGGTGGGATGAATTGGGAGATTAGGTTTGACATAAATACACTACCATGTATAAAATAGATAGCTAGTGGGGACCTGCTGTATAGCACAGGGAGCTCAGCTCCATGCTCTGTGATGGCCTAGTTGGGTGGATGGGGGGGAGGGAGGTCTAAGAGGGAGGGGATGTGTGTGTGCGAATGGCTGAGTCAATTCGCTGTGCGGCAGAAACTAACACAACATTGTAAAGCAATTATGCTCCAATAAAAAATAATAAAAGAAAAAAAGATAGTATCTGATTTAGTACAAAGCAATTTGAAATGTAATGTGCCATTGTTTCGTGTTGATAACATCACTTGTATCAGTCCCAAGCTTCATGGTAGAAGGAGGAGACATTTCTTCCTTCGTATACTTCACAGTCCCTAGCTATATCCTAGATACATGTAATAATAATTTAATATCTGTACATATTTTAAAGGAGCCTTCACTTACATCATTTTCATTTAATCCTCACCATGTGACCTATATGTAATTTTCCCAGGAGGCTGACTTTTGTTTTTGGTTGCTCTGCTGCGGCATGCGGGATCTTAGTTCCCTGGAGAGGGATCAGACCCGTGCCCCCTGCAGTGGAAGAAGAGTGTAGCCAGTTTATTCAACAGAACATTTAATGGCTGGTTATTGCAGACATTCTCTACTGGACGCTGTGAGAATATAAAGATGATGCCATCAACAGCTTTTAAACTCAGTTGGGGAGTTTTATTTTCTTCTAAAAAAACCCAGCTCTTTTTTTTTTTTTTTTAAAGCATAAGCATTACTTTGGGTTTTCAGATTCTAGAGTGTTCTCTTGAGCTTCTGTGCATACTTGTTCTCTCTGCCTGCCCTTCACAAGGCAACTAAGACATCATCTCCTCCAGGAAGTCTTCCACATCCCTGTTCACCCCACTGGATTGTGTGTCTGTGTGATGCCATTGCATTACCCTCATCAGAGTTCTAATTACAGTATGCTGCAATTTTCCATTTATGTGTTTGTTTTCCCCACAGACTGTGACTATGCCTCTTAACTCTGTAGCTGGAGCATAAGAACTGTTTGTTTAATGAATGACCTATCCATTTAGGACCTATTTAGACCCTGAGGATAACCCTGTGAATTGGTGAGTTAGAGGGAGTTTTCATTAAGACTTAGTAAACTGATTTTAGCATTCGGGAGTGATCACAAATCTCTCATAATTCCCACATACTGTTGATCAAATTTAATGGTTTGTATACTCTCCTACTAACTGTAGCGAATTAAAATGTGATATTTTAACTTTATTCTCTTAGCTAAAATATTTCTTTGTGAATGGAGCATGAGATTAAAGTGATTGTTGCCTAGAATCCTCTTTTACAGGCAGCTTGCTATTTTAAGTTCTGGAAGAAAGAGCTTTTGAGAATTACAGAGTGGTGGATCTCCATCACGTAATAAATATGTAATAATGATACACGTAAAGACTTAGAAGTCAATGTGTGAATCCAAATGAGTCTTTGGTATCGCCATTCGTTGTAGTGTGCCTGCTTACAAATCGAACATACTTGTAGCTGAGATTTATCCCTTCCAATTTTTCCTCCTCTCTGCCATTTTTAACAGCTGATAGTTCACTGGGTCTGTCCCTTAATGTTGGTTTCATTATGCTGAGACGAAAACCAACCCGTCTGGAGCTGAAGCTTGATGACATTGAGGAGTTTGAAAGCATTCGAAAGGACCTGGAGGTAAGAGTGCAACTTTCAAACCGTTAGGAATATTTAAAACAATAACTCTAACTTTTAGACTCCAGATTCTTATACCAACAGCTTATTCGAAATCTCTATTTGGATGCTTTACAGGCATCTTAAACGTAATGTATTAGTTTCCTGTGGCTGCTGTAACAAATTACCACAAACTTGGTGGTTTAAAGCAACAGATATTTATGCTTTCACAGTTCTGTAGGCCAGAAATCTGAAACTGGTATCACTGATCCAAAATCAGGATGTCAGCAGGACCACGCTCCATCCAGAGGCTCTAGGGAAGAATCTATTCCTTGGCTGTTGCAGTATTTGGTGGCTGCTGGCATTCCTTGACTTGTGGCCATATCAGTCCAGTGTCTGCCTCCGTGATCACACTGCCTTCTCCTCTTCTGTCTGTGAAGTCTCCCTCTGCCCCCTCTTATAAGGATACCTGTGTTGGCATTAAGGGCCCACCCAGATAATACAGGATAATGTCCCCATCACAGCATCCTTAATTTAATCACATCTGCAAAGACCCTTTTCACATACAGGGCAACAATTACAGTATCCAAGGATTAGGACCTGATAGCTTTGGAGGTCATTATTCAGCATACTATACTTAACATGTTAAAACAAAAAACTCTTGATTTCTTCCTCAAACGAGTTTCACCTCAGAGTTCCCTATGTCAGTATCTAAGTAGTTGCTCAAGCCAGAAACCTAAGAGTCAATCTTGAGTTCTCCCTTTCCCTCACCTTTTATATTCAATCTGTCCATAAATCCTTCGGCTCTACCTCCAGAATATTTCTAGAATCTACCCATACCTTTTCATCTCCACCATTAGAACCCTAGTCCAAATAACCATCAACTAACTCTGTACAATTTCAGTAGCATCCCAAGTTGTCTCTCTACTTCCATTTTTTTTTTTTTTTTTCGGTACGCGGGCCTCTCACTGTCGTGGCCTCTCCCGTTGCGGAGCACAGGCTCCGGACGCGCAGGCTCAGCGGCCATGGCGGCCATGGCTCATGGGCCCAGCCGCTCCGTGGCATGCGGGATCTTCCCGGACCGGGGCACAAGCCCGTGTCCCCTGCATTGACCGGCGGATTCTCAACCACTGCGCCACCAGGGAAGCCCTCTACTTCCATTTTTGTGTCTTCAATCCATTCTCCATCAGGTGTCTAGAATGATCTTTAAAAAATTTCAGATCATGTCATTCTCATGCTTAAAACTCCTCAGTGGTTTCCTGCACTTGGAATAAAACCTCAGTTCCTTATCATGACCTACAAGCTTTTAAATGTTCTTTCACCTTCTGTCACTCTTTGCCTTGCCCTCTGTACCCTAGGCACATTGGTTTTCTTTTATTTCCTTGAATATGCCAAACTACTTATAACTCATGGCCTTTGCACATATTATTTTCCTCTGCCTGGAGTGCTTCCTGTTTCTTCGTGTCTCAGTTTGAATGTCACTTCCTCAGTCTGAAAGGCCTCTTCTGACCCTATCCAACTTAGGTGTATCATTCCTACCCATGCTGCCTTCATCTCATTAGGGTCTCTCAAAGCACTTTATTCTTTTATTTCATACCACTTATTCTAATTTATAATGATTTGTTTGTTTATTGTAAAATCATTTATATTAGGAACCCTGATTGTAGAAATCATGTCTTCTCTACCGTTGAGTTCCCACATCTAATACATAGTAGGAGTTCAATATGTATTTTTAAAAATTAATTAATTAATTAATTTACTTTTGGCTGCACTGGGTCTTTGTTGCTGCGCACGGGCTTTCTCTAGTTGCGGCAAGCAGGGACCACAGTGAGAAGCGGTGCGCGGGCTTCTCACTGAGGTGGCCTCTCTTGTTGCAGAGCATAGGCTCCAGGTGCGCGGGCTTCAGTAGTTGTGGCACACGGGCTCAGTAGTTGTGGCTCGCGGACTCTAGAGCACGGGCTCAGTAGTTGTGGCACACGGGCCTAGTTGCTCCATGGCATGTGGGATCCTCCCGGACCAGGGCTTGAACCTGTGTCCCCTGCATTGGCAGGTGGATTCTTAACCACTGCGCCACCAGGGAAGCCCCAATATATATATATATATTTTTTTGCGTTATGCGGGCCCCTCACCGTTGTGGCCTCTCCTGTTGCGGAGCACAGGCTCCGGACGCGCAGGCTTAGCGGCCATGGCTCACGGGCCCAGCCGCTCCGCGGCATGCGGGATCTTCCCGGACCGGGGCACGAACCTGTGTCCCCTGCATCGGCAGGCAGACCCCCAACCACTGCACCACCAGGGAAGCCCCCCAATATGTATTTTTAAGTATAGCCTTATGCCATGGTATTAGATGTCCATTGATAAGACTTAAATTCTTTTTTTGGCCTTCAGAATAAAGTCCAAATTCCTTAGGATGGCATGTAAGGCCCTTTGTGATCTGGTCCTTGGTCATCTCTCCACTTTATCTTCCACTGCTGAGCTATCTTTAATCTCACTGCCTATGCACACTCTGCTCTTTTCCTGAAGTACCCTTTATGGTTCAAAACTTCAATTGTAATGAGTTTCATAAAGTGTTAGTCTTATACTGAACTTTGACTCTGCAGAGTCAGCTCACTATTGAGTTACTTTGTTTTTTAATTGAAGTAATTTTTATGACTGAGTAGTATTCCATTGTGTTTATGTGTGTGTGTATATATATATACACCACATTTTCTTTCTTTTTTTTTTTTTGTGGTACGTGGGCCTCTCACTGTTGTGGCCTCTCCCGTTGCGGAGCACAGGCTCTGGATGCACAGCCTCAGCGGCCATGGCTCACAGGCACAGCCACTCTGCGGCACGTGGGATCCTCCCAGACTGGGGCACGAACCCGTGTCCCCTGCCTCGGCAGGCGGACTCTCAACCACTGCACCACCAGGGAAGCCCTAAACACCACATTTTCTTTATCCATTCATCTGTCAAGGGACACTTACGTTTCCATATGTTGGCTATTGTAAATAATGCTGCGATAAACATGGTGGTGCACTTACCCTTTTGAATTAGTGTTTTCTTTGGATATATACCCAGGAGTGGAATTGCTGGATCATATGGTAGTTCTACTCTTTATTTTTTGAGAAACCTCCATACAATTTTCCATAGTGGCTGCACCAGTTTACATTCTCACCAACAGTGTGTGAAGATTTCCTTTTCTCCACATCCTCTCCAACACTTATTATTTCTTGTCTTTTTGATAATAGCCATTCTAATGGGCATGAGGTGATATTTCATTGTGGTTCTGATTTGCATTTCCCTGATAATTAGTGATGTTGAACATCTTTTCATATGCCTGTTGTCCATCTGTATGTCTTCTTTGGAAAAATGGTTATTCAGATTCTTGGGTTGTCTGTTTTTTTGCTGTTGAGTTGTATGAGTTCTTTATATATTTTGGGTATTAACCCTTATCAGATAAATTGTTTGCAAATATCTTTTCCTATTTGGTAGGCTGTCTTTTCATTTTGTTGATGGTTTCCTTTGCTGAGAAGAAGCTTTTTAGTTTGATATAGTCCCATTTGTTTATTTTTGCTTTTGTTTCCCTTGCCTGAGGAGACATACTCAGAAAGATACTGCTAAGACCAATGTCAAATAGCATACTGCCTATGTTTTCTTCTAGGAGTTTTATGGTTTCAGGTCTTACATTCAAGTCTTTAATCCATTTTGAGTTAATTTTTGTTTATGGTGTAAGATAGTGGTCTAGCTTCATTGTTTTGCATGTGGCTGTTCAGTTTTCTCAACAGCATTTATTGAAGAGACTGTCCTTTCTCCATTGTATGTTCTTTGCTACTTTGTCATAAATCTATTATCCATATGTGTGAGGGTTTATTTCTGGGCTCTTAGTTCTATTCCATTGATCTGTGTGTCTCTTTTTCTGCTAATACCATGCTGTTTTGATTACTGTGGCTTTGTAGTAGAATTTGAAATCAGGGAGTGTGATACCTCCAGCTTTGGTTTTTTTTTTTTCCAAGATTGCTTTGGCTACTCGGGGTTTTCTGTGCTTCCATACAAATTTTAGGAATTTTTGTTCTATTTCTGTGAAAAATGTTATTGGGATTTTGATGGAGATTGCATTGAATCTGTAGATTGCTTTAGGTAGTTATAGACATTTTAACTGTTAATTCTTCCTATCCATGAGCATGGAATACCTTTTCATTCCTTTGTATCTTCTTCAGTTTCTTTCAACAATATCATAGTTTTAAGTGTACAGGTCTTTTCACCTTCTTAAATTTATTTCTTGGTATAAATTTATTCCTAGGTATTTTTGTTGTTTTTAGTCTTTCTACTAAAGGCAGTTATCCAATGGGTTTCACCCATTTTAGAGCAACTTAGGAGAGAGGGATAGTTTTTGCCCTGCACTAAAATAAAAACAGTAGAAAACTGGTATTTTATTTGTTACTGAAATTAGTTTGATTACATTTTGATGACTCTGGGTTTTTTTTGGCTGTGTTGGTCTTCATTGCTGCGCACGGGCTTTCTCTAGCTGCGGCAAGCGGGGGCTCCTCTTTCTTGTGTGCACGGGCTTCTCGTTGTCGTGGCTTCTCTTGTTGCGGAGCATGGGCTCTAGGCATGTGGGCTTCAGTGGTTGTGGCATGCGGGCTCAGTAGTTGTGGCTCACGGGCTCTAGAGCGCAGGCTCAGTAGTTGTGGCACGTGGGCTTAGTTGCTCCGTGGCATGTGGGATCTTCCCGGACCAGGGCTTGAACCTGTGTCCCCTGCATTGGCAGGCGGATTCTTAACTGCTGAGCCACCAGGGAAGCCCTCACTCTGGATTTTGAAACAGTCAGCAGTTGTTCATAGTGGGAAGCCTTTTAAATGATTTCATTCTACTTGGATATTCCGACTTTCCCATGGCTTATAAGATGAAACGATATCATCCTGTGCCTTTTAGAACTTGTTTTCACAAAGGTGTTTGGGGAGAACTTTCTAATGTTATTTATTGGGTAATGTAGCCTAGACAGTAACTCAGGAAGGTCATTATGTTTGTATATATATATAAAGTAATACCTTACTTATTCACTATAATCCTTTGACACTGGCATTTAAATGCTCACAGTTCAGCAGTAAGTGGTGAAGAATAGCAGTGATTCCAGAGATTAGTGTAGTGGAGCCATTCTGCTGGTAAGGAACTCTCAGGTAGTGGTAGTTGTGGGGTGTTAGTTTTTCTCTTTGAAAATGATCAGAGACACAGACTTTGTGAATTCTGCGGTTACTTGTGGCTTAAGAGCCAAACCTTTTATCTGAAAACAAAATGAATTCCCCAAATCAGGCCTCATGATAAGATAGCACAAAACCTTCTTTTCCTGCATTACATTTAATCTTACGGTGTCAGCTAAGCTGTTAATTTCTGGTGGTTATTGTTTTACTGGTCGCTTTATTTTTCCATCTCTTGTGTGGACTTCCCTCTGTCATAGCCCTGATCACCCTGTGTTGTAATGGTCTATTTACCTGTTTCCCTGTTAAGACTGTGACATCCTGGAGGGTAGAGGTTACATCTTTTATCGCTATATCCGTGTATCCCCCTTGTGCCCCTAACCATCTAAACCTAGGATTTGTTTATTGTTCTGTAGACCCGAACCCTATCCTTTACCCTGTGCCTAATACATGGTAGATGCTAAATAAATGTCTGTTAATGAATAGAATATTGCCTTAATACTAAAACTTTTATACTTTCAGACCCGTAAGAAACAAAAGGAAGATGTGGATATTGTAGGAGGCAGTGATGGAGAAGGTGCCATTGGGCTCGGCAGTGACCCCAAGGGCAGGGAACAAATGATTAATGATCGAATTGGTTATAAACCCCAACCCAAGCCCAACAATCGTTCATCTCAATTTGGAAGTTTTGAATTTTAGAGGTGGATTATCTTGTGTGCCAGAGCCCTGGAATGGAGTAAAACGATGGCAGAAATACAAACAAGATTTAGAGAACTGAGTGCTTGCAGTCAAGCGAAATATTTTACGTCCCGCAGAGAGAGATATTCTGCATGAGATTGCTGATGCTTAACTTTCACTCTGAAAGCTGAAATTCAAACTCGGGTTTGTCTCTGGAAAATCTGACTCGATAAAACCTGTCTGATTTTTGTTTTTAAAAATAAATATATTTTTGGAAAAGTGTGCGACATCCTTAATGAAGTATAATAGCACCATTAAATTGCTACATCATTTTTCCCATCTTTATTAAAAGACCCTAAACAGAACACTTCCAGTTGATCCCTGTCACTGATTTTTGTTTAACTCGTTTATTCAACAAGTATTTATTGAGAGTGCCGGGTACCATTCTAGGCACTTGGTAACATCAGTGAACAAATCAAAGATCCCTGCCCTTGTGGAGATTAGATTCTCATGATTTTGTATAAACTCTATCAAGTTGTGGATTTCCAGTATCTTTACAGAATGGCTTTGTAACCAGTTTGGGTGTAATTTTGGGAGGACAGGCAGTGGAGTATCAGTATTACCGTCATTCCAGTTTTCCTTCCTTTCCCAAATCGCCTAAGTTTTTCTGACGAGCCAATCTGCCAGGCAGCTCAGAGGCTAATTTAGAATCATGTCTTATTGTTTTCACTGTTTAATTCAACTGCTGGGAACTGCTAACTGTGGTAGCAAGAACCTCTGGAATCATCAGTTCCAAAGAGACCTGTTAGCAGGATTTTACCCAGCCTTTCTGGGGCAGCTTAAGTCTGCGAAGTAAGAATGTGGGAGAGAGGCAGGAATAGAGGAGGATGTATAGTTTCCCTTCTTCCGCCAACCATTCTTACAAAACCTCTGTTCTTCCAGTTTTATCTGGGATCTTCCATTCATTTATCTTAATCTTGAAAACACAGCAAGAATGGGTTCCAGATAAGGAAATTGAGTTTGATTATTTTGAATCCTACAAAATTCAGTCTGGAAGGGCAAAAGAAAAAAAGAAAAGGATCAAACAAGACTGCTTCAACATGTCACTGTGACTTCCCAGCATGAACAGGCACAGAAGCATGAAAACATGGTGCCTCCTGATACCAATACTCAAGAGGAATCTGGGTGGAAGACACTGTACCAAGTGCTTTATGCAGATTGTCTCATTTATTTTTTATTTTCTTTTAGATTATCTCATTTAATCTTTAACTCTTACAAGGTGAGTACTTTAACCTAATTTTATAAAGGCAAAACTAATTCTCAGCTGTTAAGGGATAGAGCTGAGATTTGAACCTGGGCAGAATGATTTTTGAACCTGCGCTTCTAAACCTCCTTGCTACACTGCTTTCCTGGTCTCCCACTAGTAGGTCTCACTCCCTCGGGGTAGAGTGAGAGGTTGCTGTTTCAGTTCTCAGGAAATATCCATGCTATTTTATTTATAAAGAATGAGGCAATTACCAGATTAGTAATAAATCTGAGCAGCTATAAATCTTTTTATTTTTTTGGCCGTGCCACGCGGCACGTGGGATCTTAGTTCCCCAACCAGGGATCGAACCCGTGCCCCCTGCAGTGGAAGTGCACAGTACTAACTACTGGACCACCAGGGAATTCCCTGTAAATCTTTTTTGACACCACTGAAATCACATGTATCGATTCTTTATTTCTTAGGTCCTAGTGTTCATTTCTGGGTCGCCCAAACCCAAGAAGATGGTCAAGTGCTTGTGAAGAGATACCAACTGCAGCCAGAAGCACGTACCTTTCATTTTCCTGAAAGCTGGAGTGACAATAATCAGGAGATTAATTCAAATAGGTACTATTATTGCCTTTTTATAAATGAGAAAACTAAGGCTTAGGGATTATTAAAATAACTTGCCTAAGGTCACACTTCTAGGAAGTGGTAGAGCTACGAGTCAAAGCCAGGTGTACCTGACTCCAAAGCCCATGTTCATCACACTACAGTCTAGGAGCGGTGCTGAATGGCAAGATGCCCATCTGGGGGCCAACAGGAAAGGCACAAAACACCACCATTCTGGCAGAAAGCGGACAGGCAGGGCCAACTCCTAGCCTCTCACCTGACAGCATAAACACAGGGAAGCGATTACATGACGAGTTCGCTTTTCAATTCAGGAATCCTTGGTATACTGAGATACTGCAGCTTCATGAAGACCCTGTCTCCTGTGCAAAAGGTCATGTAGATCTTCTGGCATGTTCAAGGCTTGTCGTGTAGAGTAGGGGAGTAGGAGGAGAGTGAGATGAAAACATAAAGGGATCACGCCACCTAACAGATGGACATCTGAAAAACCGGTGATAATGACCAGACTCCATGTGAACAACGACGAGACCACTTATTCTGATATCACTCTGGGGAGAAGACATGCATAGAATCACAAAATCAAAATATTTATTTGTTCTTCTGCACATGACACTGTTAAAACATTCCTACTACAGCAATACTGCCCTCCAGGAGCTTACAATCTAAAACAGTCAACATTAATTGTAGACCCAATGATTAAGGCATATATCAAATGCAGACTCTGTGTCTTTAGGTGTATCTTCTGAAGGAAGCAGCTGGAGAGGGCAGGATCAACATTAAATGACATGAAAGTGTACTCCCTGCTAACTCCCTTTCCAGCTTCTACAAGGAACCCTTGTGGCTAGAACCCAAAACCAGTACCCCACAGCCTAAAAGGGAATTCCAGACAACCCTACCATAGAAGTAGTGAAGAAACCTTCATCTCTAATTCCCTGGTGGACAGAGAGGACTCTGCTTGTGGGCAGTGTGGGGCTGAGTGTTCTTCCAGCGTAGATTGGAGACGGCACCTAAGATGCTGTAACTTTGTGGATGGTACCAGGTAGCCCCTTACTCAGCCTTATAGAAATTCCAGTGGGACAATTGCTCCTCAAAGTGTGCTTAGGGTCTCTATCAAGTTTTACAACTTCTGGTTGGTATCTATATCCACATCTACTGCACAGCATTATCCACTGCATCAGGAGGGTGAGGGAGATTTAATAAACCAGACACATGGGATAAAAAACTGAAAGACAGAAAGGGAAAAGGAGAGCAGAATAAGGGGCCAAAGATATGGGGATACAGCTTCTAATAGTTGTGAACAGGAGGAAGAGAAATTTGGATTCAAAAGGAACAAAGAAGTCAGGCACTAAATTCTAAATGAACAGGGTTACAGAAATGAAAGTCAACAAGATCATTATATTATCACGATCCAAGAGCTCAAGAAAGGTAGAATTTAAGCTTTACTTTTTTTTTTTCCTCGCTGGTTTCTTCCTTTGGCAACCTAGCTCAAGATCACGACAATTCAGGTTTTTCATGAGACTCTATCTTGAATACCTGAAGACTTATCCCAAACTGATGTTTCTCTCCCGAGAGTTTGAAATTCACAGCATTTTGTCTAAACTGGCCTTGATTTTTCTTACCTTACTGGTAAGGTCCTGTTCCTGAAAGGGTATTTTATAACAGATCATGTCAAGATTTCTAGAGAGTACCCGGATCACTACTAAACATTGATTTCTCAGGGTTTTATTATTCCTTGGCTTCTGAGGCAATAACAGGCTATTTGTACCTTAATGTTGGATCTTTATCAGTACCTGTCATTCCCTTTACTTATGCTAAGTATCAGCACTACAAGGGGTTGGAATGAGAGAAAAACATAAAACTCTAAATGTTGGTTCTTAGATTTTAAGCTCGATCCAGTAAGCTCATAACCCTCTCTTGGTTCAAAGCCACGGAAGTACACATTTCTCGCCCTCCAATATTTAACTGGCACCAACAGAGAAAGTACAAACTTCAAAACCACAAGAGGCCAACAGGATAGCTGTGTTTTGTCTCCCCTGCCCTGAGGCACAACTGGAGTCTAGCACCGAGGAGGGCAGGATTTAATAGACCAGCACAGGAGGAGTCACGTTACAGAGGTAGGTTGGACTGGGGACAAGACTGCGGCGTAGACTAACAACAGAATAAAAATCCAATGCGATTCTTACTGAGGAAAGTATTTTTGGCCACTTGTGATCTAATTAAGTCCCCCCGAGGGTAACAAAGATGGTCACACAGAGAGTGAGGATCTGTCTGGTGTGGGCATGGATGCCCATCAGCCGACCACACCCTAGGCCTCTCCAAAGAGAGGGCTGGGCTTTTGCCCCTCCAGCCCATGACTGGCTCATTTACATTGCAGATCCAAGATTCTCAACCTTCAAGCCATTTCCAAGAAATTACAGATCTTTAAGAATAAGGACCAGTGATTTCATACATGCTAATAAGAGTTACTTTGGCTACAGCCCTTTGCGCTTGTGTGCCTGGGCACAAAAACACAGTTGGGGCTGAATAAATGTTTGTGGAATGATTAAGTATTGACCAGCAGCATTTAGTACATGAGTTAAGCCCAGAAACACCACCAACTGATAGCAAGTCAAATTCCTGTGCCCAGTACCAGGTAGCTCACCCACCAGGTGATACTCCCTCAGTTTAAAGCAGAGATGCTCAAAGTGTGGTCCCCTGATCATCAGTAGGCACATCACCTGGGAGCTTGTTAAAAATACCAATTTGGGGGCTCTGGGTCGAGGCCCAGCAATCAGGGCTTTAACAAGCTCTCCCGGTGATTCTGATGCATGCTGAAGTTTGAAAACCACTGGTTTAGAGGCAGACACATGAAAACAATAATGGGAGAAAATTATTTAAACGCTTACTTCAGTTGTGACATACGAAGGTACCAAGTCAAAGTAAAATGTCAGTGGTTTCATTTTAAAATATCTATTTTCTCAAATTGATTGTCATCTTTTTTTTTGATTGACAAGTTCATTCTAATCAAAATGTTAAGTGGGAACACAAGTTGATGAGCCAGCCCCCCAAGAATGCACACTCCTGCAAGGTCTGGGCCTGTATTTATACAGTCTCAAACCACCTCTCTGCCCCCTACAGAGATTTCAGTGCAACACTTCACACCTAGGGAAAGGCACAATCTGTCTCCCACTCATTGAGTCCAAAGACTAGAACGTATTTTTAAATGTTAAGTTTGGGCTCTGGGCTTAGCTGGGCAAGACTTTTCCTCACCTGCCATCAATCCTGGCTAAAGTTAATCCATTTCCATCACTGACCCAGGAAAAACCCAACAAATTCGCAAACTGTTAAAAAATAAGAACAGAAGACTAAAAAAGGAAGCAGGTGATCAAGCCATCGAATAGAAAGCTACCTGGATTAGATAAGAACACATAACTTGGATCTAAGATAATGGGGGAAGAGAGGACATCTCATGGGTGGCTTCACCTCAAGAGAAATGGGAAACTCAGCTCATTAGGGAAAAAAGGCAGGGAGGTTACCACTTTAGCTAAACCTCTGTTGAGCAGGCGTGTGTGTGTGTGTGTGCGTGCGTGCGTGTGTGTAAGGAGATAAGGAGTAAGAAGAGAAGATTGGAATCCTGTCTTCCAGTCTTGAACTGCTTTCCACTGCAATCGATAAGGCCACACCATAGCGTTAGACGTTAATGGCAATGTTCTGTGATGTCCACTACCACTGCCTTCTTCCAGCTGAAGAGAAAGTACCCCATGCCAGCCCCTGCCGCTACAGCAATGCAGAGGTACCCGTTGTAGGTCATGAAGATGAGCATGAGGAAGTAGCTGATGACCACCTGGATGATGTGCAGCACTGTTTGCAGAAGGTGAGGAAAGCTCAGCATCTGTTGCCTGGAGAGTAAACAGGGACACAACAGTCAGGCCCCAGGTGTGTTCAGGCAGCTCTGCATGCAGATCAGGAGAAAGGGGCAACAGTTGTAGTCACGAGCTCAGCTTGAGCTGGACTCTGTCACAGCCACCCTGGCAACTCACGGGTACTTGTGTCTCTGCAGGTTGTTTATTGTCCTTGGAAATGAAACATGATAGGGTTGTGAGGTTAATAAGCATTGGCCAGATATGATTATATGGCAGCAGGAGGAATGCTCTTCAGGAGGAGGGGAGAGGAAGGAGGAGTAAGCTGACTTACCTCCACCTTGGATACTGAAAGGGATGACCCACACCCTCCCATACTTATTTGCCTGAACTTTCTCAGGCCTTCCACCTTTGCAGAGTTCATACTCTAAAAAGTTGGAAATAGAGGACTTCCCTGGTGACGCAGTAGTTAAGAATCCGCCTGCCAGTGTAGGGGACACGGGTTCGAGCCCTGGTCCAGGAAGATCCCACATGCCGTGGAGCAACTAATCCCATGCGCCGCAACTACTGAGCCTGCATGCCACAACTACTGGAGCCCGAGCACCCTAGAGCAGGCGCGCCGCAACTACTGAGCCCGCGTGCTGTAGCTACTGAAACCCGTGCGCCTAGAGCCCGTGCTCCACAACAAGAGAAGCCACTGCAATGAGAAGGCCGTGCACCGCAACAAAGAGTAGCCCCTGCTCGCCGCAACTAGAGAAAGCCAGCGTGGAGCAACGAAGACCCAACGCAGCCAAAAAAAAAAATTGGAAATAGAATTGAGGGTTGGGTGGTACAGTAGAAAGTTTTTAATTAGGGATCAGGAGACCTGGCTGTTTATCCCCTTTGTCACTTACTCGTTCTCTCACCTTAGTTAAGTCACAGTGTTTGGCCCTCAATAAGCCCAATCACTGATACAATTGGAATAAATAATATTGTGCTTACTTGAGAGCAGGACATTGGTCTATAGGATTCCTTGAATTCCAGTTTAGCTTTAAGACCTACATTTCTATTATAACTAAATCTTAAGCATTTGCCAATCTGTGGGAAAAACCAATAGTCATCCATATACTTGCTTAGGTGGAATACAGACATTAGGACAGTCTTACATTGTAACAAAATGAGACTAGAGCTGGGCAGGTACAACTTTTTATAGAAAGGAATGAATTGGAGTCTGCCATTCTTCTATACCCTGACCTGAAATTTCTTAACTTGTTTATTATTATTTTGGCTAATATGTTAAAATATGGATTCTTTTCCTTCTTCTAAAGTGACCAATACTTAAAATTTGGAATAAATGTTCATATTAGCAGAAGGGTTCCTATCATTCCTCTTTTGGCCTGCTAATGACCCCCAACCCCAAGCCTCCAAAAACAGTTTTGATCAAGGTCATATAGAATCATTAACTCAAGAAGAGGGCTGTTGCTAATAAAATAGCTGCTTTCCTATTTAGCTAATTCAGCTCTCCAGAACTTCCATCTGGATCTGTTCAATCTTCTTACCCAACAGTTTTGTGGGTCTCCATAAGGATGGTTCCATTCGGTCCTGGGACAGGCATGGAATTGTACCGAATGCTGACTTGTGACTTGCGCAGGAGGCCCTCTCGGGCTATCTTGAGTCCTTCGTAGAACATGGCTAGTAAAAACACTGCCACAAAAGCTCCAGCCATTTCTAAGTAGGGAGGGAAAAGATGGCGGTAATGTCAAACATGCAAATTCATTAGCTGGTGTGCTCTCCAAGCTAGAAAGACAACACAGAAAAACTGCTACACTTTTTTTTTTTTTGGGGGGGTGGTTATGCCACGTGGCTTGTGGGGTCTTAGTTCCCCAACTAGGGATTGAAACTGGGCCCACGGCAGTGAAAGCACCGAGTCCTAACCACTGGACTGCCAGGTAATTTTGAAAAACTGCTACTCTCTACTCTTAATTTCAGAGTATGTTATATTGTTACCTCTTCAATCATACAGATGGAAGAGAAGAACTAAGATGGTGTCAGTGAGGACTACTGCCTCCACTGCAGATCATACTCATTTTCTGATTAAGATACAAAAAAAATGAACAACAATAACCTTTTGGTCTGGCTGCTTGATGTCATTAAATTAGCTTGTCACACTGAAACACACAATGTAGAATATGCAAAAGAGGAATAAAACAACTTATTTTAAAGTGCTGACAATTTCTTGAATGGGCGTTTCAATCTAAGTCTTTCACACTGTGAAGCACTGGTACCAATATGAATGTAGTCAAAACTGATTTAACATACTACCTGAATTAAATGCTTCCCTTCTTCCCAAAACAAATTGATTTTGTGGGTCCAAAGATTTATCTTGTACCTAAAGTGGTCCACCTGACTACTGAACTTGTGCAATTTGAATTTAAGGCACACCAACTCAACATTATAGACACACAAAAACTGGGTGATTAGCTACCCCAAAACTAGGACTGCCCCTCAGTTGGGCCAAGAGTCAGGAATGATGTATACCAGTTTGGTAAGCTAGAAAGAGAACTGGATTAGGCAGGAATAGAAGCCCTAGGTCCCTGTCCTAGCTCTGACATCTAACTTTATGGGATTTAGGGCTAATCATTTCACTATTTGAAGTTTAATTTATCTGTAAACTGGAAGGATTGTACTTGATTAATAGTTTTTAAGCTAGGGTTATTTTGTGGTATGTATATATATATAATGCTTTTTATGTCATTTGAACTTCGACTATAGTCTTATATCCAAGATCAATAATTTATCAAACAAGGAAACACTCTGGAAAAAGATGAAAGGAAACGGTCTGCAAAAGACTCCTACCTGGTATCTAAATTATGTTTCAGAAATTCTAAAACATACACATGCTATTTAAGGGAGGTTTACTGTAGGACCAAAATAAGCACCGTGTATCCTTACCTTCCAGGTAGGAAATAGGAAGCAAGATGGTTACGATCATAACCATAATGACTCAGTAATTATGGCAGGAAGAGGTGTTGGGTTTCCAGATTCTCTGTCACTGTCTCTCATGTGAGTGTCACCTTCAAACAAAACCTGATGGCTTACTCACCTCCAGCTGTATTGATCACCAAACCAGAGAACAATAGTTCCACATTTTTAAAGCCAAAGTAGAAGGTCATAGGCTGCCAGGAAACCAAAACGTGTCAATTAGAAACAACTGAAGCTTCTATATGAGAATTTCAGGTCAAGAAGCTTAGAACATTTAAAAGTAGCAGTTCTGGGTAATAAGAGGCATTCACTGAAGTGGGAGGCTTTCTCCCTCATTATATTATAGTATTAACCACAGGCACTTCTCCACATGTATTCTCCTTTGTCCCCACCATCAACTTTTGTCTTTTTCTCTTTTCTACACAAAGTGTAAAAGACCAGAACTTAATCCAGAAAAAGGTCAATTTTGACAGAAAGGAATACTGAAGAAAGAACCATAGAAATCTTGGTTCTGGTGTGGCTCTGAAACTAACCTGCCATATAATCTTGGTCAAATCACTTGATTTCTCTAGGTCGACCTTAGTTTTTTCTCATTGGTAAATTGATCTTTAAAGATAATCATCTTCCAGTCCTAAAGTTCGATTATCTCTATTCCCCACGTGGGTGGGAAAGGGCCTGGGCTGCCTCTCCTGTGGCACTTACCATCATCGTCATCATGTGACCATGGGAGTGGGAGGCTGAAGAGGTCGGGTGATGGTGTGAAGGTGCCATGGTACTGTTGTCGTCCCCACTGCTCATCCCCATGCTCATCCCCACGTGGTGGAAATGGCCCATTTTTCCGGGAAAAGTTGAGTCAGCAGAAGATTCTTTTAAGAAAAAGAATTACATATAATAATTAAAAATACAAAATCTTGATTTAAAAAAAAAATCTTCACGATGTTTTATCTTGTCTTTTTTTTTTTGGCCAAGCCGCACGGCATGCAGGATCTTAGTTGCCCGACCAGGGATCGAACCTGTGCCCCCTGCAGTGCAAGCACGGAGTCCTAACCACTGGACCACCAGGGAAGTCCCCAAATCTTGATTCTTGATAAATTGTCTATGTGGTATTTCAGCCAGTGAATAGATGCTCTCCTAGCCTCTTTACTCAGAATTATTTTTTATAATCTACAGATGGAAAGAGAAGTAACTGTACTAATAGGGATCACCTCTGGAGACTGTGGCAAAAGGGGTTTGCACGTAGGGTTTCAGAAACCTAACTCTTTTTTTTAAAACTAATTTTTATTGGAGTATAGTTGCTTTACAATGTTGTGTTAGTTTCTGCTGTACAGCAAAGTGAATCAGTTATACATTATCAGAAACCTAACTCATTCTGCAGAATCGTTCCTTTACTAGATATGTTCAATGTATGTTCAAATTTAAACATGAGATAAGGAGAAGAAAAGTAGCTTCTTCGGGTTGCAGGAAACAATTTGTAATAGTGGACAAATTCATGCCATTAATGAAATTTAGCTGCTTTTCTAATCATAAATGTCAGTAGATAAAAAGCAAGTATTTCAAGATAATTCACCTAATTGGATGGCCTGTGTTCAATCAGGATATTAAGAATGCATTTTCACATATAGGACAACCAGCCTTCATCTAATTTAAATTAGAAGAAAAGGTTTATTGCTGCCCTAGGCAAGCAGTGTGCCCTGAATTTAGATACAGTATCAATCCCAGCAGGGCATTAGAGCTGAGAACACTGAAAACAAGGTATAAATTGGATATTCGCTATTAAATTAAGTCTAGACAACCTGCACATTCATTCTTGTGTCTTTACTATCACTTCACTATTTTACTGCAAAAGTCCATCTGAGACATAATCCAAGGAGCAAAAACTCCTATAGCTGGGGTGGGGAGTGGGAAGTTGAGGAAGGTGGAGAGGGAGGTGTTGGTGGATTCTCTTAAGTGTCCCTCAACTCCAGTTTGTGGAGGAAAGAGTGCTTTAGAAATTCCAAGTAGATATTCATGTTCATGAGCCTAAGTGTGCCTCTTATTATTAATTATCAAGCTCTTACACACACCAAACTCTGAGCTAAGTGCTAGTAATTCAACAGTGAATAAGACAAACAAGGTACAGGATGGAGAAACAATAAAGTAAACAGAACACTTTCATGAGGCGATTAGTGCTGTGATGGAAAGAAACAGGGTAATATGGTAGTATCACTAAGAGGTTGAAAAGAAGCATACTTTAGATAGGAAATTTATACAGATTCAGGGAGTCTTGGATGCCTAATCAAAAGCACAAATATTCAGCCATCTATTTTCCCCTCTTCAACTCCTATCCTATGATACTATGACAGCAAGCTTAAAAAATAGGTTCTTATTGGGACTTCCCTGGTGGTGCAGTGGTTAAAGAATCTGCCTGCCAATGCAGGGGACATGGGTTCGAGCCCTGGTCCGGGAAGATCCCACATGCTGCAGAGCAACTAAGCCCGTGCACCACAACTACTGAGCCTGCACTCTAGAGCCCACGAGCCACAACTACTGAGCCCGAGTGCCACAACTACTGAAGTTGTGGCGTGCCTAGTTGTGAAGCCCGCGTGCCTAGAGCCGACGCTTAGCAACGAGAGAAGCCACCGCAATGAGAAGCCCGCACTCCCTGCAACTAAAAAGAAAGCCCGTGCGCAGCAACAAAGACCCAACACAGCCAACGTATAAATAAATTAATTAATTTAAAAAAATAGGTTCTTATTTCCATCAGTTACCGATAATCAAAATTCAACTCTGAATTTAAATAACTTTCATGCCAGACACTTTATTACTTCATAATTGGGGAGCTGGACAAGCTGGTATTATTAATACCATTGCCATAAAGGGACTAGATTGGAGGTACAAAGAGAGACACAATAAGATCTTTGTCCACAAAGGTTTTATAGCAAACAGCAAAAAAACAAAACAAAACACACACACATACACACACACAAATAATCAACAAGCGAGAGCACACACAAAGTTTCAATGATGGAACAAATGGTAAGAGGACAGCAGTTTTCAGATAAAGAAACATAGTAGGATGGAGAGATCACTGGTATCTGAGTGATCATAAATTATGATGTTGAACCAAGCAAATGAAGTGAAATAAGAATGAAAATACTTTTGCCTGCCAAGAAAATTGATAGCACATCCTCATAAAGAGTAGAAGTCACAAATTTTGTTCTCTTCTAATAAGGGTCTAGAAAATGATTATATCATAAGAAAACCATAAAGGATAATTTCATTTCATGTTATCAACATGAATCCTGACCTTTGATTCAGTGAATATTGGTGGAGTGTCTTTTGGTGTAAGAGACTGAGGGACATACAGAGATGAACCAGACATAGACTCTTTCCTCATGGAGCTTCAAGGCTAAAAGCTAGAAGGGGAAACTGAACAGTCATAATTTTCATTTTGGGGCATAAGATGAAACGCAAAAGGCCAATTAAAAAGGCAAGAACACAGCACCAGAAACTACTTAAGATTTGTACCCTTGATTTCCCTGATAAACTTTTATAGTCTTCCCATCAACAGGTTTTTTTGAAGACCCAAGGTTCCTAATTGTTCAGGCACCTCATTACCAATCAGAGACACCTCTCAGTGAAGATCCGTAATCAAATCTCTTCAGACGTATCAGTGACCCAGTAATTCATATGCCCCAATCTCAAGAATGCCTTTCAAAGTATGCACCTATTTTGAAATGTCATCTTGTAGGATACATTTCACATTGAAATATACTAGGAAATAGAGCAGGAATAGAATCTATTTCCTTTCATTGCCGATGGACAATGGATTTCTTTCTTCTTTTTTTTTTTTTTTTTTTTAAAAAAAAACCTTTATCAGGGGACTTCCTTGGCGGTCCACTGGTTAAGATTCCGTGCTTCCACTGCAGGGGGCACTGGTTCGATCCCTGGTCAGGAAACTAAGATCCTGCATGCCCTGCGGCAAAAACAAAACAAAAAACAAAAAGCCTTTATCTTAATTTTTTTTTTTTTTTTGGCCGCGACATGCGGCTTGCGGGATCTTATTCCTTGACCAGAGATTGAACCTGGGTCCCCTACAGTGGAAGCAAGGAGTCCTAACCATTAGACCGCCAGAGAATTCCCAACAATGGATTTCTTATAACAGAATCCTAGGCAAATGTCAGTTTTCTGTTAGCTTCTCTCCTGCAGAGTATGCCAGCCAAGACCACTTTCAAGCCCCTTTCTGCCTATCCTGTCTCCTGAGACCACAAAGTGACTATCGACACATGTGGATAGTTCATAATAGCTCCTTCTAGCATAGAAAACTTCTTTGATTTTTAAGGAAATAGAAGAGAAATGGTCTAGGAATTGGCTATAGAAAAAAATCAAGTATGAGTTTCTATGGAAATTTGTTCATACGAAATAGGTGAGAAGTTTATTTCTCAGGAAGGCTTTACACTATTCAGTTTTTAGGGAACATTTAACTTCAGCTGGGTACTTGAAGTTGGCTATATGCCAACTTGTTTGTATTGCCCTGAATACTATTAGATATGGAAAATGAAATGGCACATTCTACATTGAATGCCATATAGCTTTGCACTTCTTTCTGCCTTCCCCTTTCCTCCATTTAGTAAGTATGGTGCAGTATTTATAAAAATAGGTTTCAAAACTTCCTTGTATTCAAGGGTCTAATTCCTTCTCAGTCTACTTCTGAGGATCATGAAAAAGAAGTTTCCTCTGTTCCTGCCAACACTCTCCCCCAACACACGCATTGTACAGCTTAACTAGAGGGCCAGATTCTTTGCAAAATCTAGCGGGCCAGATTCTTTGCAAAATCTAGCATCTCTAGAAAAATGAATATGAATTTATAGACAGAAGTTAGGGAATTAGCAAGAAGGCTAAATTCTGATACCCATTCTGAGTCTTAGCACTGACCTTACTTCTAACAGGTTTAGTCTAAACTTCAAATTCTCTTTTATTTTCCTGGTATTGCACAATGATGAATAAGAAACAATAATCCATAGGGACTATGGAGATTAGACCCCACAAAAAGACTACACAGAAGTGGTCATACATCTGCCACATGGGCCCTCTCCTCCAGCTCAGACAGATGTAATCTGGAGTCTCAGATAATTCTTTTGGAGACTGCCTCCAGTCTTTCCTGACTTCAATGATAAGGAAGAAAGTTTTTATTCTTAAAATGATTAGGGTCGGGACTTCCCTGGTGACACAGTGGATAAGACTCCGTGCTCCCGATGCAGGGGGCCCGGGTTCGATCCCTGGTCAGGGAACTGGATCCCACATGCATGCCACAACTAAGAGTTCGCATGCCACAGCTAAGGAGCAGGCGAGCCACAACTAAGGAGCCCACGTGCTGCAACTAAGGAGCCTGCCTGACGCAACTAGGACCCGGCAGAACCAAATAAATAAATAAATATTTTAAAAAAATGATTAGGGTCATGATCCTTTTTTGATTTGTATAAACATTAAACAAAGGGAAATCTATCTAGTCACTCTTCTGCTTTCTGTAGTCATTATTTATGATTGATGACACAAGCTTTTGGCAAGCACAGATAGGGGAAATTCAAGGTCAAAGATAATATACTACCATAAACAGGGACTCATGCTTATGGGCTATGTTCATGTGATCAAGTTTCACTGGACTAATCCTGCCTTTTTATGACCTGTATGGGGCCAGCAGATATTCTGAGATATGGCTCTGGCTTTGTTTCAAGTGCCTCTATAGGTGAACTTTGAAATTCTCCTATGGCTTTATGAATTCTGCACTTATGTTGTTCTGTGGGGGAGGGAGGTGGTAAAGGAGATGCAGGAATAAAGGGGAGACTTTGATATAATGCAATAACAAATAGGGCTTAGGTGCCTCTCCATAACTTGGCATTCCAGGCCAATACACTGGAGTTGTTTAGAAAAAAATGTAGTAGTTCCCAGGGAAGGGAAATACAATTTGATGAATATATATGGGGAAGACCCTTCCTGTTGATGGCTATGATGTTGTTCCACTCATCCTCTAGGCCCTGGCTTCATATTCTTACTCCAAATTGACTGGCAGAAAAGTGGTCATAATTGTTCGAATATAACCACACCATGCTTTGGATATTTTAGCTGCCTTTCCTTGGTTTGTGTCCTTCTTGAGGTGCAGTAATCATAAGGATACTTACACCAGTTTCATTTCCATAAAGGTATCAGGCTGAGTAAATCATAGGTTTACATAGGTTCTAGCCAGAACTGGCAAAAACTTATGACTCCCAAAGTTCTGCCGTATCAGTGTACTAAAAACAGTTCAGTAAAATGAGGCAGTAGAGGTAGTGAGAAGATAAGTCAGGCCAATAAGAAAAAAGGAAATGGAAAAGACCTTAAAAATCACACACACAGAGTTCTCCCCAGACTAAATGTGGCAGGTGATAGGAGTTGATAAGGGCACTTGCTACAATTGCAGGTTTATAAAGACAGAACTCTGGAGAATAACTGCCAAAACCCCACCACCATCACTACCACTACCATCAAAAAAAGTAAAAAAGAAAGAAAGAAAACTTAGATTTTATCCTTTTAAAAATCCTTCAATAAAACTAAGGCTACCATTTTCTCTTCTAACTTTGTGCCTTTGTTGATAATAAAAATAATTCCAAGGGATCATCTACAACAACAACAAATTCTCACTTGCTTTTCTTTGTGTCAGTGGTTGGGTTGAGATGAGAAAGATGTTGATAGACCTGGCAGAGAATTAATTTAGTGATTACTTGCAGATTTCAATATTATTTTCTCTTTCTTCACCATATACCAAAGCGAGCTCTACTGTAAGGAGATAGTGTAGGGAGTCCCCAGAGAAAAGAGCCAGATATAGCTTTTTGATATAAGAGAAGCCATTCTAGGCCAAAGCCATCTTGTCATCTAAGCCTGGCTACCATGCTTGCCCTTGAAAAGGTCTCAGTAATAATGACCTTAAGGGAACATAAGAACAAATGACTGTTTATCAGGCAAGAGCAGTAACAATAGCAAAGATAATAAACCAGTTGCAGGATTCCTTGAAAGCACTTTTTGTGGAAAGAAACCAACCTATGCACAGTCTACATATTCAAGTAATAAGCAGAGTCTATGTGGCTGTATTACTCATACATCAGACTAATGGGATGCATCAAAAGCAACCAACTGCCAGAGACATAAAGGGGAAAACTACTTCAAACAGTTACACTTAAAACTTAAAGGGCCTTCATTTATGAATGGCCAATGATCTAGGCAAACAAGAAATGCTCCATGGACTGACAAGTTTTTAGAAGAATAAAAGAGCAGCTATAAATTAGTGAGAGTAGCTCTTTTACATAGAAGTTCTTGGCTAAGAATACCTATTTTAGTAAAAAAGACGATAACTCAGGAGCTGCCCTGAGAATCTCTTTCTAACTATCCACAGAAAAGACAGAAAGCAAACCTGTGATTCGATTCTAATCAGAATAAGACGAAGAAAGGCTTTGCTTCCGGATACTGGTTCAAGGTCACCCCCTTCTACCGTAAATTTTATCTTTCCCTATGTCCACTCCACCTTATTAAGCTGCTCAGGCTGAGCAAAGGAGATGAGAAGCCTGTTTGTCTTGGAGGAACTGACTACATGGAGAATTATATGTATAATAATGGAGGGCTATCGTTTTTAAGAGAAAGCATGCTAAGGACAAACTCAATTTTTTAAATACCCACTTTCCAATCTCTAAATCATCTATGCCTTCCAGGCAAACATGAATGGACCAAGCTACTACAATATAAGAAACAGGAGGATTGGTTCAAGATGGCGGAGTAGAAAAACGTCACTCCCTCTTGTGAGAGCACCGGAATCACAACTAACTGCTGAACAATCATCGACTGGAAGACACTGGAAGTCACCAAAAAAGATACCCCACATCCAAAGACAAAGGAGAAGCCACAGTGAGACGGTAGGAGGGGCGCAATCACAATAAAATCAAATCTCATAACTGCTGGGTGGGTGACTCACAAACTGGAGAACACTTATACCACAGAAGTCCACCCACTGGAGTGAAGGTTCTGAGCCCCACGTCAGGCTTGCCAACCTGGGGGTCCGGCAACGGAAGGAGGAATTCCTAGAGAATCAGACTTTGAAGGCTAGCGGGATTTGACTGCAGGACTTTGACAGGACTAGGGGAAACAGAGACTCCACTCTTGGAGGGCACACACAAAGTAGTGTGCGCATCGGGACCCAGGGGAAATCAAAAGAAAGCTGGAGCAGCAATACTCATATCAGATAAAATAGACTTTAAAATAAAGAATGTTACAAGAGACAAGGAGGGACACTACATAATGATCAAGGGATCAATCCAAGAAGAAGATATAACAATTATAAATGCACCCAACATAGGAGCACCTCAATACATAAGGCAACTGCTAACAGCTATAAAAGAGGAAATCGACAGTAACACAATAATAGTGGGGGACTTTAACACCTCACTTACACCAATGGACAGATCATCCAAACAGAAAATTAATAAGGAAACACAAGCTTTAAATGACACTATAGACCAGATAGATTTAATTGATATTTATAGGACATTCCATCCAAAAAGAGCAGATTACACTTCCTTCTCAAGTGCGCATGGAACATTCTCCAGGATAGATCACATCTTGGGTCACAAATCAAGCCTCAGTAAATTTAAGAAAATTGAAATCATATCAAGCATCTTTTCTGACCACAACGCTATGAGATTAGAAATCAATTACAGGGAAAAAAAACCCGTAAAAAACACAAACACATCCCTTGGGATGTTTCCCTTCCAGAAATATAAGGAAACAAACACTCTCTTTCCAGCCAAGCCAAGTACAGGAGATGGTTCATAGGAGCCTGCATTTTGCTATTTTTTGGTGATGGTGTTGATAATAGAACCAGTACTCCCACCTAAACTAGTGTCCAGATACCATTTGCATGTATTTCTCAAGCTGTAATTTGCATTTTAGGTTGTACTCCCAGAAACTAATCTCTCTGCAAAGAGGCACATAAGTATCCTCACCTCCAACTTCTCATATTGATACACTTATTTTATGTTCACTATGTGGCATTTATGTCTCTGTTACAGATTTACTTTCCAGCCTCATCCCAATCTCATCCTCTTCACATTCAAATATTCCACCGAAATTGATTTACTCAATTTTCCTGAATAAATTTAGTACTTTGACACTTGTATGTCTTTTTGGCCGTGTCATTCTCTGTAGTCCCGCCACCCCCCCCCGATTTTCTGAATATGAGCAAATCCTATCATTGTTTATTCAACATTTACAGTGCACTTAAAATGTGTCAGAAGTAGGATAAAGTTAAAATACGGCCCCTGCTCTTTTGAGTTTACAATCTAGTTCATTCTTTAAGTCTGAGTTAAAATGCCACCTCTCCTATGAGGTTTTCCTTGAATTCCTGACAGAAGAAATCTCTCTCTCTTTTCTGAATTTTTCTAGCAATCTTCTCTTATGGCAAATTTGACTTACAGTTCTTAAAGTACGAGATAAAAAATACCATATATACACAGCAAGTTCTTAGAGGGCAAGTAACTAATTTGTACCTCCTTACTGCACCTGGAAGAATACTGGACAAATATTCACTCACTCAAAATGTATTTAATTCTTACAAAACCCATGTAGGTTTCATATCTACTTACAAGGAGCCAGCTGCAAAAGACAAGATTCTTGCCTTTGCGGAACCTGCTCTAGAGGAGGCATCCTCATTAAATATGGAAACAAATAAATATGTATACGTATATATAATTATAAATTGTGATAAGTAATATGAAGGAAGTAAACATGGTACTGTGATAGGAGAATAACAGTAAAAGAACTAATTTAGATGGAGGCGGTTAGGCGGAGAGAGAAGAGAGAAGCCCTCTCTAAGGAGGTAACATTGAAACAGACTGATAAATTACTGGAGTTGGGTAGAAGGGCAGAGAATAGCACCCCTGAGGCAAGAAAAGAATCAAAGCCATTCAAGGTCAGTATGAATAGAACACACTGAGTGAGAAGAGAGGCCAATGAGGTTGAAGAAAGAGGCAGAAAGGGTATACTGAAGAAGGCCTTATAGGTCATTTAAAGGAGACTAAATTTTATTCCAAGGGCAAGTGGAAGCTATTTAGGCGTAATAAGCAGGGGAGTGATGTGGCCAGATTTGTATTTTAACAGAATACTTTGATGTGTAGAATAACTGGCCTTTATTTGTTCTTCCCTAATAATATTTCCTGCTCAAGTTTTCTGTGAGGCATTCACAGATGGAAAAAAAAAAAAATCCCTTACAGAGCCATGGGCCATAATCCTTTAATTTGCCAGAATCCAGAAAGACATCTGTTAAAACTTTAGGATTAGAAGAGCCTTCTAATTTCTGGGTTATTTAATGGTTTGAGGGGCAAAACTGAAGGATATTCTACAAGGACTGTCCTGGGTTGTAAAAGCTTCTAAAGTCACACATCACCTTTTGTAGGAGAGAGTTAAGCTTACTGAATATTGTTAAGAGCATGAGTTTGGAGTCAGATAAGATCCAAATCCTGGCTCTGCTAATTTTTGAGTATCTTGGTGACATTTCCTATAAAAGTCCCATGAGTCTTTAGGTTGGCAGTAGGTACTATGCATAGAGGCTGCTAAAGGGGCCATATCCAGATTTCAATACCATTTGGGTAAATTACTCAAATTTGGTAGTTGCTCAATAAGTTAAAAAATATGATGAAGGTAGACTAAGCTCCCTGTGGGACATGGACAGCAGACTGTAAGACACACAGCAAGTGTTTAGTAGATTTTTATTGGATTATACAATCTGTACTATACATGGAAACCTTTAACAGTGATATATGACAAACCCCACTTTTCACTCACACCTCCACGAAACATTGGCAATAAGTCCAGAATTTATGTGATTGCAGTTTTTAATGCTAAGGGCAGTGGAGAATATACTAGACTGAGTTCAAGATCTGGATTCTGGTTCATCCAACTCTGTCACTTTGTATTCTTTTGGATAAAACACCAATGTCAGTTTCTCAATTTTAGCCTTATTGACATTTGGGGCTGAATAACTCTTTGCTGTATGAGCTGTCCTGTGCACTGCAGGATGTTTAACAGTAAGTATCCCTAGCCTTTACTCACTGAATGACAGTAGCACTGTCCCATGTGTGACAATCCAAAATGTCTCCAGACTTTGCCAAACATCCCCTGGGCGGGCAGAATCACCCTACTTCTTTGAGAGCCACTATTGATCTCTGAGTTTTAGCCTCTCATCCGAAACTCAGGGGAATGAGATAACATCTGTCTTGTTCTCCTTTAGGGTTATTGTATAATTCAAATAAGATAATGAATGGGAAGAAATACTGAGAGAGAAAAAAAGACCATATAACATACATAAAAGCATTATTATTACTCTGTGAGTTACTGTTATTATTATGTTCTATGAGTGCTCAAAAACAAGGCTGAAGAAAACTACTCACATCTTGTTTATGGAATGCATTCTAAGGCCTACGTTAGGCTATGTGCAATCTAATACACCTTTTACGTTTGTATTCAATAAATATTTGTTGATTGAATGATTTTAAGTCTGGGCCCAATAGTAACTTCATTTCCTCTTCTGGCATGTTCTCAGGTTTTTCTGCTGAGCTACCACAATGTAGTATGTTTCTAGACCTAACTCCACATGAAGGACAGGCCTGGATTAAACAAGAATGGCTACTTATTTTACAGCTGGAAAACTGAGGTACATGAGGTTAACTGACTAGCCAAGGTCACGTGTCAGTCAGTCTCGAGGCAGTCTGCAATTAGAATCCAGATTCTGACCTCAAGTCCGGTGACCTATTACTTGTATCATTGTACTTCTACCCTACTATTTGCGTCCCTGTCTCTTAACACAAAGGTAGCTATTTTACTTTATGGGGGCAATTCTGAAAAATTGAGATAAGGAAACAGAGTTATAGTTTTTAGGGAACTTAGAAAGAAATGTAGACCTATTTCTATGGGAGACACAAGTGAATATTCCCTACATTTGGGGTAAACAAAGATCAAGTTATCCAAGGGCACTGTCAAGTCTATAAACCCCATTAAGTTGTCCAGGAGGAGCTAAATCTAGTTGTTATCTACCTCCAGAGTAGTTGTGTCTTGCAACACTTTACACCATGCTATGGCCTACAATTTGTGTTAAAACTATGACCTGCAGTATTCTTGGCTGCTCTGCCTCTGTAGCTCTAAGTGAGAATGGACTTCCACATAGCCTGAGCTTCAGGCCACATTTCAGCATTCCATTAAAATTCACAAAAGTCCCAAATGCCATTCTACTATATATTTTCAGCGTCAGAAACAGAACTTTTAAAGAATAACTCATAAAAATGTCACCGTTAAAAAAAGTCACCATTTATTCTACTCCTTTAAAATACCAGAACACATTTAATTATTATGCCTCTGTGTGAACTTTCAAATGGTGAATGTCACAAAGAGTCATCACTCTCAACTATTGATTCAATAGTCTTCTGAGTAATTCTCAGGCAACGTATGGGTTGTAGCCTACCTTAACCTTTATAATTATTACAACTTGAAAGAAAGTAAGACCCGGGTTCTAGCCCGGGTGTTTCCATTACACTAAGCAATTTAATCTTTATGGTCACAATTTCCTTAGTGAAGAAAAAGAATAACTCATCTTTAGGGCCTATTTCAATTAGAAAAGTTTAGGTGTGTATAATATCGTTTCAAAGAAGAACAAATGCATACTTGTCTTTTCTAGGAACATTCTGAATATTAGATGATATACTTTAGACATTCCAACATTTCAGTGGCTTTAACTTAACAGACTGTTCATATCACTTTCTAATATATTCCAGTTCACCAATCTTATACAATCATCTCTTCTGAGAAATACCTAAAGCAGAAATACTAAGAGCAACAGCCCTCCTGGTTCTTGGAGTCAGACTGCTGACTATCATAATGCAATGCCATCTTTGGAGTTCAGAACAAGTTACTAAAACTTTGTGGGGATAATACATACACATAAACCTGGGTTAATAAAATCTCACAATTTTTTTGAACATCAAATGTAAAAATACATATGAAAACGACTGGCACATTAATAACATACATAGTAAATAATAAATGTTAATTGCTTCCCTCCTAACTCAAGGGTTTCGCAAAGTATGGTCCAAGGACCGCCTGAATCAGAATTATTTGAGATGTTTGGCTAAAAATGAAAATTACGGACCCCACTCCAGACTACTGAATCTCCTCTCAGGGAATGGGGTCTCAGACTCTAGGTATATATCCAGATATATAGGCAATTCTTATGCGCTCTAAAATTTGAGAACCAAAGTTCTGAATTACTGAGATGTACAACATAGATATAGTATACAGGCTCTAACGACTGTATGTTTAAGAAGAGGGAGCTAAAAAAAAAAAAAAAAAAGAAAAGAAAGAAAGTCAAGATTCAACCAGGAACTAAAATAAAACATTTGTTTATTCTGATATTCCAAAAGGGCACAAAGCTTGCCCAGTCTCACTTAGAATTTACACACACCACCACCTACTAATCAAAGAACTTTCTGGGCTAACGCTAAATTTAATACCAAATGGCTCATCTTTGGGATTTGAGAGAGGTTTCTTTCACCCCTGTGTGAATAAAATCTGAGTTCCAGATGAAGGGGAAGTTATATATCTTCTACAGTTCTATTTTTCTAGATTAGTTGTGAAATACAGGAATTGAACTATCAGAAAAACAGACTTTATCTGACTAATAAGACAACAAAAAACCTTCTGTGTGAAGAAAATGCTGTATATAGTTCCCAACATGATTAATGAAGTTAAGATTTGTTCCCAGCTGAGCACTCCAGGGCCGGTCCCTAACCATCAACTCCTGCATTTCTGAGAATGGGAGTTCAGTTAGAGATCCTGAATAGGTCACTAAAAACAAACAAACAAAAAAAAACATGAGGAAGCTGTGGGCAGAAGAGATATTTTCTCTTTCTTTTTTATGGCGGCTTTCCAAGTATGCAAGGAAGTTATTCTCTAACTGGTAAAACTGCACTTTCTGGTTGTGGGCCCTTGGGCAAATTACTTAATATCTCTGGGCCTCAGCTCTAAAATCAGGTAATAAAAGTAGCCTCCCTCGGGCTTCCCTGGTGGCGCTGTGGTTGAGAGTCCGCCTGCCGATGCAGGGGACACAGGTTCGTGCCCCAGTCTGGGAGGATCCCACATGCTGCGGAGCGGCTGGTCCCGTGAGCCATGGCTGCTGAGCCTGCGCGTCCGGAGCCTGTGCTCCGCAACGGGAGAGGCCACAGCAGTGAGAGGCCCGCGTACCGCAAAAAAAAAAAAAAGTAGCCTCCCTCACAGAATTGTTACGAATTCACTGAGGCAACAGCATAGTGGTTAAGAGGGTAAGTTAGTTTCCTCTAATATAGGGATGACAGTAGCAACTACCTCGTGACAGTGTGCATTTAAACACCAACTTAGCACAGTGCCTAAACACAGTAAGCCCTCGATACATAGTCATTACTGTTACTTCTTAATCTACTGTTCTTTCTAAACTTGGCATAGGTATAATCCCCCAAATCCTTTGATTTGTCCTTCGCCCATTGCTCCATAGCTAACCTTTCTTTCTAACCTTTGCTGTTCTCATTTTAGGAGTTTTCAGAGTGTGCTAGTGAACTCTATCCACTTCACTTCACAGGGAAGGATGTTCTTCACCTATAAAGAATCAGGTGGTCAGTAATTTGTTTCAATTTGATTCCAATCTGCATTTATATTCTTTGAAATGTCTCGAAGTTTCAGGCTTCTTTCTCTCTGTTTTCTAATGATAAAGGATACTTTTTTTTTTTTTTGCGGTACGCGGGGCTCTCACTGCTGTGGCCTCTCCTGTTGCGGAGCACAGGCTCCGGATGCGCAGGCTCAGCGGCCATGGCTCACGGGCCCAGCCGCTCCGCGGCATGTGGGATCCTCCCGGAGCGGGGCACAAACCCGCATCCCCTGCATAGGCAGGCGGACTCCCAACCACTGCGCCACCAGGGAAGCCCCAAGGATACTTTTTTTACGGGTGGTTTCCCCACTGCCAAACAATTCTCCAACACCAGCTGGGTGTCCTACAATTCAACTCAATTCTGACACTATCTTCTCAGAGATAGCATCAGATTACACAGATTTAGGACCCAGTCCTACAAGGCTGCTCTTCACTTCAGATGCCAATTGCAAGCCTGTGCTTGTGATCAGCTGGCTATAAATCTGAGGCTCCCACAATTCCCTTTCCTTGAGTTCTAACAAATTTGCTAGAGTGGCTCACAGAACTAAGGAAATCCATTTACCCACTAGATTACGGATTTATTACAAAGTATATTAAAGGAGATAAATCAACAGCCAGATGAAGAGATATATATAGTGAAGTCCTGAACAAAGGAGCTTCTGTCCTTGTAGGTTGGGGCCAGCATGGTGGCACTTGGAAGCATTCTGGTTCCCCAAACCCAAAGCTCTCGGAACCCTGTCCTTTTGGGTTTTTATGGAGGCTTCATTACATGGGCATGATTGATTCAATTTGGCCACTGTTGATTAAACTCAATCTTCAGCCCCTCCCTTCTCCCAGGAAGTCAGGGGCTGAAAGTTCCAACCCTCTAGTCACTTTGGTTGGCTTCACAGGCAACTAGCCCCCATCCTCAGAGAAGTCACCTTATTAACGAAAGACATCTTTATAGCTCTAGTCACTTAGGAAATTCCAAGGGTGTTAGCTCTGAGCCAGAAATGGGATGAAGACCAAATATATATTCATTATAAATCACAATATCATACTTTTTCTTATTTTTATATTTCTAAAGTCATTTCATTAGGATTTTGAGAAGGAAACGAGATATGCTCAAAGCGCCATCTTGCAATGAAAATACATACATTATAAGATGTGCCGTGGACTACTTTGCAGCCATAAACAAGAATGAGGAAGCTCTTTGTATATTGATAATGATCTCCAAGGTATCTTATGAGATGAAAAAAGAAGGGGCACTACATGCTATCCTTTGTAAAAAGTTTTGAAAGGGAAAAAAGTATATACATATTATTTGTAAACACCTATACTACCTCTGGGCATGGGGGAATAAGAAGGTAGTAACACTGTGATCCCTAGGAAGGCAACTGGTCAGATGTAGGTTGGATTAGCCGCAACATTTTTCATTATACATCCTGTGTACCTTTTGAATTGTGAACCATGTGAATATATTTCCTACTAAAAAATTAAGTTATCAAGTCCAACTCCTTTATTTTACAGATGGGGAAACTGAGGCCTAGGTCATTGAATAATGATGCTAATATACTCTTTAGTCAACTGAACCTGTAACATCTGCTTCTTGTACGTTGCTTCTGTAACACTAGGCTAGCTACTTTCCCCAACCCTCCCATTTCTCCAGATAGTTTGTCGGGAAGCAGCTAAGTAGGAGGGGTTTCTGAGCTTTATATATCCTGTTTTAGTGGCAAATAATATAGAAGCTCCTGTTTCTCTTGGCCACTCTCACGTTTCTATACAAAGAAGATCAAGTGTACAACTACATTCTTCACAAAGGCCTTTGGAAAAGCTTTTATTTGCCTGGTCCGAATAGGACAACTCAAATTTGATATGTCAAACAAACAAACTGAAAAGGTCTTTTAGTTATGCAATGATAGAAGGGCCTAAGTCCAATGGGGAGTGGATCTCCCAGTTACTATACTCTACTTCTCTGATACCTTTTGTTGTTGGCTAAGCCACATCCTGGAATAAAGCAATCCCGAGATGCACCCTTTCATACCCCTCTTACTGGATCCTTTTGTAGTCTTGACACATTTCCACCATGCTAACCATGAATGCTTAAGTATGATTTATGTAAAGATCCGAGTGTTTTATAAAAAGCGTGATAAGGGTAGAGACAGCCCTGGACTAGGCATCAGAGACTCTGAACTATAGACATAAGTTTGCCATACATTAGCTATGTGACATTAAGCAAATCACCTGAACTCAACATGTACTAGTTCATTTATTACAAAATGGATATAAAAATACCCACCCTGCCAATCTCACAGGTTGTGAGGATCAAATAAAATATGTCAAAATACTTCCTAATTCTAAGGTACAGTAAATATGAGATATTATTAATGCTAGCTTGCTTTCTCATTAGAGGACAAAATTAATCTCTGAAATGAGACGTCCAAGTCACACATAGGGCTCACTTTCATGTCACTTAAAACACACAGACTCTTATAGCCTGATTTAAAGAACACTAGCTAGTTAGATATGTATAGGTTGGCAAAGCATTGTTTTAAATGCCTCTTTGTTATAATCAAAGGCAGACAAAGGTCCCCCTTGCTAAACCTTCCATTTAGTTATATTATACGGGATTTCAATCATCTATATCACAGTGTTGTTGGTTTGCCTGTGGAGAATGCTGGGAATTAATTTGGTGTGAGGCAGAAACTAGAAAACATTTTACCTTTTCCTGTTTTACTCCTCCCTCCCTCTGAGAGAAAAGTTGTTCAAAACCTCAGATAGAGGCTGCATGGCATGGTAGAAAAGTACTGGGCTAGGAATCAGGAGACCTGGGTTCTATATCTGGCTCTAGGGGTTTATTATCTGTGTGACCCGAGGAACTAGGTCTCTTCATTCATTCATTCATTCATTCGTTCATTCATTCAAATTTATTGTTTACCTACTGAGTGAAGGTACTATGATGAAACCCTATCCTCAAGAAGCACAGTCTGATGGAGAAGGGATACATACAAATAATTAAAATACAGTATGAGATGAACTAAGATATAGGTTATGCACAGGGTTGTGTGGGAACTGATAAAAAGCCATTAGAAAAGGTAGGAGACAGGAATGGGTGCCTGCGGGTACAGTTAGCAGCATTCCTCTTCTTTCATTTCATAAACTGAACGGATACATTCTAGATGCTCTAAATTGCTTCAAAATTATACAAACACTCTGTATAGTTCTATAATAACTCTACTACCTATTTAGGGAAAGACTCAAACTGGCTAAAAAAAGGTCCCGCTAACGTTTTACTGGTTGCTAAAGTTTTGCTCTTTATGTGTTCCCCCCAAATCATTTCTCTTATTTACTTTTGTAATGCAGGTTTCTATGTCATTATGCTGTATTGCACAATGTCCTCAGCCTACAAAAGCAGGTTGTATACAAAAGCCTAGGGCCTTTGTGCAAAGGAAAAGAGGTAGGGTGGACCCTTCTCAACCCTTTCCTTCTCTGCAGGGCTTTGTATTCCTAAGGATGGCCCCCCCCCCCCCCCCGCTTGGGGATGTTACCTAAATCATGAAATGATATTACTCAAAGCAATGGAACTTCAAAAGCATTTCCTTCCCAGTGCATACTCTAAGATTTCTTTTGGCATAAACTGCTCACTTTAATGGATTAAGTATCAGACCCTTGCTGACTTCTCATACTTAGTCACAAACTACAGAAAACTTTTGATTTTTTTCATAGCTTTTTTATGCTAAAAGCTGCATGTGGGAGTGCAGGCATCAATCAGCAACATGCCCTCTCTCTTCCCTCCATTTTCCCCAACCATGCCTGGCTTGCCAACTTTAAATGGCAGAGTTATCTGGGTGCTGCCTGGTTATTGACTTATCTGACATCTTCCACTAGTTGAAGTCATTCTGTCTCTGTAAACACTTACTTTTTCAGTGATAACTATGTCATCTTTTTTCTCTTTTGCAGCATGTCTGGTGAGGAAGGCAAAAAGAAGAATCAACAGCAGAGGCAAACTGGAACAAGGAGAGGAACGGACTTAAGAATCAGAGACTCTTAAGAGTATGGTATAAATTGTTACCTTTAGAGAAGTCATTTAATTTTATTCACATTCAGTCTAGAACATTTATTTTTCTCAATTCAAAATTGAGATTATAATCAAAAGGAAAACTGGACTGAGGTCACTTAAAATAAAAAATTCTATTTCCTACTGGGCTAAGTACAAACTTGTTAGCTTGGCCTTCAAGGTATTTGACAAATATGGCCCTGGTCTCCTTTTCAACTTTAATCCACTATTTCCCTATGTATACTGTTTAAGATAACAGTAAACTATTAGCAAACTATTGCACAGAACTCTCTTAACCAATTTAACTGATCACACATTAGCTAGGCTATTCTCCAGTATCATGGGAGCAACATTTCTGCTCTCCCTCTCAGTGAAATTATGTGCTTATTGAGGGTATCAGTTGTGTTTATTCACAAAACAATTTATGCCAATTGTGTTTATTATTCTAAATATATAATTTAATAAAGTATTACATAAAGCAATGAAGTATAAGTGAGAAGAGGAAAACAACAGCAGCAGCTAATATTAACTGAGTACTTACTACCTGCCAGGCACTGTTCTAAGTGTTTTATGTGAATTGACTCATATAATCTTCATAAGAACCTTGGGAACTAGATACTATTATTGTCCCTATTTCACAAAAGAGGAGACTGAACAACATGCCCAAGGCCTATACAACTCAAAAATGGCAAAACAATTTGGCTCCAGAGCTTTAACTACTATGCTATACAAGTTGAAAGCTTAGGAAAGACTAGATAAAGATACACATAACTATGCTCCACTCTACCTTGTATGTGAAAGTAGCCACAGATAATACATAAACAAGTGAGCAAGGCTGTGTTCCAATAAAACTTTATTTACAGAAACAGGCAGCAGGCTAGGACAAGATTTAGCCCTCACACTGTAGTTTGGAGATCCCTGAGACCCACACTCCAAGAAAAGGCTTATGTCAAAAGAATGGCAAAAAGATGTTTTAAGTTTTAAGTTAAAATAAAATGTTTAAGATCTACAGGTAACTAATATCTGTATGATTCCCTGCTTTGACTTACTTTTTTTTTTTTTTTTGCGGTACGCGGGCCTCCCACTGCTGTGGCCTCTCCCGTTGCGGAGCACAGGGTCCGGACGCGCAGGCTCAGCGGCCATGGCTCACGGGCGCAGCCGCTCCGCGGCATGTGGGATCCTCCCGGACCGGGGCACAAACCCGCGTCCCCTGCATCGGCAGGCGGACTCTCAACCACTGCGCCACCAGGGAAGCCCTGACTTATTTTTTTCAGTTAACTTTTCCCTTCAACCTGGAAAGCCTTACTTCCTTACTTCCACTTGGAATCCCATTCACCTTCAAAGCCAATTTTCTAACCCACACCTTCCTCCAAACTATGTAGATTTGATCTCTTCTTCCTTTGCTATCCTACAATCATTCATTTCTACTTATGAGACTTACTTTGCTATATCTTCTATTATGGCTATTTGCATACTTCAATTATCGCCATTATTCAAGTATAAGCACTTTGAGGACAGGAACAATGACTTACTCATTTTCTCATCCCAGGCAACACCCAGCACAGCATGTATACATAGCAGGTTTCAGGTGATGTTTCTTGAATTGTGTTCTGACATTCTTCTGTTTCAGCGACTGAACAGAAAGAACACTATACCCCCCCCCAAACCTACGTTCAATTCATATCCCTAACACCACACCTAAGATCTAACTTGGTTATAATTTTAAACTATTAATTTTAAAACGCATCCACCAGAACAGATTAATATAGGTGTACCTGTATATAAAAATTGTCATCTAAATTGTAGCAAAATTGCTGATAATTCTAAAGGAACTGTTAAAATTGATGCTTTCTGGTTAATCTTCAGGGGGTCAATACATTTTATAAACACATCTAAAAGCTGTTTACTTAAGCAAAACAAAAATGCTTTATTCAAACTTGAGACAGGGTTGTGCCTATTTACCTCCCAGCAGTACTATTTGATAGATATCTGGGAGTGTCTAGGGAGCCTGGCCCAAGCTCTGAGTGAGTTAGAAGGGCTGGGACAGGCATTCAGGTTTCCTGATTCCTAGTCCAGTATTCTACTTCAGGAAGACAGTGGCTTTTTAGGTACACTCAATCCTGCAGTTCAAAGCCCGGAAGACTGAGGAAGCCTCACCACTATCTTCCCCTTCCTCATACTGCCAATCAGAACCAGCAGCTGTGCCCCACAGTGGCAATCCGGGCACCCATATTTGTGGCGTTTCCATCACCAAAAAGGCTGATCCAGATTTTAGGATTCCCGCCTATCTAGAAAGGTGACTTAAACACCCTGGATAAAAACACCCCCAACTCAAGAACGCAAAATAAGGGCTCAATGATCCCATTTAGCATTTTTCCCCCCTTCAGCATTTTTAAAAAGCACTATTCAGATGTTGTGGTGCTGGAATGACAATGACCAGTACTGGGGAGAGGGGTAAGAAAGAGCTGTTACTTATGCAGCTTATTCTTTTTTTTTTTTTTTTTTCCTGAGAGTAGGCAAGCTCACATTTAACAGAGAGCTACCACAAAGGGTTCCAGTTCCAGAGCCTGGATTCCAGTTGCATCATTGCTTTAACATTGTCAGCCTTCACTGCTTTAACCATCTTAATCTGTAAAATAAACACAGGAAGCAGACAACAGCCCTATCCTTCAGTTTAACAGAGGAATACTTTACTAACAAAAATTAGACCTACATATAATATTTTTAGCTATCCTATTTCTCTTTCCCCTCCCCTAGAGCTTTAAACAATAGGAAAATCATCTTCAATTGACACAAGAGACTAAGCAACCCAGACAGCTCACAGCTCGTACAGCATTTTTATCTTTTTGGAAGCTACCTATAAAAGGCAAGAGCCATTGCTGGGCTCTCTGGGTCACACGGAAAAAAATATCCTAAGAGAATAAATTAAGGAATAAGGAAACAAGGATGAATTCCACTACTTTGTCTAACAAAGAATTAATGAGGACCCATTACGGGCAAGAAGGCATAGTGCTCTGTGACACAGGAGACACCAAGATGAATAAAACTGTTATCGTCCTTGAGGAGCTTACAATTTAGTAGAAGCACACAAACTATAATAAGAAGCAGAACAAGGCAAGTGCCAAGAGGTATAAAATCTCTGGGAAGGAGCTACCAACCACTTCACTTTGATTTCATGCTAACAGATTAAAACATTCAGGTAAGGGACACCTGTTGTACTAATCTGATTGTGAGGAGAAGCCCAGAGTGAAAGTTCTCCTGAGATCTATGGAAACAGAAGCTACAGTGGGACATGATCTGCTTATCCACACTTCCGCTAAGCCAGGCCTACCCCGAGATTGTTCCAAGAATGACCCTACGTTAACCAAAGAAATTCTTATATAAGATTCAGAAAGGGTGGAAACCGGAGGCGGAGAAGTCGACAGCAATTGATGTTGTCTTAGGTCTGTGGCAAGAAGACTAAGCAAAACCCAGGCCAAGGTTGGTGCTGGGGGTTTTCAGCTTCTGAAGTTTCCTCTTTTCCATCACCCACCCCCAGAACATTCCAGCTCTCCTGCTCATCACCTGCATAGGTGGACTCTAGGGAGGGGACTTCTCTCCAGATGTACGCCACAGTGGAGCAATAACCACTCTGTGAGAGAATACAGTACTTAAGGACTGGTAAGGTTCTTGTTGACCCGGCAGCCCGCTAATTCCCGAATCAAGAGACTAGGGATCCAGCCCCAGTCTGCCCTTTACTCTGTGTGACCTCGGACTAGTCATCCAAGTGCTTAGTTCCTCTCTTTCCCTACCTGTAAAGTCTGGGATTATGAGGAGACTGGGATTGAATTCGATGACCTCTGAGGTCTTAAAGCTTCTTGACCAGTCGGCACACGGAAGCACTGGACAAACAGCCCGTTGAATAAATAGCGAGGGCGGCCACTGGGGACAAGCGGCAGAGGGATCAGGCTGGTTTTACAGACGGGGAAACTGAGGCACGGAATACCTTGCCCCAAGGTTACTCCGGTTATGTCACTATGGGGGCCGGGCCGAAAGCTCAGGTCTCCAGACCTCCAGTTCCGGGCCCTTTTTCCTTTCGCCGAGCTGAGAAGAATGGCGTGGAGGTCCTCGTCTCGGAGGGGAAAGAACTGTGCTCGTGCCAGGGTCGCGAGAGGGGCGGGAGAGGCCTTACCTTCCCAGATCGAGTCCAGCCACCGGCGCCTCCCTCTCAGAACCTTATTCTGTCACACCCCCAGGACTCTTCAGGAGCCCCCTCCACTTGTGACCCTCTCGACGTGTCCAAGACCGCCACCGAAGAGCCGATTCCCGCCCCTACCCCGCCCCCTGCCTCTCTGGCCAATCGCCGCGCAGGGTTTCGGAGCGCCTGTGCGTCTCGCCGCCTCTAAGGGCCGGAGAAGCCTTTCGTCACGCGGCGTGCCCCCCCCTCCTGGTCCTCTCATTTGCCTTTGCTCCACCTTCTCCAGAACCTAGACTCCTCCTGGCCGAGTCACAGTGCGAGAGTTCGTCCTGCCGGAAAACAGCACGGCGCGGCGGCGTTTTACGACGTCGGCGGTGAAAGGCTCTGGAAGCCCTCCGATTTCTTCCCCGAAGCGGGGCGAAAGGCTGCGCGATGTTCGGTGCGGGCGACGAAGACGACACCGACTTCCTCTCGCCTAGCGGCGGGTGAGTGACACACGCGTGGAGCAGAGGGCGTGGCTGAGAGAGCCTGGACATACGGTTGGAGGGACCGCTTTCTTATCAGACCTCTTCCCAACTTCCGGGTCCAGACCCTTGCCACATTCCGGTGCTCCACCGGTCTCAGAATCCAGGCAGAGCTCGAAGTTGTGCTGCGCCTGTCCACCTGGATTCTGGACCTGGCATCTCCCCTGACGCGCGGTAGGACCCTGGGGTTCGACTTTTGCTTTCTGGGTCACAGTTTCTCCTTCTGTGAAATGGGGGTGATTATTGATGAAGACACCTGTCTCAGAGTTTTTATGAGTCAGCTGGTGCCTATATGAGACTTTCTCTTTTCCGTGGACAAGGCGGTGACACTTCAGAATTGGCGCTGGTGGGTCAGCTTCAGCATCCTTCAAGGCCTAGCTCGGATGTCACTTTTTGGTGCTTTCCTTTCTCCCACGGCCCCAGGGAGAATAAATTGCTTTCTCTTACTTATTCCCACAACTAGGTGTGCTTACCTTTATCTTTGTACACAGAACCTACTAGATTTTGAGCCCTGACAGGACGAGAACTGTTTACGGTGTTCATACTGTTCTGCGCTCGGCACGGTTCACCGTTTCTGGCACATAGTGAGTGCTCAGGAGGTGCCTATTGAGTGAATAATGACTGTGAAATTGCCCTGTAAAGCCTAAAACCCATGTAAGAAACTGCAGTTGCTGTCCCCTGTCCCCAGTCACTATGTAAACTAGCCTGGGGTACAGGTCTTCAAGAGGCAGGGTTTTCTCTCTTCCACTAATCAATTTAGCCTTTTCCCTTATGTTGTGTCGGTAGACAGCTTGACTCCCTTCAAACTTGTGAGCTGCCAAGTTCTGATCCTTGCAGAGTCTTTCTTTGAACATCTGTTTAACCAATTTAAGAATGTACCGAAGGGCTTCCCTGGTGGCGCAGTGGTTGAGAGTCCGCCGGCCGATGCAGGGGACACGGGTTCGTGCCCCGGTCCGGGAAGATCCCACGTGCCGCGGAGTGGCTGGGCCCGTGAGCCATGGCCGCTGAGCCTGCGCGTCCGGAGCCTGTGCTCCGCAACGGGAGAGGCCACAGCAGTGGGAGGCCCGCGTGCCGCAAAAAAAAAAAAAAATGTACCGAAGAATGATGAATACACCAATATATACTCCTCATTCTACGAAATATTTAGAGGTTACAAAAATGATTAAGCTGTTCTCTCTGGTCTCAGGTTGCTCCTAGTCCTGATGGAGAGTCCAGTACATGATTGACCTAAAATGACACTGGCTCTCTTTTGGTCTTAAATAGGATCTTTTGACTTACACTGTGATCAGCTCTACATTAGCCATCCTGAGTCCTCTTTTCACTCTCACTGCCCTGTTCCACCCCTACCCTCGCTTTGGATGTCCTACATCCACTTAGTTCCCCCTTGAGTTCTTTCAGTTGCTCAATTATTTTAGAGTTAAGCAGTGCTTTGGTTCCTTTTTTCCCTTCTCCACCCAAAACATTCACTGTTTCCACACATCCAGCCTGTTGCTGTTGACTATGTAGTCAGCCATTTGAATTGTTTTTTCAGACACTTGTTTTGTAAATGGCTGTGCCTTTTGAAAGTACAAGATATACTTTATTTTTAATAAATTTATTTATTTACTTATTTTTGGCTGTGTTGGGTCTTCGTTGCTGCGCGCGGGCTTTCTGTAGTTGCGCAAGCGGGGGCTCCTCTTGTTGCGGAGCACGGCCTTGCTCGGTAGTTGTGGCTTGCGGGCTCTAGAGCACAGGCTCAGTAGTTGTGGCACACAGGCTTAGTTGCTCTGTGGCATGTAAGATCTTCCCGGATCAGGGCTCGAACCCGTGTCCCTTGTGTTGGGAGGCGGATTCTTAACCACTGCACCATCAGGGAAGCCCACAATATATACTTTAAATTCACATTCTTCACTAGGTGAAAGTCTTTGAGGGAAGCCTGTAAATGAATGTTACAGCTCCCAACTTTATTTTTAATTTAATTTTTATTTTATACTGGAGTATAGTTGATTTACAATGTTGTGTTAGTTTCAGGTGTACAGCAAAGTATTTCAGTTATACATATATATATCCATTCTTTTTCAGATTCTTTTTCCATATAGGTTATTAAAGAATATTGAGTAGAGTTTAGGGCTTCCAGCTTTGATGCAACAAGCAGTACACTGCTGACTGAAAATTCCTGGGTAGATAACGTCAGTCATGTGCTCTTCTCCACGTTCCTGGCCTGAGATAAGTTCTTGGTGGCTCAGCTATGCTGATTTCCTGTGCAGGCTCCTCAAGGACCTGAGAAACTAGTTCTAGGCAGGAGACTACTCCTAACCACAGACAACAGCTAATTGAATGATAAAAGGCTTAGTAAACGAAGTTATACAGGTGACTTATTTTTGTTCCCCGTAATAACCAGAAAAACTAAATCAAGTTTGAGAATACAGAAAGTTTCACCAACATTCCCTGATTCAGCTATTCCTTTGTCAGTTTTCTCTAAGGAAGTAAAACATATGACAGTGAGTAGTACTGCGGCTGCTTTTCAGTTCCTCTTGTACAACTGTAATTTACTGTAAATATTACTTGATTATTATTTTTTAAGTATCTTGACTTAAATGTGTGACTTACTTGATTCCACTTAAGATAGTCAAGCCTAACAGAAGTGAGAGTATTAGTGCCTAGGATGGCTGTCTAGATGATTGATAATCTGTGTTCCAAATTTCCAGGCCTCTTGGTCCATGGTTAACCTAGCAATAGTAAAGTGGTAATCAGGAGGTTTGTGGTTTTTTGTTTTTTTTTTTGGTCTTAGCCCTTTCTTTCCGTTGAGACTTTGAAATGAAGAAATATGTGAATGCCTACTAAGTGTATGGTACGTGGCTTCAGCTAATATAGATAGGAATAAGGAACAGTTCCTGCCCCTAAGAAACTTCCAGTTTAGTAGTAGAATAAAACAATCCAATAATGATAATCAAAAAGCATTCTTAAGGGGCCAGTAATGTATAGACTGGTGTTGTAGATTATATAAAAGTTATATCTAGGCAGGGACTTCCCTGGTGGTCCAGTGGTTAAGACTCCGTGCTTCCAATGCAGGGGGCGTGGGTTCGATCCCTGGTTGGGGAACTAAGATCCCACATGCCACGCTGCAAAAGAAAAAAAAAGTTATATGTAGGCAAATCTGATTAGCATAACGATGATAAATCACCAGTGTAGAGGTAGAAAAAAGAAATCTGGAACGGATCATGAGAAAGCATTTTCGGTATCTGTAAAAGATACTGAAAAGCCTGGATTCTGATGTTGATTCTGTCCCCAGTTAGGAGTGTGACTTTATGGACAAGTCACTTACCATCCTTGACTCTCCATTCCCCAGTCTATTAAATAATGGGGTTGCTCTAGGTGATCTTTGAGACTTTTCCCAATCCTGTAGTTTGTATTTATGCTAATATCAGCTTATAGTTGCAGGTCAGTTTGTGCACTGGTCAAGCATGGTTTCTTCCTTCTAGGGGTATCTGAGTTGAATCGACATTTTAAGGTAATAGGATGTGGACGCGTGTATAAAACATATTGTGTACTTTGTGCAAGGTGCTGTACTAAGTACTATATACACAGTATTGTATTAATTTCTTTCTACTACTCTCTGAGGCAGTTTTTACTAATATTATACTCATTTTGCAAAGGGGAAATTAAGGCAGAGAGAGGAGAGTTGCTCAAGGCCAAACGGCTAAAAAGTAAAAGAACCTAGATTTGAAATTAGGCAAGCAGATTTCCACCAGACTGCCTGTATGCCTTATTATTATTATAGAAGTAAATGTTTGATACCGCAGTTTGGAAAAGAAGCACTTGAACAACTGAAAGAGTCCCCATTTATTAAAATACGTTGATAAATCATAAGTGCATGTATTACTGTTTTGTTTTTTATTTTTGGCTGCGTGGGTCTTCGTTGCTGCGCGTGGGCTTTCTCTATTTGTGGTGAGCAGGGGCTACTCTTTGTTGCGGTGCGCGGGCTTCTCATTGTGGTGGCTTTTGTTGCAGAGCATGGGCTCTAGGCTCACGGGTTTCAGTAGTTGTGGCATGCGGGATCCATAGTTGTGGCTCACGGGCTCTAGAGCACAGGTTCAGTAGTTGTGGTGCACGGGCTTAGTTGCTCTGCAGCATGTGGGATCTTCCCGGACCAGGGCTCGAACCCGTGTCCACTGCATTGGCAGACGGATTCTTAACCACTGCACCACCAGGGAAGTCCTGTATTACTGTTTTAAATGAGAAAAGAAAAGGAGTATAAAATTAAGGTTAGATAAGACTTTGATAACTAAATGCACAGGCTAACATTTTTTAAATTTTTTAAATTAAACAAATCTTTTTTATTTTTTGGCTGTGTTGGGTCATCGTTGCTGTGCACAGGCTTTCTCTAGTTGCGGCGAGCGGGGACTAGTCTTCGTTGCAGTGCACGGGCTTCTCATTGTGGTGCCTTCTCTTGCTTTAGGCGTGTGTGCTTCAGTAGTTGCAGGCTCAGTAGTTGCGGCACACAGGCCCTAGAGTGTGAGGTCTTCAGTAGTTGTGGCGCATGGGCTCAGTAGTTGCAGGGTGCAGGCTCTACGGCACGCGGGCTTCAGTAGTTGTGGCTTGCGGCCTCTAGAGCGCAGGCTCAGTAGTTGTGGTACACGGGCTCAGTTGCTTCGCGGCATGTGGGATCTTCCTGGACCAGGGATCAAACCCGTGTCCCCTGCATTGGCAGGCAGACTCCCAACCACTGAGCCACCAGGAAAGTCCAACATTTATTTTTTAAATGTGATTAATGCTGGAATGACTTTTCCTATGAATTATAAACTTAGAGACTAAAGTCCAGAGTTAGCAAGCTCATTCTTGCTAACATAGTTAGGGAGATGTGTACATTTGAAAACACTTCAGAAGTGGAAAGTGTAATAATTTACAAAAAACCTATGCCCCTAAGTCTGTGTAGAGTTCATTTAAAAAAAATAATAGAAAATAGAATTAATCTGAAAGATAATTAGGTTGACCTGGCTTTTGGATTGATTTTGCAATCATCAATTGGCTGGCCTTTAGGGCATCTGTGGAAACTTAGTTTACCTACAGCACTTTTGTCTTTCCATTAAAAAAAAAATAAAACGCACCTGCAAAATTTAAAAAGCAAATCCAATACCCATAGTTTACTGAAGCTACCAAGGACATTCTTTCTTATCAATGATTTGTGCATAATCTGTTAATCTTAACTAGGTTCTAAGCTTTGCAAATTTTTCATGAGGTTAAAGGCATTGCTCAACTTCCTAGAATCTTATTCTTTTAGGGAATCTGCTCAGATTGCCCTGGGGAAAAGGAGAACTCTTGGTCTTTTCTAAATTTCATTAGCATTTGTTTATGTCTTAATGTAGGCCAGCACTGCTCTCTATAATTGCAATATCATTTAAACCTCTTAGTCCTTTAAAGTAGGCATTGTTGGCCCCATTTACAGGAAACTCAACACTACCTTGAGAAAACAAGGTAATAGTTTCAAATCATATTAAATTTATTTTGCAAAATGCTAGTATGTATTATACATTAAAATTATCAGGGAAAAAAGACCAAAAAAAGTTGTTGGTATATTTCAGTATTTAACAGTAACCAATTACCCTGTTAGATGATAAAGACTGAATAAGTTTTATTAATCTCTATGGAGTGTAACTCCATATAACAGCTGCTTGTTATATATCTCATGTTATAGTTTGCAATTATATAGTATATACCTAATTTCCTTGTTAGAGTATATAAGCTACTTGAAAATAGAAATGAGTTTTGCTCACCAATGTATACCCAGCACTTAACACAGTGTCTGATGCATATTTCTTGAATGAATGAAGTATAGAGTTCTGTGGGAGCCCCAAGGAAGATCACCTAACCTAGACTTTGAGATTAAGGGTCAGGTTCCAGGGGAAGAATGTTTCAGGCAGAGAGAACAGCATATCCAGAGGCTGGAGATTAGAAAGATCTTGCCTTATATGAGAAATTAAAAGTTCCACAGTGTGACTGTAGCATGCAGTTGGAGATGAGAAATGGTCAGATAGGAAGCTGGGGAGGTAAGGAGAGGTGCGGTCTTGAAGGGGCTTGTAAAACTGTCTTATGGAGTTTGGACTTTTATCTTGGTAATATTGAGGTGTCATTGAGAGTTTTAAGGAGGAAAGAGACTTGGTCAAATTTGGTTTTGAGAAAGGTCACTGTGGGTGCAGTGGGAAGGATGGATAAGAAGCAGACACGACCAGGGTAGGGAGATGAGACAGGAGGTGGCTGCAGGAATTCAAGCTCTGTAGATGTGATGGTGGTCTGCAGTAGGGAAGTGTCAGTGAGGCTGGGGAGAAGTGAACGAGTTCAAGAAATAGCAAGTAAGATCAAATGGACTTGAGGATTGGTCATGAACACCAGGGGAAAGAAAAGCCAAGGTCGATGCCCAGATTTCAGTTTGGGTTGTGGATGTTTGCAGAAAAGGGTTAACATAGTAGACCTGAGACCGTTATCCTTAGAGAGTCTTGCTTACAGGGTTGGCTGGCAGCTGGAAACTCGATTGGTAAACGGTTCCCCACACTAAAGCTTTCCACAAGTGATAAGAGCGGCTCACTGTGCCTAAACTGTTTGTACAGACAATATGGTTTATTACTGAACCTTATCTTCCTTCTGGGAGTCTAGAATTTTGGTACATGTTAGAAGGTTTCTATGTGGCTAGCCCACAATAAAAAGCCTTGGGAACTGAGTGTCTAATGAGCTTTCCTGGCAGACCACTCTCACATGTTGTTACAACTTATTGCTGGAGGAACGTAACATGTCCTGTGTTACTCCACTGGAAGAGGACTCTTGGAATTTTGTTCCTGGTTTCCTCTGGACTTTGCTCCAGTGTGCCTTTTCCCTTTGCTGATTTTGGTGTGTATCATTTCCTTGTAATAGACCTTAGCCCTGAGTGTGTGTGTGTGTGTATATATATATATATATATATATATATATATAAAATACATTATGTTATAACTGTATGGTAAGTCCAGTGAGTCCTTCTAGCAAATCACTGAGCCTGGGGGCAGTCTTGAGGATCCTGACACAAAATGTCATTCATCAAGAGAGGGAGCACAAGAGTAAGAACAGGTTTTCTGGGCAGTGGGCATTGGAAGATATGAGTTCTGGTTTGGACATGTTGCATTTATGTTCCCTGTGGGATATCTGTGTTGTCTGCACTCAGGAACAAATTCTGGGCTAGGAATACAGATTTGAGCACCATCAGAATTTGGATAGCACTGATATCAAGGTAAATAAATTAGATTGCCAAGGGAGAGTGAGTATGAAATCTTGGGGACATGGATATTTAAAGGTTGGGCAATAGTAGAAGAGTCCAAGGAGTTAAATGAGGAGCCAGAGAGATGGAAAGACAATAAGAGAGGGATCCCATTAACATTTATTGATGTCTTATTTGGGCTGGTCCCTCCTCGCACCCCTGCAGGTATCCCCACAGAAATCAGAAGAAGAGTTTGTTTAAAGAAGAACAAGTTAGTTGACAGTGTAAAAAGGCAGCATGAAAGCCAAATAAGATAAGGACCGATAAACTGTTTATTAACAAATAGGTTGTTGGTGATTTTAGTAACAGCAGTTTCAGTGGAATAGTTGGAGCATAAGATTCATCACAAGGGATGATAAAAGAATGGTTCTGCTGTGAAACATGAAAGATGAAATCATATGTGGGACTATGTTTGATGCAGTAAGTTTGTAATACGGTTTTTTTTTTTTTAAAGGTGGTGATTTTCTTTCTTTCTTTCTTTTTTATTTTTTGAAAGCGTGGAGTCCTAACCACTGGACCACCAGGGAATTCCCTGTAATACAGTTTTACTTCAATGTAATAAACTAGTGAAAAATAGGAAACTATGACCTGCTAAAGGCAAGAATGTACAGTTTGAAGAGACCATAGGGAGCACCTGGACTAATCACCTTAATTTACAGATGCAGAAACTGAGGTCCAGAAAGAAGAGATGCCTTGACCAAAGTCCTGTGGATGGGCAAGGTCATTTGATGCTGTTCATATCAGAGATACAATCTTGATTTCGAAGAGACTTAGTTGCCGCTTCTGTTACTGAGTGGTGGGATGTATAGTCACGGAGGTATTTGTTCGAGGTAGGAGCATGAGCAGCTTTTATAATGATTCCAGGTTTGAGATATGTCAAATGAAATGTCATTTTCATTTTCTACTAACAGTACCAGATTGGCCTCTCTTTTCGGACTGGATCAGGCAGCTGCTGGCCATGGAAATGAATTCTTCCACTACACAGCCCCAAAGCAGCCTAAGAAAGGCCAGGGAACAGCACCAACAGGTAAGTTAAGAGGTTAGGATTGGTCCCTGACAGGTTAGTTGGAATGATAAACAACCTTCTAAAAGTGACATGCCGGGTCATCCCTCCTTGATCAGTCTGGCCAAGCTCACTACCAACGAGGTGCATGCTGCTCTGAGCTCTGAGAGCCTGAATTCCGGCGGCTAGGTAGTATGCTTTTTTTTGGAAACTGATGGAGGAAGGTCACAGGCAAGCTCTTCTGCCCCATGTGGACACCACTCTCCAAAACTTTGCCCAGGGTGCTCTACGTAGGCGCCGTCCAATATTTTGGCAAGAAGGAAGAGCTGCTTTTCCCATCTTTCACCTGGGTGGGTTAGATGTATGCTGACAGTGAATTTTTCCCAACTAGAGAATGATGCTCAATGCTGTATCCCCTGAACATTTCATCAGGATGAACACAAGACATATTGAATGAAAATTTGTTGAACGAAAGGAGAAAAGGGGGGACTAATATTTCTAAAAAACCTATGTGTTTGGTCTCAGGTGCTTCACCTAGATTGTCTTATTTAATTCTCACAACAATTCTGTGAAATAGGTGAGACTACCACCATTTTAGAGGCTCAGAGAGGTTTAGGCACATGGTTAAGGTCATACAGCAGTAAGTGACAGAGTTGAAATTTGAACCCTGATCTGACTCACTCCAAAGCTTGTCTACCATCCTCTACACTTTGCTGTCTTTGTGTAAGAATCTGAAGAGGAGTGAGGGACTGATAGAAATAGCCCAGAGCAGAACAGGTGGTAAGGGATATTAAATTAAATATTTGTTGAATGAAGAAGAAAGTATTGAATGTCTTTTATATGCTAGGTGCAATGCCAACACTGAGGATGTTGTTAACGATATTTAGAGTTGAACAGTTGCAACAGATTCTGTATGGCCCATAGTCTAAAATATTTACTGTTTGGCCTTTACATACAATGTTTGCTGACCCCTGCTCTAAGTCTTACCTGTCACTTTTGGCAGCTTTGCTGTGGATTGCTGGCCCTGTTCTCCAAGCCATAACCTGGCCAGATTTCTAGTAGGCTATGCTTTTACATTTCCTGTGGCACATCTCTTCTCAGCAGTGTACTTCTAACTCAGTTTAAAGTGGTTGAATTAATGAATGTGGATAAAAACAAACAATCTCAGTCCCCACCCAATGAAGTAACTTGCTTTTTAAAATTAGAAAACAACAACTATGAACTAATTATACTTTTAAAGGGGAATTATAGAGGCATTTCAACTTAAAACTACTGTCTTATGTAGGCATTTACAAATAAAATAAAAACTTGCAATACAGGAGATGCTCTCTGTTCAAGGAGTATTTATATAACAAGTCTTTTTGGAAAAGGAGGTGGCTGCAGCATAGTTCTTGAATCTCTTCAGATCTCTAGAAAAACAGAGCAACTGGACAAACCTTGGATAATATTTACAATAAAACCAATTGAAAAGGTATCCTCATGAACCCCCCCAATACAAGCAGGTATGGACACAAGGCTTCCATGGTGTCAACATTTGCATGGGAGAAAACAAGGAAGCAATGGGAGAATATTTAAATCTGAGAATGGGCGAACCCAAAGTGGCCAACAGGTGTTCATGGGAAATGTGGCAGGCCAAGCTGGAACTGCAAAGCATTTTGCCCATTTTAGTTATGGGTAGGTACAAGGGGTTGATGATGGTGACTAGAACAGGAGCAGTCTTGCTCCTATGAAGTGTTGAAACTCATCCACTATGGTGACCTTCCAGGAGAGGTCCCCACCCTGAGTAGGACCTGCTGAGAGTGGAATTAAAATGAAGGAGGATAGGGATATTAAAAGTGAAGAAGAAAAGATCCAGATAAGAGTAGCTCTAGAGGGCTTCCCTGGTGGCGCAGTGGTTGAGAGTCTGCCTGACGATGCAGGAGACACGGGTTCGTGCCCCGGTTCGGGAGGATCCCACATGCCGCGGAGTGGCTGGGCCCGTGAGCCATGGCTGCTGAGCCTGTGCGTCCGGAGCCTGTGCTTCGCAACGGGAGAGGCCACAACAGTGAGAGGCCCGTGTACCGCCAAAAAAAAAAAAAAAAAAAAAAGTAGCCCTAGAATAGAATCAGGAAGTCTCAGGAGGAAGCCCATTCTTCCCGCTTTTTTGAACTCTGTGTCCAACAGAACAGTGAGTTCCACGAAGTTAGGAAAGCCACCCTGAGCCATGCCTCTGTCTAGTTCAGAAAAGCAAATTTCACATAAAAATGAACAATAGAAAAGTATCAGAGTCAAACTCCATGCAAAGTTATAAGAGCAAGGAACAGAATAGTATCCCTACAGTGAGAGCTCTACTCTGTGAGAATGTTTCTTACTGAATAGATCAAAACTACAACCACCTATTACCATTAAGAAAATAACATAAGACATGAAATGAGAACATAAGTGAGAATTTTAAAATCTCAGAAGTAAGTGACAGGACTTAGGCAAGAATTAGAGATGTCAGAAAAATTATTTCAGAAATGAAGAGTAAACTAGAAGGAACACAAGAATGAATAAACACAACAGATTATGCCTTAAGAGAAATAGAAGGTTAACAGGAGGACGTTTTTAAAATAAGAATTAAAAAATTTAAGAGATAAAAAGTTTTGAAAGGAAAGTGACCAATATTGAAGATAGCAAACAACTTCCAACATATGGAATATACATATGTATATTCCCTGAAGAATTTTTAAAAAAAAAATAGGGGGGGAAAACAGGCACCTAAAACTATAATTCAAGAAAACTTTCCTTGGGAAAAAAAAAAAGATTTGAAAATACATATTAAAAGCAGTCCTCATGAGCGGGGAATTCAAGAATCTGTACAATACTGATTTCCGAGAGGAAGACGTGTTTAACCAATGAGAAGATCACATGATTGTGGCATCTGACTCACTTATCCCTCTAGCAAATCCATGAACAAGGGTGTTAAGTAGGCAGATGAGAGTGTACTGGGAAAAGTTGAAACTAGCCTGAAGGAGGATGCTAGGCTGACCTTGGGGAGACAGTAATTTTTCTGTGTTTCAGACTTGGCCTGATAACTGAGGCCTTAGTTCCTCTGTTTTTTGGTATTCACTGCTTCTCAGGAGAAAAGTTTTATTGTAGCATTACATACAACTGGAAAGTACTGATTGAATTTAAAACTATGTTGTAGGTTTTTACAAAAGAATAAGGAAAACAAGAACAACCCAGACTAGGAAAATAAGCCAACAACATAAAATGGGCAATTCATCAAAATAAAACAAAGTAAATGGCCAATACAAATCTATAGAAAATGTTAAATTTCTCCTTCCCTGTAATCAATAAATGCAAATGAAAACAACAGTGAGGTGGCATTCTCCTTTCCCTAATGCCACCCGTATCCCATTGGTAAAGATTTAGAAAGATTATCTCCTCTTGCTGTCAGGGATGCAAAGCTGGCCTACTCATACTGCTGGTGGGAGTGTAAACTGGTAATGGCATTTCTCAAGGGCATTTGGGCAGGTTGTAACAAAACCTTAAAAATTTTCACACTCTTGCATGCCATAATTCCATTTTTGGGAATTAATTCTAAGAAAGTAATTAGAGGTACATGCAAAAATGTGCATTTTAAGGATGCTTATCATAGTGTTATTTATCACAGACAAAAATTGGAAACAGCCCAAAGAAATGTCAAACAATAGGAAGTTGGATGAATTCTAGTAGAGTCAACATAGTATTTAACCATCAAAAAGTGTTTTTAGGACTATTTTGTGTTTTGGAGACTGTTTTGAAAAGTATAAGGAAATGCCTACACTAAGTGAAAAAAGGAGATTGTCAAATCATTAATTTTCTTTAAAAAAAAGATGAAAAAGCTGGAAAGTTTATGTGTATAGAAAAAGGACTAGGAATAAATACATCATATTATTAATGTTTATTTTTGGGTGGTGAGATTATAGGTCATTTTTTTATGTGTTTCTGTATTTGCTAAGTTTTCTACAGTTGTACTCTATAACGAGAAAAAGGTATTTCAGTACTGTTAACAAAATTCAACTGAGTAAATTTTAAAGATCTTATTGGCTGTATTCAGTAATTCATGAATTGAGAAGCATCCAATCTAGTAGATAGGGGCTCTGACAAAATGAAAGTCCTTTATAGGCAGAAGGGAGCAGGAACCAGGCAGAAGGGGGAGTCTAGTGTAACACCAGGCAAAAAAGTGGGTTGCTTATTACAAGGTTACTTTCCTTTAGGGGATAGCAGAGGTCTATCAAACAGATTACCTAACTAGTGCTGATCAGATCATTCTGGTTTAAGATTCCATTTATGGGGGAGCCAAAACTGTAATTATGTTGAATCTCTGGTGGGGTGGGTCTTAGCCTAAGTGACTTCATTTTGGGCCTGTTGTCTTGTTTTTAATAACAACAAAAAGAATCAAACAAGGATACTTTTGAAAATAAGTTCTTGGTTGCTGTGGCCATGCCTGTGTTCTCAACAGATTCATGTGGTGAGTGTGAATATGTTATTTACTCTAAATACACTATTTTTAAATGTTAGTGTTACTTTATACCACTGTAAAAGTAAAGTAATGGATATAATCTGAATATCATAAGTTTTCTACTCCAGAAGTAAGGGAAGGGGAAACAGCTTCATTTTTATTTATTAAAACTGTCAAAATATTGGAAGGAGAAAAGGAAGATGGAATGTGACCTTGTTTTCTAGACAGTGCTTCTCGTCCAGCCCAAAGACTTGTTTGGAGTGGAGCCAGAATCCTGGGTTCTAGTCCTAGGCTTGCTTTTGTCATCGTGTAAGGCACTTGGGGGCTTAGAGCCTCAGTTTCCGCATCCCCAGACACGGCCATAGGGCCATTTTGTGGATCAAATGAGGACAATGGTCATGAAAGCATTGTAACACTAACTACAAGGTTAAAGACGAATTTTGAAGCTGCTTTAAGGGTTAAAAATCAGTTTCAAGCAAGAAATGAATGACAACTTTGTTTTCTGCTTCATCTCTTCGTCTTCAGGAAATCAGGCGACACCAAAAACAGCACCCACCACAACAGGCACTTCCACAGTATTGGTTGCAACAGCAGTCCATGCATATCGCTAGTAAGTAGCTGAGAAGGAACACTTTATAAAGTTGGTGGGGGTGTGGGTTAAGCTCCTGTGTTTTGCAGTAAGCCTTTCTGTTCATTGCAAAATGGCTACTCAGTCCTGCCATAGACAAAGTATCAGTAATGCTTTTTAATGTTTCATTTGGAGAATTTTGCACGCAAAACTTTGAAGAGCCATTATCTTGTGTACTCTCTCTAGGAACTGCTTATACCCTCAACAACTGCCTTTTTAAGCGCTGAAAGAAAGCCACTCCACTGAGATATCATGAATAGTAGATGTTTAAAGAGTAAAGAAGTTGTATATGAGCTTTAAATTATAAACTACTCACCTCTGTCCCTTTCTAGAGGCTGAATGACTAGACTCCCCACTTTATATGGCAGAAAAGAAAGCTGGTTCTACTTAGTTGAAGGAAGTATTAATACCTGTTTTTCTTGCTTCTATAGCACAAATGGTCAATATGTAAAGCAGGGCAAATTTGGTGCTGCAGTCCTGGGAAATCACACAGCCAGAGAGGTAAGATTGCCTCCTCATCTCATGTATATTCACGTGTCCCAAATTATCAGTGAGCCGGTTTTTATTGGGACTTGTCTGATGTCTTACATATCAGAGGATTAGATTGATTGTTTGTACTGAATGTGAATTTTTAATGTTAGATATATAATAATATTTATAGTCACATTTTGCTTACTGTTGTGTATTAAAACAAATTCAACTGCTCAAAGTCAGTAAGTTTGACCTTTGTGAAATGGATCTAGCTTAAGAATTTGGAGAGTTTCAGAGTAAACCGTTTACTGAGGACATGCTTTTTTTAGGTAGTGAACAACATTTAGTGTACCACTTAGAGCATGACCACCGTTTATCCTTTGAAAGTTTGATGAGTTGGGTAGTCGATCACACAGCAAAATATTGGTTTGAGTCAAAAAGATGTGGATAGAAGTGTGGAGACTGATTTCCTTTTGTGGGTTGTATCTAGCTTCAAATTCTGCTCCAGAAGGTTTTGAACATTGTTGAAATATGCATAAGAAATAATAGAGGGCTTCCCTGGTGGCTCAGTGTTTAAGAATCCGCCTGCCAATGCAGGGGACATGGGTTCAAGCCCTGGTCCGGGAAGATCCCACATGCCGTGGAGCAACTAAGCCCATGTGCCACAAATACTTAGCCCGCGCGCCTAGAGCCTGTGCTCCGCAACAAGAGAAGCCACTGCAATGAGAAGCCCTTGCACTGCAACAGAGAGTAGCCCCCCGCTCGCCGCAACTAGAGAAAGCCCGTGTATAGCAATGAAGACCCAACATAGCCAAAAAGTAAATAAACAAACAAATAAATCTATTAAAAAAAAAGAAATAATAGAATTTCAGAGGTCCAGGTAGCATGGAGTCCATGCACCTCAGAGACTCTGAGACACTGAGAGAGAAGATGACCTGTTCAGGGTAACTAACATAATGGACAACACTCATTTGTATTAAAAACAAACAAAAAGCTTAATTTTGGAAATTTGGAAACATCTATAAAAATAGTGGGTCAAGAATAACAAACACCCAGATACCCATTACCGGTCTCTAGCAGTTATTAATCTTGTTTCATCTCAACTGCAGCCTGTTTTCCTTCTTCCCCTGCTCAGATTATTTTGAGTAAATCTCCAGCATACAGTTTTAGCTATAAATATTTTAGTATGTATCTCTACAAGATAAGGATTTTTAAAAACACAACCATTATGCCATTATCGCACCTAAACAAAACCTACAATAATTCTTTGATCTCATTCACTACCAGTTAGCATTCAAATTTCCCTGATTATCTCTCTCTCTCTTTTTTTAAAGTTTGTTTTAATCTAATAAGGTCCATGCATTGTAGTTGGTTACTGTGTTCCTGAAATCTCTTTCATTCTCCCTTTGGGAGGTAAATAATGTCTGATTGTCTCTCATTTTGTTATGTTAGCAGCCATTGTTGATTATTATCTAGATCTATTAATTCATTAGGGGTTGCCATTTGGATTTCAAAAATCTGGTATTGGTACTTCATCACCCTTCACCTCCAGATAGGATGTAGCATGTTGTGGCAGGCAACAGTCCCACTGTGACCATTATAAAAAGACAGATAAATTGCAAAAATTATGTTTTAAAATTCATTGGAGAGCTATGGAGATTATGAGGACTAGATGAACTAAAATTTTGAGAGGAAAGAGCCAATGAGCTGAGTGTTTCCTCTTCCCTTGGGACCTTTGCTGATGCTTACGAGTAGACTAAACATCAGGTATGTCCCAAACAGAGAGAGACTACTGGGGGAAAGAGGCATTGGTAAAAACTAGAGGAGCTCCAAACACAAGATGAGTTTTTCCCCATGGGACTTTTTTTTTTTTTTTTTTTTTTTTGCGGTACGCGGGCCTCTCACTGTTGCGGCCTCTCCCGTTGTGGAGCACAGGCTCCGGACGCGCAGGCTCAGCGGCCATGGCTCACAGGCCCAGCCACTCCGCGGCATGTGGGATCTTCCCGGACCGGGGCATGAACCCATGTCCCCTGCATCAGCAGGCGGACTCTCAACCACTGCGCCACCAGGGAAGCCCCCCCATGGGACATTTAATGAGTTTGGGTGTGCTGTGGAAGTCCAAGGGCTGTGCCAGAAAGGTAGAGGGAAACTTCTGCAATCTTGTGGGGCATAGGAGATAAAATCCTACTGTAGGGTGGGAAAGCAACAACCTTCCTCTCAATACATTTGCTAGATTTTGAAATTCATGGGGAGGAGGCTAAAGAATCTTAGCTCAGAATCTCTGATGGGCAGAAAAGTCAAGACTGAGGAGTCAGAGACCTTCCAGACTCTTAATCAAAAGCTTACAAAGATAGTGCTCAAGAGTAGGGACAACCAGAAATGGACCAGCTCTTAATAAATCTGTGATCCTTTCCTGACCAGCTCAGTCTATAAGATTAGCTCCTCACTCTATCTGCTTCACATAGGGTAAAGAAAGTCCTTTCTGGTGCAAGATTGTATATGAGCCCCCATAGTCAGTCTCTCCCTCCCTTCTGGGGTTGAATTTTAATTTCTCTGTGTGCGTGTGTGTGTGTGTGTGTGTGTGTGTGTGTATTTGTGTGTGTAGTAAATATATAGGAGACATAAAATTTGCCATTTTTAAGTGTACAGTTCAGTTGCATAAATTACATTCACAGTATTGAGCAACCATCACCACTATTTCCATTTTTTTGTCACCCCAAACAGAAAATCTGTAATCACGAAGCAATAACTCCCCATCCCCCTTCCCTTATTCCCCGGTAACCTCTAATCTACTTTCTATCTCTATGAATTTGCCTACCCCAGGTATTTCATATAAGTGGAATCATACAGTGTTTGTCTGGCTTGTTTCACTTAGCAGAATGTTTTCTCAAGATTCATCCATGTTGTAGCATGTATCAGAACTTCATTATTTTTTATGGCTATATAATATTCTGTTATATGTATATAACACATTTATCCATTCATCATTTGGACACTTGGTTGTTTCCACCTTTTGACTATTGTGAATAACAGGCAGTGAACATTGACGTATAAGTGTATGTTTGAGTCCCTGTTTTCAGTTCTTTGGCATGTATACTAGGAGTGAAATTTCTGTGTCATATGGTAATTCCTTGTTTAGCTTTTTGAGGAACTGCCAGACTGTTTCTACAGCATCCATACTGTTTTACATTCCCACAAGCAATATATGAGGGTTCCAGTTTCTCTACTACCCTGCCAACACTTTATTATTTTTCCTTTTTTTTTATAGCCATTCTAATAAGTGTGAAGTGGTACCTTATAGTGGTTTTAATTTGCATTACCCTAATGCCTAATGATGTTGAACATCTTTTCATGTACCTGTTGGCTGTTTGTATATCTCGTAGTCACCCCTCATACAAATAAAAACACCAAAAAAATAAAGACATAGCTAACTATAGTTAAAGAGTAGGGTCAAAATGAGAAGAGATTAAAGTGGATGGTGAGAAGATGTAGGTTAAACTCTAAGCTTTAAGGGATGAACTGAGTTTTGAGTTTTATACCTATATGAAGCCTGACATCTTACTGCTGATTTTGTATTGCCTTTTAATTTCTGTTCTCTCTTTTTTTCCTGCCCATCTTTGCTTGAGTACAGTATAGGATTCTTCTTTATATCAGTCAGCAACATCCAGTTACTGTTGCCAGGATTCATCTGAACTTTGAGCTAATGGTAAGGCTTCCTGTATTGGAATCATCAATCCTTTGGGATTCGTTTATAGGAGAGATTGATCTGTGCATACCTGGTGGGAACTAGATCCACTACTTCTGCTCTGGAGAGCAGAGTGGATAGCTTTTTTTTTTTTCCTTCTTTTGGCTGTGCTTTGTGGCTTGCGGGGATCTTAGTTCCCCGACCAGGGATTAAACCCGGGGCCCAGCAGTGACAGCACCAAGTCCTAACCTGAACTGCCAGGGAATTCCCCAGAGTGGATATCTTAACAGAGCCTCTTGAAAGGTCTCTTGGCTGCCTTCTGGGAATGTGGACTAAGGGGTGATTGGTGGAAGGTGGGAGGGAAGAAGAAAGTTCCCTGATAGCTTTCTTTGGGTCCACCTGAGTCAAGGCCCTTCTACATGAGCTTAGGCAGCCAGATTTATCTGCTACGCTGCCTGCAGTTGAGTTATCCCAACATTTCTCCTTTCCCCAGGTTCGGCCCAATAACTACAGCACCTTTTATGATGATCAGAGACAAAACTGGTCCATCATGTTTGAGTCTGAAAAGGCTGCTGTGGAGTTCAATAAACAGGTAATATCTATATATTTTTTAGTGACAAGCATTAAAAAATCCACTAAATTCATCAGTTGAGCTTACTGTATTTTAGGGAAATAATAAGAATACTTATTGAAATTGCTTGAAAAATGAGACTTTAAGGAGAAAAAAAAGGCTAAATGTAAACTTACATCTTTAAAACACTTTCCACTTCATAAATTATCTTAAGGAATAAACACAACTCTTTTTTTTTTTTTTTTGCTGTACGCGGGCCTCTCACCGTTGTGGCCTCTCCCATTGCAGAGCACAGGCTCTGGACACGCAGGCCCAGCGGCCGTGGCTCACGGGCCCAGCCGCTCCGCGGCATGTGCAATCTTCCCGGACTGGGGCACGAACCCGTGTCCCGTGCGTCGGCAGGCGGACTCTCAACCACTGCGCCACCAGGGAAGCCCACAACTATCTTTTTAAAATAGTGTTTCAAGAGAGTTTTTTAAAGTTATTTCATGGTCATTATAGAAAATTTAGAAAAGCATTTTTAAAAAAAAATCATTCATAATCTTACTACCCAAAGTAATCACTGTTAATATGTTTCATTTTTTTCTATTCATGAGTTACATAAGTAGTTATAGTCCTTTAAGAGCTCTTGCTTATTTTATTTAATGATGTAAAATGCATCTTTCCCCACCTCATGAAAAATTATTTAGAAACATTTTTGCAAGCTGCATAACATGAATGTTCCTTAATTTATTTAATCATTCCCTTACTTTAGGCAGTTAGATTATTTTCAGTCTCTGAGATAAATGATACTGTAGTGAGCATCTTTGCTATACAGATTTGTATACAAATCTGTCTTTTTTTTCCCTCTGATTATTTTTTAGGCTAGAAGAAGTGAAAGATTGAGTCAAAGGGTTCATATATTTTTAGGTTCTGTATACACTTTGGCACACTGCTTTTCAGAGAGATTGTACAATTTTACATCCCTGTCATTCTCTCACTATGCCTTTGCCAGCATTTAGAATTACTGTCTTTTTTCCTTCTTAGTCTTATTTGCTTGATAAAACATGACTTCTCATTGTTTTAGTTAGCATTTATGTGATTGCGATAATGAAACTTTTTGAAAGAAAATGAGTAGCAAGTTTCTAAGGTATACTATGTTTAAACATTGACTATAGAAAAATTCTTCATAAAGATGTATCTGACGTCCTTGCCTAGAATCTGTGCTAAGGTAATATGGGTAAATCTGTAGGTGGTAGAGATATGAATTCTGGGAATACAGCATGGTTTTGTAAAGGGCCTTTATTTTATTGTCTTTAGAAATGCATTTTGAAATTTTTTAGAGGCTCCCCTAGCTTTCACAGGTTCCCAAACACTGAAGCAGTAAATCAGTATAGTAATGATAGCTAATGTTTATTGTGTACTTACTGTTATTTGCCAGGCACTGTGCCAAGTACTCTGCTTGTATTAGCTCAGTCTTCATAACTACCCTAGGAAATATGCAAAGCTTTTATCTCCATCTTACAAAAAAAACCTCTGAAATAAGGTTCACAGCAGTTAAGTTATTTGGCTGAGGTCACAAGTTAATAAGTGACAGTGCCCAGATCTGTACCCAGACAGTATGACTCCAAAACCATACTTCTTAGGCACTTTGATTCCTGGTGAGATTACTGACTTTGGAATGGTTTACTTCTGAACATGTAATCTGTTTTGCTAGTGGATGCCACTGTTTGGAAAAGAACATTAGCAATAACTGAATGAGTACTTACTGAGCTTAAACTAAGTTTATGCTGCTTTGATTTCATTGCACAGGTATGCATCGCCAAGTGCAACAGCACCTCTTCCCTGGATTCAGTGCTGTCACAGGACCTTATTGTAGTAGAAGGCCCTGCTGTAGAAGTTGGAGATTCTTTGGAAGTGGCCTATACCAGCTGGCTCTTTCAGAATCACGGACTGGGCCAGGTAAGAAAATGTATCCTGCAAGTTCTTTTGTAATTTAAATAGCATGAGAGCTATTCAAATGTAAGGTGTTATTACTATGAATTGCTGCTTTTGGCAAATAGAAATCTTTGAGGAGCCCTGCTTTAGTCTCTACAACTGCTTTTGGGGCATAGCCATGAAATGCTAATGTATAAAATCTGCTCAGTGCCACTATGTCTCTTCTACTTAGAGAAAGGAAACCAGTTTTGCAAGTATCATTTTTGGTAATTGTTCATATGTATGTCTCTTCCTATACCAGTTTTAAACTTGAATATATTCTTATGGGATTAGGTCTTAAAACTTTTTAGACTTTCCTCACAGTTGTTTCTCCGTTTTTCTTTTTTTGCGGTATGTGGGCCTCTCACCGTTGTGGCCTCTCCCGCTGTGGAGCACAGGCTCCGGACGTGCAGGCTCAGCGGCCACGGCTCACGGGCCCAGCCACTGCGCAGCACGTGGGATCCTCCTGGACCGGGGCACGAACCCGTGTCCCCTGCATCAGCAGGCGGACTCTCAACCACTGTGCCACCAGGGAAGCCCTTTTCCGTTTTTCTTATACTAGATACTGTGAATAGATTGGGCTTGTTTTGTTTTTTTATTATTAAGCCCTCAAAAGTAGTGTGGTATGATAGAGCTTTCGACTATGAGTCCAAAAAATGTGGATTCAGGTCCCAATTTTATCCTAACTTGACTTTGTCGAGTCATTTAAGCTCTTAATTTTTTTTTCCTGTGAATGGAGCTTAGTGGTGCTCACCCTGCTTTCTTGGCAGGATGCCTGTTGGCATCAAATGAGATAATTTATTTGAAAATTCTTTATAGATGAAAATATTTTTAAACACTTGGTAGGAGAAGTTTTATTTTTTTCTAAACCTGGAAAATCCTTGCCTCAGAGATATTCAGTGTGATAACACCTTTAGCCATGATGTGGTCTCTTCTTTTCAGGTCTTTTAAGAAGTATTTTTCCAGTTTATTTGACATTACCTATTTCAGAAGTACTGTGCTGGTGTGTATTAAGTTGAATATCATAATGATTATTATTATTTTTGAAATTGGCTAATCTTGTTTATTTTGATCAACTTTCAGGTTTTTGACTCTACTGCTAACAAAGATAAGCTGCTTCGCCTGAAATTAGGATCAGGAAAAGTCATCAAGGTAAAGACTTAACTGTGTTCTTATTATATATGGGTTTATCAGTTGCAGTGGGCTTACTTTGTAAAATTTCTAACCTGGGTATATTTTTGGAGAATCTGGAAAGGCTTGGTTAAAAAAATAGGAAGAGAAAAATGTGCCATGTTACCTACATTTGGGAAATTTTTACCTGTGAGACAATATATTGAAGAAGGGTACATTTCTTTTCTCTAGTCCCTACATTTTATTTTTCATCCTTTGGTTCTGAGGGAACTATTAAATTCTTCCTATTGCCTAATTGAGAAAGAGGTGAAACTGTTTCTTCTAGAAGTGTATCATAATGGGTGATTCTGATCTGTCTGGGATGCTTTAAATCATGGTGGGAAGCAAGTACAACACAGCAGGAGGAGCACTGGGATTGGAGTCTGAGGACCTGGGTTCATGTTGTAAATTTCTTCGTTAGCAACTGTGGAAGTATTTTATAAAGTAAAGAGTATTTTAGGGACTTCGCTGGTGGTCCAGTGGTCAAGACTCCACACTCCCAATGCAGGGGCCCTGGGTTCAATCCCTGGTCAGGGAACTGGATCTCTCAAGCTGCAACTAAGAGCCTGTATGCCACAACTAAAGATCCAGCACGTGGCAAGAAAGATCCCGTGTGCTGCAGCTAAGACCTGGAGCAGCCAAATAAATAAATATTAAAAAAAAAAAAGAGTATTTTACACATGTGGGGTGTCATTGTGTCAGGACATACTGATGCGTTGTAAAGTACTCATTTATCCATGTGGCAGAATGGTTTTCTCCACAGCTTTGTTTATGACTCCTTTTCCCAGAATCACTTAGAAACTTTTTCCTGTAGATCATAGCAGTTGGGGCATGACCCTTAAAGTTAGACTCATCTAGTGTTGAAATCTTGGGTTAACAATTTACTAACTGATCTTGGGCTAGTTACTTAACCTCTTTAAGCCTCAATTTTCTCTTCTGTAAAATGCAGATATTGCTATTAAGCTTATGAAGTTATTTTAGGGATTAAACAACATAATGGAAGTAAAGCACTTAGCAAAGTACTTAGAAAAATGTGTTTAATAAGTGATAGCTTTTATTTCTATTTTAATGCCGTTCTTCTGTTCCAATTTCTCTCATCATCTAAGGTAAGTATATTTCATACAGCCCTGGATATGCTGCCTTTTACAAGTGAATTGAGAAGCAGTATTCTAGATGTTCTTATAACCAGTGGGGAGGGGGGAATATAAACCCGATGATCCTGTACTTTGTTTTGTCTTATGAAAAGGTTTGTATCTGATGAGCTTTTCCTCTTCTCTGATTCCTAAAGAGCTGGGAGGATGGAATGGTGGGCATGAGAAAAGGAGGGAAGCGGTTGCTTATCATCCCGCCAGCCTGTGCTGCTGGCTCTGAAGGGGTAATAGGATGGACTCCATCAACAGACTCGATCCTGGTGTTCGAGGTGGAGATTAGGCGGGTGAGTGAAATGTTGTGTTTGATGAGTCCTCTTTGCTAGTTAAGTAAAATGAATAAATCAATGTGTCGAAAAAGATTCTGAAGATATCTTTTTTTTTTAAGTAGAAATGGTATAGTTGGAGAGAACAACAGCTTTGGAATCTAAAGGCCAAGGTTTATGTCCTTCTTGGCTCTGTATTCATAGTCACTTCTCTACACTAACCTTCTTTTTATTTTATCTGTAAAATAGTGATTCCTGCCCAATGTTCACACCTTTTGATTTAGTAATTCTATGGCTACAAGTGTATGCTATCAATATGTTTACTTAAGAGTGCAAAGATACCTATATATAGATAGATAAATAGAGATAGATACATAGTTTCCTCCCTCTGCCACATTGTTTGTGATAGTAAAAAACTGGAAACAGCTTAAGTGTCTATTATTATGAGACTGGTTAAATTATGGTTCTTCATAGAGTGGACTTCTATGTAGTTCTTAAAGAATATCCAAAATCTATTTTTAAGTGAAAGAAGCAAGTTGCTAAACAGTATGGGGGGACTTCCCTGGTGGTCCAGTGGTAAAGCATCCGCCTTATGATGCAGGGGATGCGGGTTCGATCCCTGGTCAGGGAACTAAGATCCCACATGCCACGGGGCAACTAAGCCCATGTGCCACAACTACTGAGCTCCCGCACCACGAGAGAGCCCGCGTGCCGCAAACTACGGAGCCCATCACCCTGGAACCCGCACTCCACAACTAGAGAAAACCCACACACCACGACTAGGGAGAAGACTGTGCACCACAACAAAGAGCCTGCGCCTCGCAGCAAAAGATCCCGCATGCCTCAATGAAGATCCTGCATGCTGCAACTAAGACCCGATGTAGCCAAAAATAAATTAAAACAAACAAACAAACAAAAAACAGTATGGTAGTATGATCTTGTGTTTGTGTGTCTGTGCGTATACAAATGAATATATGTATATGCCCATATATTCATATAAAATTTCTGGAGGCATTAAAAGAAATGAAATGATTTTCTCTGGAGAATGGAAATGGAGTTCAGAAACTTCTACTTTTTTACATTCTACCCTTTGTACCATTTAAAATTTTTATCAAGAATAATTTCTATAATAAAGTTTGTAACAAATTGTGGTTAATTAATGTTCCCCCTCCCCCACCACCAAAAAAAAAAGACTCTGCTTTATACTGTGATTATTAAGTCTGAATGTGATAGTGTTTGTGACTATAAACTATAAAGTACAATGCAAATAAATATTATGACCATCCTCATTGTGGTGATTATTCCTTTATTCCTGCTGCAACAAAGGATATGCTTTTTTTTTTTAATTTTTTTTTTTTGCGGTACGTGGACCTCTCACTGTTGTGGCCTCTCCCGTTGCGGAGCACAGGCTCCGGACGCGCAGGCTCAGCAGCCATGGCTCACAGACCTAGCCGCTCCACGGCACATGGGATCTTCCCGGACCAGGGCACGAACCCGTGTCCCCTGCATTGGCAGGCGGACTCTCAACCACTGCGCCACCAGGGAAGCCCAGGATATGCATTTTTTATTAATGACTCTTTCCTAATTGGACACCCTTATCTCTGGTGGGCATTCCAGCCCTCTTTGACTGATGTGCTTCCAGCTGCCTTTTTCACAACTTTTATATTCTTTCTCAATTTTCCTTTGAGTTTGAGGAAGTCAGGGGTGGTAATAGATAACAAGCCATTTTGAATCCATTAAGACTGACATTTTGTAAACATAAGAAAAAAATACCCTATTTTACCAATAATCAAAGAATTACAAATTGATTATTAAACTGACAAGGCTGGGGGAGTTCCCTGGTGGCCTAGTGGTTAGGATTCTGGCTTTCACTGCCGTGGCTCACATTCAGTCCCTGGTCGGGGAACTGAGATCCCGCAAGCCGTGAGACGTGGCCAAAAAAAAAAAAAAAACTGACAAGGCTGATACAGAACGATAATACCCAATGTGACAAGAGTGTTAAGAAAGATTTATATACTACTTACGGAGTATAAAGTAGTTTACCCTTTACGGTGTGAAATTTTATGGTATATATCAAAAGTTTTAAAAATAAGCATACCTTTTATCTAACAATTTCACTTCTGGAAATTTGTATTTTGGAAATTATTATGTGCGAAGAGAGATAAAGCTATTCTTAGAAGTATTGTTTGTATAGAAAAAATTAGAAATAAATTGAATATCCAACAACTAGGAATTGGTGAAATATATTTTATGATAACATAGATATTTATGACTTGTGTTCCCAAAATCCTTTGGAGACTTTTTCCTGTAGATGATAGCAGTTAGGGGCATGACCCTTAGACCTACTCTTCAGTAGTTAAAAAGGATGTTGTCGATTAATAATTTAGTTAACTAAATAATAATTTAGTTAACATGGAAATATGTTAATAGTGAGTGAGCAAAGCAGGGTACAAAATGGTATGGCCCCATTGTTGTAAAACACACACTTAACACACACACACACACGCACACACAGATAATATAAGTGCAAAATATTACATCCAAAATTCTAACAGCGTTATTGCTTAGTGGTTGAATTGCAGGTGATTGTTACCTTTTCTTTCTCTTTTGGCTTATCTACATTTTCTGATTTGCCTACAGTGACTAGGTAATGACTTGTATAATGAAGAATAAGTAAAATGAAAGGAGAATGGAGGGGGAAGCGTGCCTTTTTTTGTGGTCTATTAGCCTGTTCCATCTGTGGTTGATCTCTCCCTAGGTCAAATTTGCTAGAGATTCCGGCTCTGATGGGCACAGTGTTAGTTCCCGGGATTCTGCAGCCCCTTCACCCATACCTGGTGCTGACAGCCTCTCTGCTGATCCTGTTGTGTCACCGTCCACATCTGTTCCTTTCAAATCAGGGTAAGATACTGGAGTTGTATAAAGCTCTTTTATTGTCCATATAAATGATTCTTAGAGGGGTTCAGAAATAGGGATATAGTTGAAAACTAAAATAATTTTAAATAATTGGGAAAAAATGGGATGAGGGAAATGGGGAAAGTAATTGCATCCGATTTTCTGACAAAGGATTAATATTCATACTCTATAAAAGCACTAACTTAGATATAAAAGAATACCTGCCAAACTCTGGAAGAAAATTGGGCAGAAGGTATAAACACAAAATATATATCCAAGGAAAGAAATGTAAATAATAAGCATTTGAATGGAAAATTGTCCATCTTCACTAGCTTTCAGAAATTATACAAACTAAAGAAGAGTTAAAACTCTGTTTTACAGAGATTAAATTGGCAAAGATTTTAAAAAACAATTTGTTTATACAGTATAATCTAGACTCGTGATTATGGATTTTGTTTTTATATCAGGATATGTCTTATTTGCTTTCAGGGAGTCAGTTCTACGTTCCAAATCTAACTCCCTCAGTGAACAGCTTACAGTAAATACAGTGAGTATATAAGTCTATCTCCTCATCCCCAGTTAGCTAGAAGGGTTTCATGTGCCTAGGGTATAGTAGGTTAGAGAAAAAAAATGTTGAAAAATGTTGATTGAGGCTAGAAATCAGTGGTTACTTAATTCATTTTCCCTTACTTGAGAGTCAGTATAAATTAGCTTGGGCTTCTGCATCGACAGACTTGGATTCAAATCTTTATTCTTATAAGCATGTGGCTTTGAGGAAATTATCTGACTTCTCTGGTCTTCAGCTTCTTCATATGTCCACTCTTGCTGCTCTTATTCAACATAGATTTGGAAGTCCTAGCCACGGCAATCAGAGAAGAAAAAGAAATAAAAGGAATACAAACTGGAAAAGAAGAAGTAAGACTGTCACTGTTTGCAGATGCCATGATACTATACATAGAAAATCCTAAAGATGCCACCAGAAAACTACTAGAACTAATCAATGAATTTGGTAAGGTTGCAGGATACAGAATTAATGCACAGAAATCTCTGGCATTCTTATACACCAACAACAAAAAATCAGAAAGAGAAATTAAGGAAACACTCCCATTTACCATTGCAACAAAAAGAATAAAATACCTAGGAATAAACCTGCCTAAGGAGGCAAAAGACTTGTACTCAGAAAACTATAAAACACCGATGAAAGAAATCAAAGATGACATAAACAGATGGAGAAATATACCATGTTCTTGGATTGGAAGAATCAATATTGTGAAAATGACTATACTACCCAAAGCAATATATAGATTCAGTGCAATCCCTGTCAAACTACCAATGGCATTCTTCACAGAATTAGAACAAAAAATTTTACGATTCGTATGGAAACACAAAAGACCCCGAATAGCCAAAGCAATCTTGAGAAAGAAAAATAGAGTTGGAGGAATCAGGTTCCCTAACTTCAAACTATACCACAAAACTACAGTGATCAAGACAGTATGGTACTGGCACAAAAACAGAAATATAGATCTGTGGTACAGGATAGAATGCCCAGAGATAAACCCACGCACATATGGTCACCTAATTTACAACAAAGGAGGCAAGAACATACAATGGAGAAAAGACAGCCTCTTCAATAAGTGGTGCTGGGAAAACTGGACAGCTACATGCAAAAGAATGAAGTTAGAACACTATGTAACACCATACACAATACAATTAAAAAATGGACGGAAGACCTAAATAGACATTTTACCAAGGAATACATACAGATGGCCAAGAGGCACATTAAAAGATGCTCAACATCACTAATTATTAGAGAAATGCAAATCAAAACTACAATGAGGTATCACCTCACGCTGGTCAGAATGGCCATTATCAAAAAATCTAGAAGCAATAAATGCTGGAAAGGGTGTGGTGAAAAGGGAACCCTCCTGCACTGTTGGTGGGAATCTAAATTGATACAACCACTATGGATAACACTATGGAGGTTCCTCAAAAAACTAAAGATAGAACTGCCATATGATGGAGCAATCCCACTACTGGGCATATACCCTGAGAAAACCATAATTCAAAAATAGTCATGTACCACAGTGTTCATTGCAGCTCAAATATTTACAATAGCCAGGAGATGGAAGCAACCTAAGTGTTTGTCAACAGACGGATGGTTAAAGAAGATGTAGCATATATATACAATGGAATATTACTCAGCCGTAAAAGAAAGGACACTGAATTATTTGTAGTGAGGTGGATGGACCTAGAGTCTGTTGTGCAGAGTGAAGTAAGTCAGAAAGAGAAAAACAGATACCGTATGCTAATGCATGTACATAGAATCTAAAAAAAAAAAAAAAACGGTACTGATGAACCTAGTTGCAGGGCAGGAATAAAGATGTAGACATAGAGAATGGACTTGAGGACACGGGGTGGGATGGGAAAGCTGGGGCAAAGTTAAGAGTAGCATCGACATATATACAGTACCAGATGTAAAATAATTAGCTAGTGAGAAGCAGAAGCATAGCACAGCGAGATCAGCTCGGTGCTTTGCCCTGACCTAGAGGGGTGGGATAGGGAGGATAGGAGGGAGGCTCTAGGGAGGGGATATGGGAACATATGTATGCATATGGCTGATTCACTTTGGTGTACAACAGAAAGTAACACAGTATTGTGAAGCAATTATACTCTAATAAAGATCTATAAAAAAATAAATAAAAAACAAAAAAAATGGAAATAATTCTCACAGCCCCTCTAAGTGTTCCCGTGATATGTTTATAAAGCACTAATCTCAAAGCCTACATAGAGCTTGTCTTCAGTAATCTTGAGATTTTTATGAGGTTTAAATGAAATGATGCCTATGGAGTTTTTAGTATTGTGTCTGGCATATTGTAAGAGCTCAATTAACATTAGCTCTGTTATCGTAATTACTGCTAATGCTACATATCTTCATACTTTCATTCTCTCAGAGGAATTCTACACTAATTCACCAATTAGTTGACTTCTATCAGGTTTCTGGGCCTCTGTGTTTCCCCAACTGTAACATGAGAAGACTAGCATACTGTTGTAGTAAAATTTGGATTTGAAGACCTTTAGAAGATGTACACTGTGTTTGCTGCTGCTCTGCCTGGTCCGTGAAGGCATCTGAGTTTGCTACATGTGGATGAGATGATAGCTGAAGTGCTTCAAGTTCTAAAGCTCTGTGGCTTTCACCTGCCACATTGGGAAACAGGATAATTGTATGAAGTGAAATTGATGATTAATTTCTCTCCAACACTAGTTTATTTGCTTATATTCAGTCCAAAGCAGAAATTAATTAAGCAAATAATTGATCTGATATTTGTAAAAAGTGATCTAAACCCAGAAGGTTAAGCCAGAGAATCAAGAAAATTGAAAAACAGTTTATAATCTCAGATCTTTGAATAGCCATAACGATTGTTCAGTATTAGTTCTTTAGTAGTCTCGAGACACAGCTACTTTTGTCACCTATTTCTAAGCTTCAGTAACTTTTCATAGACTAGTGCTCTCCAACCTTTTTTTTTCTTTCTTATTTTACAGTTTTGGTTTTTTAATTGAGGCAAAGTTCACATAATATAAAATTAACCATCTTTTGGTTCTTTTTACATTTAAGTTTTTATTTTTTGTTTTGAATAGGTAATTACATTCATATGGTACAGTTAGCAAAACAGTATAACAAGATATACATTGAGAAGACTCATTTCTACCCCTGCCCCCATGTACCCTATTTTATCTCATCCCCAACCTTGGGTAACTGCTTTTATTAGTTTCTTATGTATTCAGTGTTTCTTTATGCAGATGCAAGCAAATAGGAATGTATATTTTATTTGCCCCCTTCACAAAAAATAGCATATTATATATGTTATCTGCCTTGCTTTTTATAATAACAGTATCTTTCCATGTTTGTATATAGAAAGCATCCTCATTTTTTTTAATCTTTAGATCACAAGATTCCATTGTGTGAATATTGGTTTATATAACTAGTCCTCTTTTGATAGACCCAACTTTTTTTGATTATGTGTCTCCATTAGTTAAGAAAAAATGATACACCCTCTCAGTATATGTTTGTTTACAAATTATATACATAAAGTACTCTCCATCCCTGTAAACAAGTTTAATGTCTGATGTTTACTGTAGCTTAAAAATAATTTTAAAATAGAGGTCATGGTCATTTCTTTTTACACTCATTAGATCATCTTGTTTACCCTTAGGAGTATACATTCTGCTCTGAAGGCTGCACTTTAAACCAGTTAATGCATACAGAGGCGTCTAGCTCAGGGACTAGTATGTCATCAGTGCCAAGTCAGTGTTAAATGAACCTGAATTTAGAACACAGAGCTCCTGTTTTCTTTTTGCCCTTAATCTCTTCTGAATATTTATCTGCTGGGTTGCTCTTGGGCTTTTGAGAGGTTACTATTATCTAAAATGCCTCCCTCCCTTAATCTATACTTTAGTTTTTTTATCTGTAAAATGAGAATACTTATGCCTGGTAGGGAGACTTGATTGCAGTGAAGGAATACAGATGAAATCACTTTGTCCATTCCAACATATAGGGAATTATTTTTCCTACCGTTATTAATTGTGACCCATGTATGCATCTAGGCAAGAAATCTTTAATTCTCATTTTCTAGAAGATAGTTTCAAATAGATAAGGCAGGGGGGACTTGTTGAAAGATTTGATATAAGAGCCAAAAGACGTAGAGTTGACTGAAGGTAGTGAACCTTGATTATAGTGATTTTTGTGACTTTCCTCTCTTTTTAGAATCCGGATACAGTCAAGGCCAAGTTGATCTCTCGGATGGCTAAAATGGGCCAGCCCATGCTGCCCATTCTTCCACCACAGCTGGATTCCAATGATTCAGAAATTGAAGTATGTCCCACTGGCTGTCTTAGAATGAATAGTGCAGATGTTGCTGTCTTCTGTTCTTTTAACTGAAATTATTGCTTTTTCTGCCTCTAACCCAGAATCATGATTTAGAGAGCTTATATTCAGAATGATACAGGTTGGTATTGGTACATGTGTTTCTGCTATAATTATCACTTCCCCTGAGAAATGGAAGCAATTCTGTATATCTGCCATAAGAACTGGGCAGTTTTAAGTAGTTAATTTAGCTTTCTACTAAAATCTCTGTTGTCAGCAAACATCAGCCTTTAGGCAGCATGATGCCTGACCCATAAAAGAATGAATTCATATTTGTTGATTGAATGTTTAGATTCTCTTGGGAAATGTTGATTTTTCCACTGATGTAATTTAATATGAAGATCACACTGCTGTAGGAATTCCCTGGCAGTCCAGTGGTTAGAACTCAGCACTGTCACTGCCAAGGGCACGGGTTCAATCCCTGGTTGGGGAACTAAGATCCCACAAGCCATGAGGTGCAGCTAAAAAAAACCACTGTTGTATCTTTTGGCTTTGTATGTGGCATGATTTTTTTTTAATTAACTTTTTTTTGACTGCATTGGGTCTTAGTTGCGCCGTGCAGGATCTCTCATTGCAGCACACAGTCTTCTCTCTAGTTGTGGTGCGGGTTCCAACGTGCGTAGGCTCAGCAGTTGGAGCATGTGGGCTCAGCAGTTGGGGCGCACGGGCTCAGTTGCCCCGTGGCATGTGGGATCTTAGTTCCCCAACCAGGGATCCAACCCATGTCCCCTGCATTGGAAGGCGGATTCCTAACCACTGGACAACCAGGGAAGTCCCCTGTGGCATGATTTTCTTTCTTTCTTTTTTTTTTTGCGGTACGCGGGCCTCTCACTGTTGTGGCCTCTCCTGTTGCGGAGCACAGGCTCCGGATGCGCAGGCTAAGCGGCCATGGCTCACGGGCCTAGCCGCTCCGCGGCATGTGGGATCTTCCCAGACCGGGGCACGAACCCGTGTCCCCTGCATCGGCAGGCGGACTCTCAACCACTGTACCACCAGGGAAGCCCGGCATGATTTTTTTGAAGTTCAAAAATTTTGTTGCAATCAGCTCTATCAATTTTTCCCTATGTTTTTTGCTTTTGACATTATGCTTAGAAAGCCTTCCCACTTTCAGATACTATAAACATCACATATCTTTTAAAAATATTTATTATTATATGTTTAGATCTATTATTTCATATTTAATCCATCTGGAATTTGGTGAATGGTGAGAAGTAACTTAATTCCAACTAAGCTCTTTTCCCATTGGTTAGTTCCTTATTGAATAAAATAATTCTTTCTCAAATGAATTGAAACACTTAACAGTGATTAAATTTAGGATTCTTTGATATTGATTTAAAACAAAGCAAGTGTGATGCTTTTGAGGAAAACAGTTTTTAAAATAGGCTTTTTTTTTTTCACAATTTTGTTTTATTTCTTCACGGAAAAGCTCTGTGTAGATTTAACATTTTAAAGGAAGATAGGATTTCTGGGACCTGTTATAGGATTGATTTTTATCTGGTTTCTGGAAATGAAATTTGGATAAGATAATATTCTTATTAAAATTTTTAGGTGCTAATTATTCATTGTAGAGTAATGTAAATTAAAAAGAAGAAACATTTAACAAAAAGGACATTCTTTATATGTTGTTTCATAATCTGATTTTTTAACTTAATGTTATGTCATGAACATTTATGTTAATATCAGTAATATAAAAAAAGTAAATAAATAAAACGAAGCTTTATCACCTTTAAAGATAACCCAGTGCTCTGTTACATTGATTTATCATGATTCCTTTTACTCTGTTGTTAGACATTTAGATTGATTTATGTAATGATGTAAAACTGGGATGCTTTTCCAGAAATGCATAATACATTTCTGAGAATATTGGGAAACAAGAGGAAGTTCTGAAGTAAAAGAATGTCAAAGAGATTTCAGCCCTTGAACTGTAGCATAGCAGATCACAGTCACTGTATATTGTGCCTCAAGTTTTTCTTTTCCTTGAATGAATCAGGAAGATGTTTGTATGTTAACTATGTTTAGAATTATAGTAGGGACCAACATTGCTTTGCTTTTATGAAGAGAAAGAATGAGGGGGAAACACTCTAAAACTATATTGTCAAAAACAGCATCGTAGTGAGGCACAGTGAATCCTGCTTTTTCTGATTTTCTGTGAGTACCTTGAGGTCTGTGTATATTATTTGGCAGAAGAGAAAGGCTGCATTATTCCCTGGGTTTCCTTGTAAGAGGCCCTAATTCTGTGGAAACAGACTAGGTCAGTCTGAAGGTAGTTAGCTGCTGGTTTGCAAAATGATACATTATGGGGAGCAGTCACTCTAGCTGCTTCAGACAAAATAACATCAACAACTTATACTGGAAATTAACTATGATTACTTGATATAATTTACAGGGAGAAGGGATCCTACTCCAGTATATAATAGAGTGCTTTCTTCCCATAGCCCACACCTTCAACTCTTGCCTTTCTGCTTGCCTTTCCTTCCTCTTCTTTGCCTAAAAGCACTGGTTGTAACCAGCTTTAGGGTGGACAGTCACCCCCAGTCTTCAATTAAGGACCCACAGACACAGTAACCAAAATGCTCATGCTGTTGCAGGACGTGAATGCTCTTCGAGGAGCTGGGCAGCCTATGGTGACTCCGTCCATCCAGCCCTCTCTTCAGCCAGCCCATCCAGTGCTACCACAGATGACCTCACAAGGTAAGGAACCTCTCTGAGGCTCTGTGGCCTTGAATTGGGTCGGTACCAAAGTTGTCATCATTGTTCCTTAAAATGTTAGGCTGCATTGTTTTAGTATTGAGAACTGAACTAGAGTATAAAACTTGTCAGTTTGTCCCTGGGTAGGGCATTTTCAGACCTGGAGATGTATTTGGTCTGCTTGCTGTGTCTTCTGCTGTGTTGCATTGTCAGTTTTGGAAATCGGCACTCAGCTAATGAGCCATCTCCCTGTGTGTAATTCTGCACTTTCTGTCAGCTGATGGTGTCGAAGGTCTGAGTCACGTGCACCTGAGCATGCCCAATTTCCTTCCACTAGCCCATTGTTGAGACTCCAGTAGAGCTGATTTTAGGAGACTAGGTGAGAGAAGTGGTCAAGTCTGAAGGGTGGTGATTTGAAAGGTGATAACCCAGACTTGTACCAAGAAGCAAGGGATGGATAACAGTGAAAACTTCTTGCTTTATCTTAGCACCTCAGCCATCTGTTTCTGGGCTCCAAACACCGTCTGCTGCCTTGATGCAAGTTGCATCTCATGATTCCCACTCAGCTGTATCTGGAAACGCCCAGTCCTTTCAGGTAACAACATTTTTAAACCATATCAGTTATAAGCTATAATTGATTATGGTTCTAGGCAGTCTCTTTTCTTCTTCTTGCACGATTTGTACCGTACCAGTTCCTCACAGAGTTTATGATTTTTCTCCTTCCTCAACTCCTACTTTCTCATGTCTAAACAAGCAAGGGATTACCTACCTTATAGGTGGTTGTAAAGATTTCATGCAAGAACAAGCAAAGCACCTGGCACAAGGCCTGGCACATAGTAAAAGCCCAAGCAATGTTTGTTCGTTTTCCTTTTCACACATGTCTAATTGAGGGCTATAGATTCAAGTCTTCTGTGTTCTCTTCTATCAAACAGCTGATAGGCCAACATTCTGCACTCCACTCAGCAGAACGGTTGTGCTGGAGGGTCAATGGATGGAGGCTGTATGAAAATACAGCTGAACTCTTTGTCTAGTTAACCTCCAAAAGTGAGCTCTTAAAAGTAGGTTTTTTTCTGTTTTCACAGAAGGTAGTGGCAACAGCCTGTCTGCCTCTGCTGACTGTTTGCCCGGACAGTGGACTCTTTCTTTTGCCCTGACACATTTGATGGTTAAGACTTAACTCCCCATGGTAGCAGACCCTCACTTCCTTGGTGATTCTTGATGGAGGGATCAGAGTGATGGTGGCCAAGCTATGCCCCATTATTAGGAAGGGGTGTATCAGAATTGAGAAAAGTCCTACCTGGCCCTCTCCTAATGGACCTAATAGAGAGTTATATCCTACAGACTAAGATTCTTTTTTAGTAATGGATGGGTGGTTATACCAATCCCTGGAAATGAGCTGGATTTCCTTAATTCAAGGAAGAATAACCATCATCACTAAAATGATAGCTGCTGTTTATTGAGCATTTATTGTCTTCCAGGCACTTATGAGCTCTTAGGAACTTTACCTATACATCGCTTCATTTAATCCACACAACAATCCTAAGAAATGGTATTATTATTTTCATTTTATAGTTGAGGTGGCTGAGGCTCAGAGGAAAATGAGAGCGCTTGGTCATACAGATAAGCATCACAATCTAGAAGGGGAGAGGCATCCTTTGGAAACTGATGGCCTTAGTTTGGAATCGCAGTGAACACCTCTTCTTTTACCTTAATGAAACCAAGCGTTATTTGCTTAGTTTTAAATTTTTTTTAGACCATCAATAGGCCCAATGGCCGGGGGATGAATTCCTACTTAATTAAATCATCACAGGAGGACTGGGGAGTGACCTGAGACATGCTTCCCTCACTCTCTAGGTATGACTTTAGTGACCAGGCATCACTGGATTACATACGTGACTCTCCTGCTGCAATTATTACCCAATACCAAACCCTGGTCTCATACATCTCCAGCTTCAATAAGTTTGAGTCTACTTCCAGTTTATCTACTTTATTCCATCCAAGACAAATTAAGCAGAAAAGAGAGATATGACTGTTTTATAAGCCATCTGTAACTTGGCATTTTCTCAGCCCTATACAGGTATGCAAGCCTATGCTTATCCTCAGGCACCAGCTGTTTCTTCCCAGCTGCAGCCCGTTCGGCCCTTGTACCCCGCACCGCCCTCTCAGTCTCCTCATTATCAAGGTAGGAGTTTCTCATCTTCTGTTCTTGCTGTGCTTTCCTCCCTCCCATCCCTTTTTCATTTTGACTCCAGTAGATCTCTGCCCTTTTTTTCTTTTCTTTTTTTTAAACAAGTTAGTTGAGGTATGACTTACATACCGTGCAATTCACTCGTTTTAAGTGTACAATTCAATGGGTTTTCTTAGGATGTTTACAGAGTTGAGCAGCTATTACCATAATCCAGCTTTAGAACATTTACATCATCCCCACAAAACCCCTCATGGCCACTTTCTGTGTTTTGTTTCTTGCATTTCCTCCTGCCTTTTTAATTCCTCTCTCAGAGTTGCTCTGTAGAATTCATAGCTAATAGTAAAAGAGTAAAAGCATTCGAGGAAATTGGGAGAAAACATGATGACTGTTCAGTATCTCTGAAAGCTATTTTGTTAAAATTTTAAAGTTGTGAAAAGAATATACTTTTATAAAAAGGTCAAACAACACAAAAAGGTGTGAAGTGAAGTTACTTTTTTCCATCATTAAACCCCCCTGACCTTAGGAAACGGTCACTTTTCAGATATCTTGTATACATTTACAAGTGTGGTTGCCTAGTGTAAAAAACAAAGCAAAATAAAATGCACACAGCTGGGATGGTATCCTGCCTTCTTGTTCTGCAGCTTGTCTTTTGTACAGTAATCACTTTGGGTATTAGGACAGTGGTAGGAAGAAGCAAGTATATCCCACAATGAAATTTATGGTCCTGGAGTGGTAAGGGTTTCCTAGGTGCATCCTTTGTCTGGAAGCCCTGCCCTTCTCCATCTGGGAAACCACTGAATCTGTCATCTCCTCTGTGAAGGCTTCCTGTTACCATCCCTCTCTCCTCTCCTTCCAGAGACATAACTGTATACGTGTGTCACCAAAGAGTTAATCTTGCTTTTCTCTGTGCTTCTTTTGTACCTTGTAACCTCGTACATGGTTCATTCTTTGCACTTACAACACAATGTTATAATGATCTGTTTACACGTGAGTCTCCTCACCAGACTGACCTTGCCAAGGGCAGGAACTGTGTTTCATTCCTTGCTGTATCCTTGGTACCTGGTCCAATACCTGGCATGCAGTTGGGTGAATGGAGAAGCAATCTGAGTTGCTAGTGCACTACTTGTGCCCTTGAACCAGACTGTATCACTTGATGCATTTTGCAGGAGGATAGCTGGTTATTGTTAGCTTTGGAGCCATTTTGCCTTTAACCCCTCTCCATCTTCTCCTGACAGTGTAAATCACCTACAGCATTTTCCAGTATTTGGAAATGTTCATTTCTTTCTTTCCTCTGCTGATAGAGCTGTTGGCTTTTTTTCATACAGTATCCTCTGCTACAGTTTCATAAGTTTCTTTTTGGCTAATGTCTGTTCAGGATCAGGTGACATGGCTTCATTTCTCATGACTGAAGCCCGGCAACATAACACTGAAATTCGAATGGCAGTCAGCAAAGTGGCTGATAAAATGGATCATCTCATGACTAAGGTGACTGAGTCATCTCATGACTAAGGGGCTGTATTGAAAGTGGGGGTATAAAGAGGGGATACAAACAGGGAGCAACCAGGGCTATAGGTAAACTCTTCCTGGTTTCCTGTATTCATAGTAGTTAGTAGTTATTTCCCTAGAAGGGTTGTTTTATTTGGGGATCCAGTTAGCAGAAGAAAACTCCTGCTTACATTGGAGATTGTCTCAGAAACTTATTAACTCCCTCAAAAAAGTAGTCAGACCTTGGGTAAATTGTATTTCTCCTTTTAAAAATGTCATGAAAAGTCTTTCTGACACTCCTTTTGTAGGTTGAAGAGTTACAGAAACGTACCACTAGCAATTCCCTGCTCATTCCTAGCATGTCGGTGACAATGGAAACAAGCATGATTATGTGCAACATCCAGCGAATTATTCAGGTGAGAGTGATCAAGAACAGAGCACTCTAATATGTATAAAATAGGTAACTAATAAAAAAAAGTATATCATTAAAAAAAAAAAGAACAGAGCACTCAACCTGGAGATCTTGCTGCTGCTCTCTCTGGAGATGTACTACTGTTTGAAACCTCTACTCTAGGAATAAGAGCATGTGATAAATGCCACACAGAGTTGGGAAATTCTGGAAAATCCATTATGACTTAATTACTCCAAGTGACTTATCACTCTATTATCAGAAGGAAACATTTCTTTTTTGACCATATTCCAAAGTTCCCGCTTCATTTTATAGCCATTTATACATTTAGTCTATTGGATGTAGTGATTTGTATCCATCAGGTAGAATTTGATACATTGTTTTAAGTATTATATTTATGTGGACATAAGTTCTAGATTTTTCTCTCAGATATGTAATAGTATCATCTGTCAGTTCAAGTTGATTCCCTTTTATCTGGTGCTTCTCTCTTAACAACTTAAGCTAAACGTCATATATTTCGAATTAGGAAAATGAAAGATTGAAGCAAGAGATCCTTGAAAAGAGCAGTCGGATAGAAGAACAGAATGACAAGATTAGTGAACTAATTGAACGAAATCAGAGGTAATGACAGGTACGGGGCACTGGCTAGGATGGACAAAAAAGGGTTTAGTTTGTAAATGCCCAAGTTAAATAAGCATGTTTGTTTACAGAAGTTTATGTGTATTTCTGCTCTTTTCTGTTTCCTGCCTGTCATGTGAATTACTGCTTGTTGACTGAACGGATTTCAGGAGAAAGGGCTCAGGAGGCTGTGATGTAATGCACACCTGCGTTTGAATCCTGGCTCTGCCCCTCATTTGTTGTGTGGCTTTGGGCGTTTTATTTATTCCCACTGGCTCTAGTTTCCTCATCTGTAAGAGCAGTGTTAGTGCCTAGAAAACTCCTGATGTCCTCTTCTCTCTTCTGTGTGGGCTGACTCTTATTTTATCAACCAGAACTTCACTGATTTCCACATAAAACCCAAGCATTGTATAATTTTTCTAGATCCTTCTGAAAAATTTTTGTGGGGAGGGGTCAGGGGAACATGTTACAGCAGCATTTCACTTTAAAATATCCTCCCATATTTCTCTTCTCCAGTGTCTCTTGTCTCCCACATGGAAGGGGGAAGGGGAGTGGCTTTCTTTTCTTCCCTCCTTGTAGCCTTCATACTCCTGTCTCTTTCCTCTCTTATTTCTCCTCACCACACATGTTCAAATTCCTCTCCTCTTCATTGTGCAAATTCAAAGCAATTCACCCCGGTCCAGGTTCCTGCCTCCAGATTTGATTACTGCAGATCTTCGGAAAATCAAATGCTTTCAGATTGTTCCTGATGAAGGTATAGAGCAATGCTCTGACGACCGAATGTATTGATTGGGTTATACCTGCTATGCATTGAGCGCTTGATAAATGTTTTCTTTTTCCCTGTTTATTTCACAGGTATGTTGAGCAGAGTAACCTGATGATGGAGAAGAGGAACAACTCACTTCAAACTGCCACAGAAAACACACAGGCAAGAGTTTTGCATGCTGAGCAAGAGAAGGTAAAGTAACTGGGGAGAGAAAAGCCCAAGTCAGGATGTGTAGAGCCAAGGAGTGTCCTCTGTACGTCCTTACCAGTTCGCTTTTTAGCAGAATTTTTGCCATCCTTGAGAAGAGAACTAGAAATCTTCCAACAGATTTTTAATATATCCAACATCCAGATTTCTGTTGTATAAATGCATTACAATAAGTTGACTCAAAAACAATCACTGATGTTAGTAATCTGGTTAAGGTGAGGATTATACAGTTTATTAGAAACTAATCCTATTCTGCTGAAAAAATCAACAGACGATTTCTGTTATGCCACATAACAAACATTTATTGTGAAGTTTGAGACTGTTTAGTTTGCTCCTTCATCTGTGTCTGCCAAAGCATTTTAAAGTTTTGCTGTTTGACTTCAGTCAGTTCAGAACAGGTATTTTGACCTGTTTCTGAAGTAGCTATAAGGAAGGAAGACTGTTGTGGGTCTTGGGTTGAGATGACTGCTTTGGAAGCCCCACTCCTCCTGTCTTTGCTCCAGTGACACTGTTTTTCTGAACTGAGTTCCTTCTTGTTTGGGCTCCCCCTCATCAGCTGGGACATCGCAACCCTTTCATCTGCTATTTTCTCAGATTTAAGAAGTGTTTTATATTTTGTATTTGAATTTTTTTGAAAACATGAAAATTGAGTGGAATGTACTTTATAACTTGAGAGAAGAGCTTTTGAGTGATTTTCCACTCTGCTTGTTCTTTGGTGAGAGTGACCATCCACCCCACTGCCTCTCCTCTGGAATGCATCCCCTCCAGTGGTCTTAGCTGCTGCAAGGCCCTATGCAAGTGGTCTTCCCTCTGATATCAGTGAACTCTGGAGCCACGATAGACGCAAAGCCCTCTGAGCATTGTGTTAGTTCAGTTTCTGTTAGGCCAGTTGAGGCGGGACAGTGAGTAAAACTTTGATTCTACTTGCGGCAGGTGAAACTTCCTCTTCTGCCCGGAAGTCCAAACTGTCATTGTCCTCTGAGTTTAACAGATGAAAACCTAAGGCTGCTGAACAGCAAAAATAAGTATCTTAGAGCTCACTCTAAAGGTCGCATGTTACTAAAAAATTTATTCTGACACTTATTAAAACAGTAAGGAAGATTTTATTCAAGACTATTGCAATAGATGGGAGTTCCCTGGTGGCTTAGTGGTTAGGATTCTGGACTTTCACTGCTGTGGCCCGGGTTCAATCCCTGGTTGGGGAACTGAGAACCCGCAAGCCACACGGTGTGGCCAAAAAAATAAATAAAATAAAAAGACTATTGCAATAGGGAAGAAATGTTGAGCTCAACTCCAAATACAGTTAAGGGCAAGTGGGGAATTTACAGCCAAGGAGCAGAGTGAGGGGTGGTCAGTGGATGGAAAATTACTAAGAGGAGACATCCTGGGTAGGGGGATTCTTGCTAACGACAGGCCAAGGACTTAGACAGCAAAGGTTGGGATGGAGAACTTTGATCAGATACCAAGGGTAGAGATTCACTCTAAACTGACTTAGCAGGGATTCTTGCTAAAACTGGGCTGGTCCGGCCAAAGACAGGAGGGGAGAACAAGGTCATGGGCTTAGAGGAGCCTAACTTGAAGTGTGGTCAAGGAGAGAGACTTTGCCAATGTACACTCAGATACTCATTCATAGCTTATTTCTTTTTATTTTGTATACAATTTGTTTTATTCCCCCCACCTTTAAGAGAGCCAAAATATCAGATTTTAAATGTAAGCTAGAAAACTGATTAAGCCTTTGGAATAAATGTTTAAAACTGAGGTAGGCGCAGTGAATACCCTAAGAAGGGACAAGTGATAATAAGAAAGTAGACAGCAGTAAGAATGCATGTAAAGTATAGTGGTATAGGAGGAGTAATGGTAGTAGCAGTGTAATAGTATAGGAGAGATGGTCCAACCCCGTAAATACACTGCTGCCCAAAAATCATAACCAGCGGAGCAGTCACTCACTGCCTTTCCTGTCATCTGATTTCTCCTATTTTTTACAGGAGCACGTCAATTCAGGTGAAATGAATGTAGTATTTGTCATTTCTTTACCATTCCTTTTCATTGACCATCCTTTTAATTATCATTTTCATCATCGCCCTTCATAAACAATATCTGTAGACACTTTTCCAGGGTAGTCATTTTGACTTCATCAGATGTTACTTGAGAATATTTAGCTCCTGTTTGGCCAGTACAGAGCACCATTTAAAATGCATTGAAAAATAAAATAAAATAAAATGCATTGAGCAGTCAAAGAAGTTGGAGTGTTCCCTTCTTTTATTACCACTGTTCTTCAAAGAACCCCCAAAGCAGTTACTCTCACGTGACCGATCTTTATAGCACTACTGTGGGTTGGCCAAAGAGTTCGTTTCCAGGTGAACTCTTTGGCCAACCCAATATTAGTATAGTAGTGCTGGAGAGAAGTAGCCTGAGAAGTGGATTGCCATCAAAGGCATTCGATTTAAAATTTAAAGTACCCTTTTCTTGTTAAAAAAAAATGCTTGTTCATGATAGGAAACTTAGAAAATGGCAGGAATACCATTTCTCATGTATCAGATTGGTGAGATTTAACAATAGGTGGTGACTGTATACCAAGCCACTGAGTATTTTTTCATAACACTATTCTTAATAGTTGCATACAGGATAGATATATCAATTTGCTTAAGCTCATTTTTTAAATTATTTTGTGTTTCCATTGTTTGGCAACTATAAACAATGCTGTATCAGTCATCCTTGTAGCAAAATTTTTGTGTTCTTGCATAGTATTTCCTAAGGACAAAGTTTTGCAAGGGCATTCCTGAGTCAGAGACCTTGCACATTCGAGGGCTTGATTTGGGCTTAACTCAGGTTGAAGGTGGCCTTAGCTATCTTCCTACCGGTTCAGCCAGCACAGAGTATGTGAGGTTGGGCTGTCACCATCCTTAAAGTGACATCGTACTTTGTTACTGTTCAGGCCAAGGTGACGGAAGAGTTAGCAGCAGCCACTGCACAGGTCTCTCATCTACACCTGAAAATGACCGCCCACCAAAAGAAAGAAACGGAGCTGCAGGTACAGCTGACAGAAAGCATGAAGGAGACGGACCTCCTCAGGGGCCAAGTCGCCAAACTGCAGGCAGAGCTCTCAGGTATGCCCTTGCTGGAGGGGGCTGGGATTTTGACAATGTAAACTTAAAGAATTACACTGTTTCCTTCCTCCCCGTCCATTTGGCATAATGCTAATTAAGTTTGTGAAGGACAGAGCCAAAGGTTAAGGTGAACCAATATAAACCTATTACATGATTGTTTGGCATAAAGGACAACAAAAGAACTGACTCTCCATTTAGAGTGGATCAGTGGCCACAGTTCTGCTTTGTTTAGGCGAGTGTTGAGTATCCTTGGTACTTAGGATTGGCCTCATAGGCCTTGAAGTTAAACTAACTTGTGACTAATCTAACTGAAGGGTTCCTTTAACTTGTGACTCAGTAGAAGTGCTTCCTGCTGCAGTTGCCTCTTTCCTAGAGCATGGATTGCAGTCCTTCAGCCTGGCACTCAAGGCCCCTCCACCTTGGCTTATTTCCTGTATGTTGCCCAATTCAACGTAGCTCTGGACATGCTAGCCAGCCTGCTGCTTCAACACATCCTGTATTTCTTGCCTTGCTTTTTATCCATGCTGTTCTCTGGACTTGGTGTGCCCACCATCGCCAAGATTTGACTCCAGGTCTCTCCAAAAACTGCCTCTTTCAGAAACTTTCCCTTTTTTTTTTCTAGAATATTTGATCTCCTTTAAAATCCTTCATCTCCGAGTGCATTATTATGCCCATTATCAGAGATAGCCTTTGATCAGCACTACTTATATGTGTTTTCCCTTCTAGAATGCAAGCCTCTGAAGGGCAAGGATGGTGTCTTGCTCATCTTTGTAAAGTCCTACCCTTAGTATTAGTTTAGTGCCTGGCACAATGGTGCTGCTCAAGACATGGTGACTTGAAAAGCAGATTTGTGAAGACTGGCGTGTTGATTCATCCACCACTTTGTATAAAGAAAGACATGTGGAAGGCACAGATGGGACCAGTGGGTGGGGTGTGGCTGGAATAGCAGCAGAGTTAGGAAAAAGCAAAATTAACTTGCCCAAAAAGAAAGCTAAAAAACACTGATGTCAGTTGGTGAAGTGATACCTTGAAGATAAATCCCTTCCTTTTTAGAGCATCACTTGGGTGCACTTGAGGGAAAATCTTAGATTTGAATGTCGTACAGATAGCCTCTTTTCTGTTTTTGTGGTGCTCTGTGACAGTTACCTTAAGGGCACCATAAGGATCTCAAAAGTCTTCCAACAAAATTAATTTTGATGCATTACATTTTTATTTTTTTTATTTTTATTTTTTATTGATGTATAGTTGATTACAACGTTGTGTTAATTACTGCTGTACAGCAAAGTGATTCAGTTATACATATATATACATTCCTTTTTTAAAATATTCTCTTCCATTATGGTTCATCATAGGATATTGAACGTAGTTCTCCGTATTATACAGCAGGACCTTGTTGTTTGATGCATTACATTTTTAAGAAATATTCCAAATAGCTTTATTTGAGAAGGAATGTTTTGAAAGCAGACTCTTGGTAGAATGTCCCAGCTACCAAGAGAGTTGAGAATATCTTACCCAGGCAGTGAGAAAGGGCCTGGACCACTACTAAACAAAGATCTCAATGTGTTGAGTCCAGCGTGCTGACATGATGACTGAAATGGAATTGTGGGAGTGGTAATATTCCGAAGGTGGTCTCTGACCGCTTGGAACATTTCTCTTCCATTTTGTATGTGTCGAAGGTGACATGTAGGTGCGGAGATAAATATGGATGGATGGGGGAGTCAGTTTATGGCTTGATAAACCTGCTGTTGGTCAGTGAGGTGATGCTGGAAGAAGTGAGTGGAAGAGGCTCGTGTGGTAGGGTTGGGAGATGATGGAATGCAGCTTTGAAGGTGGTGCTGGGATGCCATACAGCCCACTGCAGCTCTGGTTCTGCAGCCAAGTCTCTGTGCTGTCATATCCCAGAGCTCCAAGAAACCTCTGAGCAAGCACAGTCCAAATTCAAGAGTGAAAAGCAAAGCCGGAGACAACTGGAACTCAGGGTGACGTCCCTGGAGGAGGAGCTGACTGACCTTCGAGCTGAGAAGGAGTCTCTGGAAAAGGTAAGTTCTACATCTGAAGTTTCTCTGTTGGGCCCAAGTGGCCAGGGTTAGCTGTTTAATAAACATTTTTATTTTCCTTTTAAAAATTACAGTTGCATGTGCTCATTGTAACAAATACAAATAATACAGAAAAGTATAAAATAAAAAATAAAATTTATCTTTTCCCCCTCTCATACACTAGAGGCAACAACTATAAAAGATGTATGATTATTCTTCCAGATTGTTTTCTGTGTATATAATATATACATACACATACGTATATACATGTATGTATAAAATAAATGTACATACATATATGTATGCTGATAACATTTTTAACAATAATGAGATCGTATTTATTTTTATTAATTAATTTATTTTTTATTTTTGGCTGCGTTGGGTCTCTGTTGCTGTGCGCGGGCTTTCTTTAGTTATGGCGAGTGGGGGCTACTCCTCATTGTGGTGCGCGGGCTTCTCATTGCGGTGGCTTCTCTTGTTGCGGAGCACGGGCTCTAGACATGTGGGCTCAGTAGTTGTGGCACATGGGCTGTAGAGCACAGGCTCAGTAGTTGTGGTGCATGGACTTAGTCGCTCCGTGGCATGTGGGATCTTCCCAGGGCTTGGACCTCTGTCCCCTGCACTGGCAGGCGGATTCTTAACCACTGTACCACCAGGGAAGCCCCTGGGATCATATTTAATACTTAAAAAAAAAAATTGTATTGTGGCCATTATACTAATGAGAACTTTCTCATTCTTTTTTTTTTTTTTGCAGTGTTGATTGTTTTTATTTATTTATTTATTTATATAAATTGGGATATAGTTGCTTTACAGTGGTGTGTTAGTTTCTGCTGTACAGGAAGTGAATCAGCTGTATGTGTACATATAACCCCTCCCTCCTGGACCTCCCACTACCCACCCCCATCCCACCCATCTAGTTCACCACAGAGCACCAAGCTGAGCTCCCTGTGCTATACAGCAGGTTCCCACTAGCTATCCACTTTACACATGGTAGTGTATATATGTCAGTCCCAATCTCCCACCCCCCCCCTCCCCCCTGTGTCCACATGGCTGTTCTCTACATCTGCATCTCTATTCCTCCCTGAAAATAGATTCATCTGTACCATTTTTCTAGATTCCACATATATGCGTTAATATACGGTATTTGTTTTTCTCTTTCTGATTTACATCACTCTGTATGACATTCTCTAGGTCCATCCACGTATCTGCAAATGACCCAATTTCATTCCTTTTTATGGCTGAGTAATATTCCATTGTATATATGTACCACATCTTCTTTATCCATTCATCTGTCAATGGACGTTTAGGTTGCTTCCACCTCCTGGCAATTGTAAATAGTGCTGCTGTGAACATTGGGGTGCATGTGTCTTTTTTGAATTATCGTTTTCTCAGGGTATATGCCCAGTAGTGAGATTGCTGGGTCGTATGGTAGTTCTATTTTTAGTTTTCTAAAGAACCTCCATACTGTTTTCCATAGTGGCTATATCAATTTACATTCCCACCAACAGTGCAAGAAGGTTCCTTTTCTGAACACCCTCTCCAACATTTACTGTTTGTAGATTTTTTGATGATGGCCATTATGACCAGTGTGAGATGATACCTCGTTGTAGTTTTGATCTGCATTTCTCTAATTATTAGTGATGTTAAGCATCTTTTCATGTGCCTCTTGGCCATCTGTATGTCTTCTTTGGAGAAATGTCTGTTTAGGTCTTCTGCCCATTTTTGGATTGGCTTGTTTGTTTTTTTGATATTGAGCTGCATGAGCTGTTTGTATATTTTGGAGATTAATCCCTTGTCAATTGCTTCGTTTGCAAATATTTTCTCCCATTCTGAGTGTTGTCTTTTCATCTTGTTTATGGTTTTCTTTGCTGTGTGAAAGCTTTTAAGTTTAATCAGGTCCCATTTGTTTATTTTTATTTTAATTTCCGTTACTCTAGGAGTTGGGTCAAAAAAGATCTGTGATTTATGTCAAAGAGTGTTCTTCTTATGTTTTCCTCTAAGAGTTGTTGTTTTTGTTTGTTTGTTTTGTTTTGTTTTGTTTTTGCAGTACGCGGGCCTCTCACTGTTGTGGCCTCTCCCGTTGTGGAGCACAGGCTCCAGATACGCAGGCTCAGCGGCCATGGCTCACGGGCCCAGCCGCTCCGCGGCATGTGGGATCTTCCCGGACCGGGGCACGAACCCGTGTCCTCTGCATCGGCAGGTGGATTCTCAACCACTGCGCCACCAGGGAAGCCCCTCTAAGAGTTTTATAGTGTCCGGTCTTACATTTAGGTCTTTGATTTTCATTCTTTATAACTACTACATAATAGTCTACTGTGAGGCTGTACCATAGTTTACTTAACTATTCACCTGTTGATGGATATTTATGTTTCTCTTTTTTCACTATTTCAAGCACTGCTGTTGTGGACATCTTTGTACTATATAACTAGTTTTGCAAATTCGTTTCAGCATTTCCATAAAATGGATCACTCGAATTAGAATTGCTGCATTAGGAGGGAGATGCAAGAGGGAAGAGATATGGGAACATATGTATATGTATAACTGATTCACTTTGTTATAAAGCAGAAACTGACACACCATTGTAAAGCAATTATACTCCAATAAAGATGTTAAAAAGAAAAGAACTGCTGCATCACAGAAGAGTGCTTAACATCTAAATTTTTGAAATAAATATTGCCAGATTATGCTTGAAGCGTTTGTTAGCTTACATTTCCAGCACTGTGTGAACAAGCCCATTTCTCCATAGTTTTTCCAACTCTGCACGTATCAATTTTTCTAATCTTTATAGTCTGATAGGTGAAATATACTATCTTGTCTTAATATGTGTTTTTGTTAGTATTAAAGCTTTTATATATTTAATGCCTATTTATATTTCTTCTGTGAATTCTTCTTAATGTCCTTTGCTATTTTATCTATTGTAATATTAGTTTGATTTAGAAACACTATTAAAGGTGCTAATCCTTTGTCAGTCATAGATGTTACAAATATTTTTCTAGTTTACTGTTTTTTAACTTTAATAGTATCTTTTGATGTTTTATAAATTTAATATCAGGGTAGTACTAGCCCCACTGAATGGATTGGGAACAGTTCTGTCTTTTTCTGTGCTCTGGAACAGTTTAAATATGAAAACAGCAACCTCTTTCTGAGGTTTTAATAAAACTCTAGTAAAGTCCTTTTGGCCTAGTGCCTTTTTAGGGGATAAATCTTGGTCTGTATTTTCAGTTTCTTCTATGATTTTCTCAGGTTTTTTAAAAACCAGTTCTTTCTGATCTTGGGGACTGTTTCAGTTTTTCACTGTTCTAGATCAGTCACTACTGCAGTGACCGTCCTCGTAGCACATCATCTTTGTGAACATAATCTACTGCTTCCTTAAATTATAATTTGTGTAAATTCTGGGTGTGTGTGCGTATTTTGAAGGTCCTTTCACAGGATTCTGATTTTCCTACCAGTAGATTGTGAAAGTATCTACTTCCGTCTATCCTCACCACTGTTAAGATATTCCCCATCTCTTCATAGAATGGTAGATAAAGCTCTTCTTGTTTTCCTTCTTCTTGTCACAATTTTTTTCTGCCAGTAGCCAAGAATGTTAAATAAATAGGGGAAATTAAATTGAAAAAATGAATTGTTTCCAGAAACGAAGTAAGGACCCAGTGATGTTAATAACTACCACCACCAACCATCACCATCTCCATTTATCCTCTATCAGACAACTAGAGCTGATGATGGTTCTCTTGTTCCTAAGAACCTCTCAGAAAGGAAAAAGAAGTCAGCTCAAGAGCGCTGTCAGGCTGAGGAGGAGATAGATGAAATTCGTAAATCACACCAGGAGGAATTGGACAAACTTCGACAGCTCTTGAAAAAGGCTCGGGTGTCCACGGACCAAGCAGCTGCAGAGCAGGTAATGGGAAGCTGAAGCACTTTGGAAATAAAAGGAAGGCATGAAGGACTCAGAAAAGTTTCTAGTTTCTTCTTTATCCTTTAGGATGAGATTTCTCATAGTTGATGGGCTAACTTTGGACAAAGGTGGAAGAAGAGCCAGGAGTCGAATGGAGAATCTTCTTCCTTTTTTAAAGCTTAGTGAGAATTTTACTATAAGTAAAACATGAAGGAAAAAATTCTTTATAAAAACATTCCAAACATAAGGCCAAAGTCCTCACCCACCAGACACCATCCTTCAGGCACATTATCGTCCTTGAAAAGAAGGGACTTATTTAGGTAATTAGGCAGGGAAACCAGGGATAGTGGCAGTACACAGCTGGATCTCTAGTCCATTTGACAGCAGGCTTTCTTTTTGTAAGTTCCTAAATTCATGTTTGTATGTTCTTTAATTAGAGTGATTTGGTGCCCTCAATTTGATCACCTATGGGAATTTGAACAAAAATAAGTTTCTTCTGAACCCATAAAGTTTAAGGGCCTGGATCCTGAAAAGTATGATCATACTAGGGCCCTGCCTTCCTGGGACCTGTCTAGATAGTCACACCTTTACCTGGTTGGAGTACCTTTTAGAGTCCTAGCAACCAAGGTCTTCCAAACAGTTGTTTCCTTGCTAAATCTGGGCTCTTAGCTTACTCTTTTTGCCTTGTTGAAGATGGGCTTCCTTAGATGTGACTAGACCCCCCAGCATACAGGTATTACTTTCTCTTGGCAGCTGTCTCTAGTACAGGCTGAGCTGCAGACCCAGTGGGAAGCCAAGTGTGAACAGCTGTTGGCCTCTGCCAAGAATGAACACCTGCAGCAGTACCAGGAGGCGTGTGCACAGAGAGATGCCAGGCAGCAGAAGCTGCTCTGTCTTGAGGAGAAGGTGGGTGTTTTCCCTGGACTTAGACAGCCTGGTTAATTTGAGGCAAACAGGTTGTTCAAGTCTTGCAGATCCTTTTGCACCTGAAAGATGTTAATAGCCTGAAAATAGAATCATACTTTCTCAGCTCTCCAGTTTATCAGTAATCTTTCACATACTCATTTGGGATGACAGGTCAGTGACCTAGAAAAAGCAGCATTCATGATCTGGACCATGTTTTCCATTATAATCTGATCCTTCATTTATTAAGCAAATATTTATTGAGTGCCAGTTGGGTTCCAGACACTGTGTTAGGGAAAGGAACTCTCTTCAAGAATCTCACAATCAAGGAAGGGAGACCGAGGAACAGAGATAAGCATTAAATGCTGTGAGACCCAGAAGAGGAAGTGCCTAGGGGAGCATGGCCAAGAAGGACAAGGAGCTTCAGTGAGGTGGGGAAGGCTGGGGGAGGCGGCAGAGGCTCTGGGCAGAGGCCCTGAGGTGGGCTGGAGCACAGGTGTGGTGGGATCATCTGGCATAAAAATGAGAGAGAGAGAGAGAGAGGGATGGCTTAGCGCCAAAGTCCTCATATCTGGAGATCAGTTTCTTAAAGTACCCAGTTGAAAAGAAGAAGGCAATCTTGTAGGTGAATAGGTTGCTTCTAACGTCCACTGTTCATATGTCTGTGTGACTAGGGTTATCAAACCCTGCCCCACCCCCGCCCCGCCTTTTTATTTTATTCTTGACCTGATGAGGAACAAGGCAAGTGACCTTGTTGGTAAAGAGGAGATGAAATTGTGAGTTGAGATTGAGTGATGAGGAAATGGAGTGCCCTGAGTCAGCAGGCCTGGGTGGGGGCGGAGGGTGTGGATGTCAGCAGACCGAACGAAGTGAGATTGACGCTTGAAGCTTAGGATGGTTCTTCTCCTCCTGGGTTTCCTGACCTTCACCTGGAAGTCCAGGTTCCAAGGCCACAGCCACAGTCTGTTTTGCAGTGTTTAGCCCTCCAGGCCCAAGTCACAGCCCTGACAGAGCAAAATGCACAGCACATCAAGGACCTGGAGAGCAAGTCCCAGATGTCTGGGGTTGAAGCTGCTGCTGCTGCTGCTGACCCCTCAGAGAAGGTGAGCTGCTGATTTCGGAGAAGTGAGCCGTGTCATGTCAGGGGATTGAATGTACACATCAGGCGTTCAGAAAGAACTTTTGTTAGTTTGTTGTGTTGTTAGCTTTTTTCCTAACTTTATCAATCTCCCACTTACCTGACTTAAGTCACAGTTAACCCATTGGAATCTATCTCTTTGGTGGCAACCCCCAAAGGGCCTTATCCTGAGGTTTTGACAGATAAGGGAAATGTTTCTAAATCACAGGAGAGGAGTGGGAAGTGTGCCCAGCATCTTCTAGCCACTAATCCTCGTAGCCCATGACAGCTCTAGTGGTGGCCACGGTGGGAGGAAAGCATCAGTGAGTGGTCTTTGAGCAGTCTTGGGCACACAGGCCACAGCTTACCCATCCTTCATAGCCCTCCTCTCGAGTGCTGCTCATTATTTAACATTGTCCCCTCCACAGTGACAGCCTTAGGCGTCTCAGTCACTGACCAGCTGTGTCCCACTGTAGAGTTCTAAGAGGGCTTCATTTTAGCCTTCCAAACCTCTCTCTGGAAGTTACATGCATCCCTTAGTCGCTTGATTTTGGCAGTGTACACTTTGATACTGTTTTTCTCTCCTCATGTCGTCACTCAGGTCAAGAAGATCATGAACCAGGTGTTTCAGTCCTTGCGGGGAGAGTTTGAGCTGGAGGAGTCTTACAATGGCAGGAGCATTCTGGGGACCATCATGAACACTATCAAGGTACAGCTGGCTCTCGATTGTTTCATTGAGATGGGTATCTTGTTGCTCAAGTACCGTCTAAGGGGTCCTGCGTAAAAAAATGATTCAAGGCTGTTCATCAGTAACTAGGATGCCTGGAATGACTTACCTGCACAGGTACGGACAGCCTCCTTTGAGAGCGGGAAACAAAGTCATTTGAACTGAAAAAAACTACCTGAAAAACAAAGTCACTTGAACTACATGACCAGTTGTGTTAATAGGAGAGCTAGGAGTGCCTAGGAGTGCCTCTGTTTCCAGTCAGTGATCCTCCCCTCTTTCTTGGCTTTTGAACAGATGGTGACTCTTCGGCTGTTAAACCAACACGAGCAAGAGAAGGGAGAGAGCAGCAATGAAGAAGAGGAAGAGGAAGAAGAAGAGGAGCGACCTCAGAGTGCTTCCGGACAGTCTCAGGCACCCTTGAACAGGGAGAGGCGGGAGCCCCCCACGGTGCCGTCAGAGCAGGTGGTCCAGGAAGCTGCCCCGCTGCCTCCTCAGGCCCTCCCCACTCCCCAGGATGATGCACAGAGAAGGGAAGGGGAGCCCTCGGAAGCAGAGGCGCGCTCAGAGATAAAAGAACCGGCTTGCCTCCCCTCCCAAAGAGCTCTGGGGCCCCCAACTTCAATTCCCCCTGCGCCTCCAGGCCCTGTGACTGTGGACTCTGCAGGTGAGGAGGCGCTGGCAGCCAGCCCATTGGGAGATGCCTGTGTCGGGGAGCAAGAAAGCTCCATGAGACTGCCCCTGACTTCAGACCCCGAGAAGGTGGACCCACTGGCTGTGGGGCCTGAAAGTCCAGGAGGAGAGCCTCAGGCTCCAGAGCTCCAGAAAGACGAGGATGGCACTAGCTCCGCTGCTCCCTCCCAGGAGCCGCAAGGCACAGAGGCAGCGTCTGCGGCCGTAGGAGCAGTGCCTGGATCCGAACACCATTCTCAGCATCCCAGGTGTGTCCCCTGGGCAGAGTTTCAGGAACAAGGCGGCTGCGTGTGGAGGTTGTCTCTGGTTTTTCCAGGGCTGGTGACTCATCCTCAGAGCCTGGCTGGCCGATTCGCTTACTCATTCATTCATTCATTCATGCATGCATGCATGCATGCATGTATTCGTAACAGGCTCTGTGGCAGGCACTGTGGTAGTGTGAGAGGCAAGGCAGAGTTCCTGAGCTGAGGAGCTTACAGTCTGGTGGAAAGACAGACAGACCCTTACACAGTTCAGCTCGAACAGCGCAGGGGTTAAGGGTGCTGACCCTCTGTGTGTAACTTTACAGTTGTCTCACCCCCAGATTCAGCCAACTGTGGGTCGTGTAATACTTTAGTACATATTCATTGAAAAAAGTCTACATATAAGTGGGCCTGCGCAGTTCAAACCTGTATTCTTCAAGGGTCAACTGTATGTTATAAATGCATGACAAATGCTTCATAAAAAAAAAAACAGGGTGTCTAATAGAGAATAAAGGGAGAGTTATTCTGCATTAGACAGAATGATAAGAGGGGCTTATTCTACTTTAGATAGAGTGATTAGAAGGAATTATTCTACTTTCGGTAGGGTGATTAGGGAAGGATTCTGAGAAGGTAACATTGAAGCTGAGACCTGAAGGATGGATAGAAACCTTTCCTGCCAAGAGTGGGAAGAAGCATTTGCAGAAAGCAAGAACAGCACGTGCAAGGCCCTGCGGTAGGAGGGACATGACACAATCAAGGAAGAAGGCACAGTGAGTGGGAGGAGAGTGGTGTTATGCTGAGGTTGGAAAACTCAATAGGAGCCAAGTCATGTGAGATTTTGTTGTCACTGTTAGAAGTTTGGACTTTAAGTGCAGTGAAAAGCTATTAAAGGGATTTAAGCAGAAGGGTGCCATGGTCTGATTTACCGGCTTTAAAAGATCGCTCTGGAGACTTCCCTGGTGGTGCAGTGGTTAAGAATCCACCTGCCAGTGCAGGGGACAGTTTCGAGCCCTGGTCCAGGAAGATCCCACATGCCACGGAGCAACTAAGCCCGAGAGCCACAACCACTGAGCCCGCATGCCACAACTACTGAAGCCCACACGCCTAAAGCCTGTGCTCTGCAGCAAGAGAAGCCACCCCAATGAGAAGCCTGCATGCAGCAGCGAAAACCCACTGCAGCCAAAAATAAAAAATATAAATAAATAAATCTATTTTAAAAATTATTAAAAAAAAAATCGCTCTGTAGGTTATGGAGGGAGTCAAGAGTGCTGGGAGGCCAGTGTGGAGAGGGAGGAATTCCTGGGTGATTACCCCAGGACTCTGTTGGATTCTTAACCCAGAGCCTGTGGGCATTGTGGCCTGGAGCAGAAACATTTTCCTATGACTTGATTTTCCTGATTTTTCTTTCAGTCTCTCTGAGGATGAAGAGGATGAACTGTTTAAAGGGACAACTCTGAAAGTCCCCAGGCCCGAAGCACAGGCTGAGGAGGAGGATGAAGACGAGGTGGTAAGGAAGTCCCCGGCGCTGCCGAGTCCTCACACTGCTCCCTGGGGGCCCTTCCCTGCTGGCTGTGAGAAGAGGAATGGAGTCTGTTGGTGGCCCTCTCCCTGGGCTCTGTGCTCAGGGCCCTGTGGGAGCAGGCTTGGGGTTGGGAGGGGGCAGCTCTGTAAGCATGGTGGGGATGGTCAGATACCACTTTATTCTTGACAAAGGACCACAGTCTCCATTCATGCAGCAGTGGTTTCTACTTTAAGTAAAGAAAGTCGGGCTGCTTCGTCCTGTACTAGAGTGCTAAAGCCTCAGGTTTCCTCAGCTCTGCTAAGGGATTATATTTTAGAATTGGAAAGGACTTTGATGATCTTCTTGTCTGGCATCCTCATTCATAAACAGACTGAGGCTCAGAAGGATGATTTACCTAAAGCCAAGAGTGCGTTAATGGCAGAGCTAGGACTACAACCCCAGGCTCCTACTAAGACCACCTGTTCCTAAGCATTTTCTGCTTCATCAGCCTGCTTTCCAATCAGCTGCCTTGTTTTGTCACAACATCCCTGGGCAGAAAACGGGTTAAGCCCTGATAGCGTAGCCTCACTTCTCGGGAACTACTCTGGCCCATGATCAGTCTTCACGGGACCATCCAAAGGGAAGGCCACCAGAGCAGAAGGTACCTTAGTAGAGGACACTCAGTGTGCCTTCTCCAGCATCAATCCCCGCTGCCCTATGGGACCTGTTCCCTGCCAATCCGGAAGAAGAAGGCCAGGGGCTCAAGCCATGAGAAGAGAGGAGAGTTTCCTCGGAGGCCCGTAAATCCCCCTTATCCTCCTACCTGATTGGAGGGTGTGAGGGAGGGAGGGAGACTAGGGCTAGGAGGCTGTGGCCCTGGGTTCCTGGGGTTTCTTCATCTCGGGATTCTCCACTTGGTCATGTGGCCAAGCCTCTGAACTCGACTCTCTCTCAGATGGTGGGGCCGCGTCCAGAGCCAGACAGACCGCCTCAGGCCACAGCGTCATTTTTTCAAATGTGATTGTATTCTTCCCTGCTTCCCTTCATCCTCCTGCATCCTCTTCCCTGAGGGCTGCTCTGCTTCTCTGTTCCTTCATCCGACTCCCACTTTGCCCTTCGACCCTTCCTTTCTGACACGAAATGTGTAAGTTACCACATGAGAGGAAACCTGTCCAATCAGTACACGTTTCTCAAATAAATGACAAAATTAGCCAAACAAAGTTGGTCTTCTTGTCTCTGTGTTGAAAGATTGCCTCCCTTCTCTGACTGCTTGTCTCAGCTTTTCTGGAAGCCTAGGGTTTGCTGGCCTCAGGGTTAGTCCTTTCAGTAAAACCCTAACCAGCAACCTCCTTTCCAACCTGGAGCCGGGAACAGATGCTGGTCACTTCACCTTGCCCAGGCGGGAAGTCCATCTGGTGGTGCAGGGACAATTGAGGACTGACTGCTCTTTCCTGTTTTGTCAGAGCATGAAGGGACGCCCGCCCCCAACACCCCTTTTTGGAGATGATGACGATGACGAGGACATTGACTGGCTGGGATGAAGACCCAGGAAACTGGTGCAAAGGTTTCTCTACCAACCTTTCCCTAAGCATGATTTTGCACATCCAGCCCTGGGTCTAGGCGAGCCACAGGGTGAGGTGAAGGTGAGCATCCTGAGGACAGTAGTTCAGATATCTGAGTTAGCCAATTTCTGAGCCCCCGCCTGGCCAGGTGAAGCCCAGTGTGAACCTGTCTTCAGAACGCTGGGGTGGTCAGCAGCCCGCCATGGTCCTGCCTCAGAGTCCCCCATGGAAGAAGGGCTGGGGGGCTCCCTTTCAGCCAGTCCCTACAAGAGTCCTGCCCGCTCCCAAGCTTTTTATTCTCTGAACTCTCAGACTGATCTGCCTCTCATACTCAACTGTGTCCCAGCAACAAGACTGTCACCTGGGGTTAGGTCTCCCTGGTAGAACCGAGGGTGGAGTATACCATCTAAACCCGGTTCAGTTAACAGCCTTGCCTGCAGTCCTGGGACATATATCTTTTCTCTGCCTTAAAGCTGATATAAGAGGTCAATGAATATTTGAAATTAACAAAACTAAAATAAATGTTTGCAATGAAACTTGACTCAGGGTGAAATCGAATTTGCTTCTGAGGGCAGTCTGTGCTCTCTGGGAATCTAAGGGTAGGAGCTGTAACAGATCTGGGTTGGTTAACATGCATGAAAGCATTGTGACATGTTCCCTTTTGTACTTAACCCTGGAACTTTTAGGCTTTCAAAGAAGGTCACCACTCTGCTATCCCAGCTCATCCCAGCTACTTTAAGGCTCAGGGCAGCAGGGTTGTCTGAGGACCAGTCCTGTCATCCACTGGCTCCTGCAGGTGTAGTCCTACACCCTAGGAAGCCATGCAGAGAAGGTGGGAGGGTCCCTGTGTTCTCTTGTCATCCATGATGGCACCTGAGAGATTGAGTCTTCACTTTGAGAGCACCTTCCATTCCCTCTGAGTTTAGGCCCAGGACTAATGTAGGGAACACTGAGAAAATATCTGTGGTCATTTTACTTATTCCAGGATTTTCTAAAAACCATGCAGCCAGTCTTCAAAAAGTAGAATAATTTTTGTTTGTTTTTGTTTTTTTTTTTTGCAGTACGCGGGCCTCTCACCGCTATGGCCTCTCCCGTTGCGGAGCACAGGCTCCGGATGCGCAGGCTCAGCAACCATGGTTCACAGGCCCAGCCGCTCCGCGGCACGTGGGATCTTCCCGGACCGGGGCACGAACCCGTGTCCCCTGCATCAGCAGGCGGACTCTCAACCACTGCGCCACAAGGGAAGCCCAAAAAGTAGAATAATTTTAATAAAAATGTTCCCTGATTTAAAATGTTTATAAGATAGGAACCTGAATTCCACTCCATCTGACCTGACATCATCCTTTTTGATGACAGCTTTGAGTGTGTCTCCCATTTGTGGGCCTGGGAGGCAGTAAAAACTACCATTTACTAAACTTTGTTGTTCAACAAATAGGCATTGTTGTGGAGTACTTTACCCAGACTGTCTCACCCCCAGCAACCCTTGCAGGAGACACTGTTGTCCTTGTTTTATAGAGGAGAGACTGAGGCTTAGAGAGGTAAAGTAACCTGTCCAAAGTTACATAGCTAGTAAGCAGCAGAACAAGAATTCAAATCCTGGTCATTGGATTCCGGAGCCAGGGCTCTTGGCCACCCCAGCAGCATTCATCTTGGGTTGAGGGAGGAGGGCAGTGATGTTTGTCAGAAATACACACTCAGCCTCAACCCTCATCTGAGTTGATGAACAGACTCCAGGCCAGGCTGCCTGGCTCTGCATCCTAGCTCTGCCACTTATTAGCTGGGTGACTTTATTTAACTTCTGTGTGCCTAAGCTTCCTCATCTGTAAGACGAGGACAGAAATAGTTTCTACCTTATTGTGGGGATTAAATGAGTTCATATTGTAAAGTGCTTGGAACACTGCCTGGCACATAATACGCACTATATAGGTGTTTGTTAAATTAAAAAAAAACCAAGTAGAGAAAATACCACCTTTCGTGATTTGGCTCTGAAGAACGTTGACTGTGCCTGCTTAACTTGGCCATATAGTCCATTTCTCTAGAGCATAGATTTTTTTTTAAAAAGCCCTTCATGCTGTGAAAGCCTCAGATGCATTACCACATTTAAAGAGACTATCAGGGACTTCTGGTGGTGCAGCTGTTAAGACTCCGCCTGCCAACGCAGGGAACGTGGGTTTGAGCCCTGGTCCAGGAAGATCCCACATGTCGCAGAGCAACTAAGTGCGTGTGCAACTACTGAAGCCCGCATGCCTAGAGCCTGTGCTCTGCAACAAGAGAAGCCACCGCAACTAGAGAAAGCCAGCACACAGCAACAAAGACCCAACACAGCCAAAAATAAATAAATAATTTTATTTAAAAAAAAAAAAAAAAAAAAAAAAGAGACTCGAACTGAAGAGGTTGCTGGTCACCCACCTATGGAGAGTCTTATCTCAGCAGTGCCCGAGGGCAGGGGTGGAGCCTTAGCTGGTCAGGACACATAAGTGGATGCTGGAGCCTCCATCAGCAAGACAAGAAATCTTATACTTGTTGTGACGCTGAGCAGCTTTCTAACTCTGCTTATGTGGGGAGAATGCACTGACTGATCAATACTGAAGGCGTCACATGCTATACTTTGTTACAGCTATTTCTTACTGTAAATTTTTAAAAGTGGTTTTGATATATTTTCGCTTCTGCCCTCAGGGAGAGAAGGTGCTAATAATTGTGCTGACACGGGTGTTTATAGTCCATGTGACATTTTTCTCATAGCAGGTTCACCATCCATGTCTGTTACATGCACAAAAGAATGGTTTGTTGACTAGACTGGCATTGGGGGTGTCTGCCTGAGGGAATGGTGTTTCAGGGCTGGGTTTCGCTGAGCACAGAGTTGTCCTCTTAGCAGACAGACAGACTCAGTCTTCGGACAGCCCTACTGCCAGCACTACCAGCCCACTGGCCCCCCCTCAGCTCCTGCAGTTGTTATCAGGGTTACATGAGCTTGCTGTGTGAATGAGGAGAAACACAAAAACAGTCACAGACTATTTAAAAATATATATTTATTAAAATATATTTCTTTTTAAATTCTCAAAGCTTCAGACCATCTTTCATCTAGCCCACGAGGTACTTGAATGTAGACATTACAGTATACAGCAGTGATTTTCTCTCCCTGGGTCTGTTCTTTCCTTTTCTTGAAAGTGAAAAGGTTCACATATCTGAAGAGCCCCACCTAACTCTACTAGTGCAATGCTTTGGTTTGACTGCTTATTGCATCTTCAGTCAGTACCCCCTGTGGCTTACTCGGTATTTTAAATGGATGAGTCATATTTCCCTACCAGATCATTATGGGTGAGCAGTAAGTAATAAATAAAGAACATTTGAATTGAATATTATTCAGTGCAGTTCTTGGTTTTGCATAGAAGGAGGATCAGGATAAGAGGGGGGAATTAAGGCCATGAAGAGCTCCCTGACACCTAAAGCCATTAAAGTATCATCTTCCTGCAGGCAGTGCTGTCTGATGGGAGGAGCTCACTCTATTTGGAGGATAGGTCAAAGCCTTGCTGACAGTCCTGCTTTTCTGCCTTTAGTCTGCTGTCACTCCCCCCCCAAGAAAGGGAAACAGGTCCTCCAGATGCTGCCATCATCATGAAATCTGCCCCCCGGGTTCTGGTCTCTCCGTCCACCCTCTGGTCACAGCACCCTTCTTAAGGCACAGAAACACTATGCTTGGGCCCTCTGCAGCCTGGCTGAGGAGCTACAGTGGCCTCAACTCCAGGGAGCAAGTGCTGGCTTCAGCTGAAAGTTTCCAGGAGCTGGGGATGCCGTGAGAACAGCCAACAAAAGAAAAAGGAGACGTGGGGCTGGAAGTTCAATGTCTGGAAGGAGGGGCCCCAGCTCTCTCCAGCCCCCAGAGCCTGCACAGCTGTCACCAGCTAAGTCATGCTGAGAAGTGGATAGGCTAGGTAGTAGCCCACACCTGAGCCCAGGACCACGCCGAAGAAAATCCAGGTGTTGTAGGACATAACAGCCAGCATCATGAAGTAGCCGATGACCACCTGAGCGACATGAAGTAGAGACTGGCTGAAGTGACACAAGAACCACCTGGATAAAAAGGAGAGCCAAGTTAATGTTGGTAATGAGCTGGAAGCTAGGAGTTGGTGTCAGGGAGTAGAAAGAGCAACTGAGTTACAGGACTAGCTTATTTATAATTTGTATGCTCAACCCAGGAGAGATTTCTTTTTAAAGAGACATATCAGAAAACAGTGATTGAGAGGGGAAGAGGGACCTGTTTAAGGAGTTTAGGATAATCACTTCTCCACCACATTTAGCTCTGAGCTTCCTGGTATCCAGGGCAAAAAGGAAAAATGAGATGTAATCTGTCACATCTGACAAGGGATAATACAAAATCATCAGTAAGGCAGATTTTTTTTTTCCTGAATCTACTGTGAGACGCAGTATTACAATGGAAAGAGCATGGACTTTGTTGACAGATTAATTCCTAGCTCTGCCACTTACTAACTGTGGCTTAGCACAAATGTCTTAACCTATTTGAACTTAAATTTCCTCATCAGTAAAACAGGTAAGAAAATACGTCCCTTGCAGCAGGGTTGTGACTATTTGAGGCACTCATGTAAGAAACAGGCAGGCCCGTTAAGCACAGCTGGAGCTGCAGAGAGGGCAGAAGGGGGTTCCTAAGTGGCTGTCCTATCAGAACAGGAAGGGAAGAAAGGAGAGAGAGGCCACCCCCGCCTCCACCACCAAGCTGGATACGTTGCTGACAGCAATTCTTATTTGTGTGGGGACAGCCACAGGTCCCATCTTGGGTTTGGAAGCCTTAGTGACCTAAGGAAGCCTGCTGAGATTTGGGGGAGGGCTGGGTGGACACCCCTGTTGCTAGACTGAGGCCTGCACCAGAGTCCTGAAGATTGGAGCCTCCCACGTGGCTGTTCAGAGAGCTCCAGCCTGGGCATTAGGAGACCTGGGCTCTAGCTCACATCACTACTTACTAACCGTAAGCACTTCAGCAAGTCCTGGTCCTTCCCTGGGCCTCAATTTCCTTTCTGGGAAGTGGGGCTAAGTGTCCTGTGGGCCCAGGATAGCTCTCAGGGTGAATGTGAGGACTCTGCCTTCCCCCCTCCCAACCCCCGCCATCCCGAGCCTGTTACCTGAGGCGGGTTCTGCTGACTTGGGGGGAGTCTGAGCTTGAAGAATTCTGGTCTGTCTCTTCAATGAGCTGCTGGCTGGTGGAGATGGACAGGCTTGTCAGGGCCTGGTGGAGCAGCCTGGCTTTGCCAACCTTGATGCCTTCATACAACACAGCCAGGAGCAAGACGACCAATACCGAAAGGGCCACGCCTGTCAAAGGAGGCTGGGTTACAGAGGCCCAGCCAGGCAAGCACTGCTCCTCTTCTGGCAGCTTCTCCAGGGAACTGGCACAGGAGGCAAAAGGGTACCTCCCCCAGCCACTGTGAATCCATTCCTTCTCCCTCCCTCTCTCATCTTCTTCCCCACCCTTGCTGGGCTCAGAACTTCCTGTCGCTTTCCCCCTCCAGCCCTTTCTTGATGGGGGTGGCCTACTGGAGTGTGGCTTTGAGATCACGAAGGGAAGCTGCCCGGCAAAGCCGGGGCCGGGGCCGGCGGGGGGGGTGGGGGGTGCGCGGATCGGCGGGAGCATGGTGAGGGGCTTGGTGGGGGGAGAAGCCATCTGTGCCCCACTGCTCCAGCTGCGCCCCAGCAGGCAGCCCAAGTCTCTGTGCTGACTTCTTGTTAAGGAAGAAGCATGTATAGCAAGTTCCTGTTTACGTGTGCATATACAGAAAAGTCTGGAAGGAAGGAGATACAATGAAGGAGTCATAATTATCTCAGCAAATTAGGATACAGTTTTTTATTTTCTGTTCACCGAATTTCCCTAAGTTTCTACTGTGTACTACTTTTGTAATAGTGGGAAGAAACCAGCTATTTTACAGAAAACATTAAGTGCTTACTAGAACTGCTGTGTAAAATTAACTGCTAATTGCTACTTCTCTTTTACAAGTGGAGGGATACTAAGTGGTCCAGCTATAGTATTCTGGGGGGCCTCCAGGAGGAAGTCATCTGCAAAAGATGCAGGTTTTTGAAATATAAAATTACAGGTAATTGCATGCACATGGTACAAATTCAAACAGTACAAAAGGGTATACAGTGAAAAGTAAGTATTCTTCCCAGCCTAGTCTCCCAAAACTCCAATGCCCCTGTCTAAAGCGGCCTCTGTGTACATAGCTTTCCAGGGATACTCAATGTATATATAAACCTCTGTCTAAATGACAGCACCCTATCCGTGCATACTCTTCAGCACCTGACATTGTCATCCAACTGTACATCGTGCATGAGTTCCCCTTATTTCACACAGATCTCCCTTATTCTCTGGCTTCGTAACACCTGTGATAGATTAGATTTTCCAAAGATGGCTACCTCACTGTATCTCACCCCACATGTTCATCTTACAATGTCAACACTCCCGCCATCAAGTGCTGTGGTTGGTCCACGTTCCCTCCCCTTTAGCCTGAGAAGACCTCTGTGACTGCCTCAAGCAGTAAAGGTGGAAGTGATGTTCTCTGATTTCCAAGGCTAGGTCTTAAAAACTAGGCATGAGTTTTTGTGGGGGTTTTTTTGTTTTTTTTACCTTGTTCTCTTTCTTTTTTTCCCCCTACCTTTTTCTCTCGGGACACTCATTCACTCTTGGAACCTAGCCGCCCTGCCACAAGGACCTCAGCTAACAACACCTGCTGAGAGTCCCAGCTTACAACCAGCACCAATCAGTAGACATGAGAGTAAGTCTTCAAGATGACTCCAGTTCCAGCCACTGTCTGATTATACCTGCGTGAGAGACTTTGAGTGAGGCCTGCTTAGCTGAGCCCAGTCAACTCAGAACCTTGAGAAAGAATAAAATGGCTGCTGTTGTTTTAAGCCACTAGGTCTACCCCACAGTAGATTACTGGAGTGGTAACACATTGTAGGGAGGGCCATAGTTTATTTGATCAGTACCTGCAATGATGGACACTTGGGCTGCTTCCAGTCTATTTTTATTTATTTTATTTTTTTGAAGGTACTCAACAAAATGTATTGAATGAATAAATTAAGAACTAAGAATTGACACTTCCAAAACACTGCAGTCTTTAAAATTGTTTGAAATGGACCTCAGCTGTGTAGAACTGGATAATTCATAATCTTTGCCTTTGCCACTATCATCACTGATGTAAGAACAGCCCTCTTGTAGTCACTTGTATTTTACAATCTGCCTAGCAAGCTACAGTTAACAAAATCACATGTACTATTTCAAAATAACTTTTGAGAAACATGTATTATTTCTATTAACAGATGTAACAACAGACTTCAATGCACTAAGTAACTGAATAAAGCTACTCAGCTAGGAAATAACATATCCTACTCCGTTTCTAATGCCTGTGTTCCTTCTACTAATGTTACAATGCCTTTCATAGTCCATTCCCAGGTTTTAGAGATCCTGGTAGGTGGCTGATGTGTATTGAATATCGTGATCCATGCAATTTCCATCCATAGGTTGCCAGCAGAGATTATAAAACCAGAAAGTAAAAATGGCGACACGTGGAAGAACACAAATATGAATCGGGTCTAAAGGTATATAGGAGGAGAAAGTAGAAAGAGCTAGAAAGAGCTAGAAGGATTGGAGAGAATGGGCAAATGGGAGATGTGGGCTCCTAACAAGAGATAACTGGATCATGGGAGTGAAAGCTCTCATCTCACCAGTCTATTTTTTAAATGCAAGTACTTAAGTGGAAATATAAGTCCATCATGAATCAGTGCCCGACTCTGCCTTTTCAAGTTAAAGGAATACTCTTCTCATCTGAGGTCAACAGCTGCAGCAGCTGCTCTGGGCTTCTGCTCTGATGCTGGACAGTGAACCCTGTATAAGGGAGGTGCTAAGAGGTAACAAGAGGCTTTGATCTAGTTCTGGCTCTGATGCTTACTTACTCTGTGTGACCCTGGACGAGTCTTTTCCCCTCTCTGGGCTTCAGTCCCCTCCCCTGTAATAGAGGGGAAAGCTGCACCTCCTAGCCTCTCTCTGGGCCTTTGTGAGCATCAGTGAGATAACAGAGCCCTTTGCAATCTGAAGGGCAGTGGTTCCAAATGGAATTATAAATGCAAAGTTCCCGCTCAGTGTTTATGCAAGAGGAGTCAGGATTGCTAAAATGTCCACCGAGAATAACAATAACGAGAACCCAGGTTCCCACTGCCTGGAGGTACAAGGCTTCCCAATTCTTACCTGCAGGACTGTGGACACTCCAGAAATCAAAGAGAAGCACTACCTCATCTGAGAAGATGAAATGCATCTGAAAGAGAAGGGACTGCATCACAGGGGGCTTAGGGCAGTGGAAACTGTGTTTCCTAATGCTCTCCACCAACCTCTTGTAAAGGCCCAGGAAAATGAGGTCACTGGACTTAAGTGCTAGAAGGGCCATTAGGGGTCATCAGGGCCAAATGAGACCAGACAAGGCAGGGACTTGCCCAGGGTCACCCACCCACAGTGGGTCAGCAGTACAGCTATAGTTGAGCTGGCCGTGTTCCAGGTAGAAGTAAGGTGTTGGTGGGGAGTTGCCCATCCTCACTGGGCCAATTGGGTCACAGTGCTCTCAGGTCATGCTGAGATGACTCCCCTGTGCCCTCCAAAGCCAATGGGAGAAGCACTAGACTGAGGAATGACTACCTCTTCTTACCCCCTGGGCCCCAGCTGTTCTGCTCCAGCAGTGTTTATCATGAAAGGGCCCAGGGACAGCTGTCTTCAGTCTGTACCGCCCACCTGTTGGCTTGAAATTCACTAAACATTTGCTGAGCCCAATTGTGTGCCCAACATTATGGACAAAGGTTAATGTCTCTGCCCTTGATGAACGCACAGTCTTATAGAAAGAATGAAGGTAGAAGCAATGCGCGCACAGCATCTGTCTGAAGGCTCTTCTCGAAAAGCAGCTGGTCCACCCTGTGTTCAGGGTGGCATCAAGGGCTTTTCATATATTACCTCATTTCACCATAGTCTTCTGTGTGACAGGGCCAATTAGATCCAGCTTACAGGAAGGAAAATGGGGAACCAGGCTCTGAAAAGTTAAGTAATTTGCTGAAGGTCACAAAGCTAACAAGTTGGCAGAACTGGGATTCAAACTCAAGCCTAGTTAGATGCCGAAGCCCTATCCATCTATGCTGCCTCTCAATGACCAAGAAAGGAGAACAAGATGGGAACTGAATGGTGATTCTAAATGCCCGTACCAGGCTTAATGACTATGTTTGGCAAGGTTAAAGCCAGAGAGATCAATCAGTTCACCCTCTCAAGGAACAGAAGTTTCCCTCTTGTCACAACGTAAGACCTCAGCCAGCAGAAGCAGCTCTAGAAACACTGTCAGTGCTCACCCAGCTGAGGAGATCCTGGCTGAGTTGGGGTCAGTTGGTGGAAGCCTTTGCCTTCAAAGACAATGGCCAAATATTAGAATCCTCAAACGCCAGAGCTAGAAGTGTCCTCAGAAAGTTGTTTTTTTTTAAATTGAGATATAATTGACAAATAACATATTAGTTTCAGGTGTACAACATGATTCGATATATGTATATATTGCAAAATGATCACCACAAGAAGTCTAGTTAACATCCATCAAGACAGTTACAATTTTTCTTTCTTGTGATGAAAACTTTGAAGATCTACTCTCAGCAACTTTCAAATATACAGTATTATTAACTAGTCACCATGGTGTTACATTACATCTCCAGGACTTAATTATTTTCTCAGAGAATTTTTAGTCCCCTGGTTTTCACTTTTTTTCCACGGGACACCAGCAAATAAAATCTTCCTTGTAACTCCACTATATAAAACGCAGGGCTCTGGGTGAAGAGGGGAGAGACATGGGAGCTCTGCTGAAATTCAGTGTGGAAAACATTGATCTAGTCCAATTCTAGTCCCTTTCTAACCCCTTCTCATTTGCAGATGGGGAAAAGGAGTCCCAATAGGGGAATGGATTTGTCCGAGACCTCATAAGACGAAAATGGAAACCTAGGCAGTCTTTTAAAAGTCATGTTGAATAATTTTAAAATAAAAGTAGCTTTTTATCTCCCTAGTATGAAAGTGATACTGGCTCAATGTAGAAAGCTGAAACAATACCAAAAAGAAAGTAAAACTCATTTTGAGTCCTACTACCCAGGGACATCCTGTGTTAAGATTTCAAAGAGAATATCAGTTGAGGTGGCAAAATGTTCACAAAAGATTAATATGCAAAAACAAACGGGTACAAATAATCCTGTGAAATTCCATTTATACTGGAGGTGCGCTCATTCAATTTCAGAAGCCTCTGGCACCATCTCTGCAGGTGGGACGGAGGGAGGTGTGGCGCCTAAAGGCGCCTACCCCTTCTCTGAGTTCATGTGATAAAGCAGTTGGCATGACTGGAATGTCCCCTGTGGCTAATTAATCAGAGAGGTTCCATAACTGGGTTCCTTCTGTCATCCTTGGGCCTGAGCCAGCTATCTCTGGGGCCCCAGTTTTTGCAATAGATCTGAACACCCACCAAACAGTACAATTAATTCAATCAATAAGCATTGCTGTGCTGGGGCTGCAGGTGCTGGAGATACAGAAATGAGACAAGTCCTTGGCCCCCAAGGAGCTAGCATCTGTTAGGGGAGAGGGAGTGAACAGATATTACAACGGGGTGTATGTATTCAGCAAGGGAGAGAGGCACAGGGGAGCCAGCTGGGGTACTGGGGATGAAGACCCCTGGGGGACACCTAACCCATCCAGTGAGGCAGGTGGCTAGGACATCTTCTGAAGCAGGAGGCAGCTAGGGGAAGATGGACAGTCCAGTATTTCCAAGCTGAAAGTGTCCATACAGAGTGTCCACCCCACTGGGGAGTAAGGAGCCAGGGAGGGACAAAGACTCACCTCTCTTGCCTTTTCACAGCAGACAAAGATTCAAATCAGCACACCCTGACTTGGAGCTGCAGTTTTCAGTTAAACAGTCCCGTGGTCAGATATGCAAGGGGCGGGCCTCTCATCCTGTTTCACTGCTTAGGATAAGTCCGGGCCTCCAGTAGCTGAGTTATCTGCGCCTTGTTCAGGGCCCCACCCTGCTAGGGAGGGACTGTGGTGAAGAAGAGAGCAATCATGGGACTTGCTTTCTTCTTTATTTTCTCATTTCGGGTTACTTACGCTTTTGCCCTCAGTTATAACCCGAAGAGTTTAGGGGAAGATTAAGGTCGCTGTCCTGCCGCTGACTGGGGATTTTTTTTTTTTTTTTTTTTAATTTGGCCGCGCAGAGTGGCCTGTGGGATCTCAGTTTCCCGGCCAGGGACGGAACCCACGTCCTCCGCATTGGAAGCGCAGAGTCTCAACCACTGGACCACCAGGGAAGTCCCTGGGTAACTTTTCACATAAGCTCTTCCCATCCGTTTCCCCTTTTAGAGGACCGGCAGGAGGTGGGTGTGTGTGCGTTTGACTAAATGACGTGCACTGGCTTCCTGAATCTTCAATTCTACGACATTCTTCATGGGATGAAGAAAATTGCCTATATGATTTATTCAAAGACCAAAGAGGTTTGCAAGCTGTCATTCTCTCCAGCCCAGGTGAACTCTACCAAGAAAACTAGTTTATCTGAAACGCTATTTCTAACCCAAGTGTAGGGAAGATGGAAAGTAGCTGGCTCTGGTTTTTTTTTTCCCCAAAAGAATCAGACCACGAATTTGCCAAGACAGGGAACCGGCCCGGGGGTGTGTGCGCGCCCGGCCTCAGGCTGAAATGCTCCGGGCATTCCCTCTTCGTGGGAGCCTTCCCAGAATCTCTCCCAAGTCACTGCGCCCAGAGCTGGGGACCCTCAACTCCGTCTTCACCCACCGCGCCCCGACCCTCAGCTGCCCCACAGCTGCGCGTAATGACTGCTTGTCGAGCCGGACTGACTCCCAGCAGGAGGGATAAAAAGGAAACCCCAAAGACGCGGCCGGCTCTGCCTCTCGCGTGCCCCCAGCCCTGTTCCCGCGGTTGACAAGGCTGCCAACACACCCCCTCACCGGCCCTCGGCCAGGGGCGGCGGGCACCTCGGGATGCCAGAGGTCGGCTGCTCCTGGGACACCGCCCCAGCGCCCACCCCGCGTCCGCTCCTCTCGGCGGCGCCCGGACTCACCGCCATGGTGAGCAGGCTGAGCGGCCAGGCGCCGGGGCCGCGTCTGCTCGCTCCGGTCTCCGGGCTCCAAGTCCCGCCCGCAACCGCCGGGATCGCAGCAGAGGCCGCGCGGTCACGTGGTCGGGGCGAGGCGCGCGCGGGCGCCTGGGAGTTGTGGTCCCCACGGCGCGCCCCACTCAGCGCGTCCTCGGGCGCACCCACGTGCCGGACCCCCTGCCGAGCCCCAGGTCCCAAGCCAAGCGGGTCGCTGGGCCAGAGCCACCAGCACAGCGGACTCCCTCCTGCCTTCCGTTTGGCCCCTTTCTGTTTTGCACTTGACTTCGCAATTATCATAAAAAGATTTATTGCTTGTTATAATAAACCGTACGAAGCTTAACACATGTTGAGTTATATATTGAAGAGTCCATCCTATGGACTTAATAGAAACAAATTAGAAGTAAATTAAAGAAATTATGCCCTAGGCTTTTAATGTAGCCATTCTTCTTTTTTTTCTTTTCCAATCTGATAAGTGAAAAGCAATACACAGTTGTAAATTTAATTTGTATTGCTTTGATTACTAGGATGGGAAACTTTTTTCTTATTGGTATTTCTACTTTTCTGTATTGTTTGTCCATTTCACCCATCCAGTTTTTTGGGGGAAGTTTTATAGGGGATGAGGGACTTTTAACAGTATTTAATTTAAAATATATTTAGTATCCTAAATATATTTAGAAGAACTCTTTGCCAGTCCTTCTATGAGGAAAGTGGCTTCTTAGAGAAACCTTTCCAGAGACCTTGAACCTTACTAGCAGACCTTGAACCTGGAGTGTGACCTCAGCTCAAATCCTGAGCCAGCAAGAACTGGCTATGGGACCTCCAGCAAATGGCTTTATATTTTGAGCCTTGGTTTCCTGGTCAGTCAGTAAAATGGAAAGAATAGTAGAATCTATGTCATAGAGGTATCGTAAGGCTTAAATGAAGTCTTGTGTGTTAAATTATCAGCATAGAACCTGGCAGTGGGAGCTTGCTCAAAAAATGATAGCCATTGTCATCGTTAGCAGCAAATATTTCTGTTCTGTTGTAACTGAGTAGGACCCTATGGGGCCTTCCAGGGACAGACCCCTCCCAGCATGTCCTCTGCCTGCCTCTTCTTTGTAGAAAAGCTGTAGTCTCCTAAGCCTCCCCTGACTCAAGAATTAGTGATTGAAAGGGTGAACATGTAGTGACAAAAATAGCAGTTGGGCCAGGAGAAACAGGGAAGAATTTAAACAGTAAATCAGCCATGTGGCAGTCACAGAATCTTTTTAATTCCTCCCTGAAGTACCTAGATAACAGTATCTGATGCAAATTTCCTGAGTTGTTTTACCCCAACTAACAGAAGAAGTTGCCTACTAGATGATCATGAGCATGGAACCCCCAGACCCACTGGGGCCTGAGGATTAATAATGTTGACCCTGTGACACCAACCTGTTACCTCACCATCAACCAGTCAGAGAATTGTGCACCAGCTGATCACACACCCTGCGATGCCCCTCCCTCACCTTGCCTTTAAAAATGCTTCCCTGAAGCCCATCAGGGATTTTGGGTCTTTTGAGCATGAGTTGCCCTGTTCTTCTTGCTCGGCCCTGCAATAAACTTATGTCTGCTCCAAACGCCGACGTTTTGGTTTCTTTGGCCTCACTGTGCGTCAGGCGAACTTGGGTTCAACAACACTAAGAGAGGAAGCCACTTCAACGGTCAAGCCACTTGCTCAAGGTCACACAGCTTCTAAGGGCCTCAATCTGAAAGACAGTGAGGGTTGAGGGAAATCAGGGATTGGGGTAGCCTCGGGGAAAGAGTACAGGGCCAGCACTGTGAGGAGGTCTGGGAGGGAGGGCCGCTGCTGTCAGGGATGTGCTAGGCGCCATGGAGAAAGCAATGGGGAGAAGAGGTATTCTTGAAGCATCTGGACTCCAAGGGCTTGGTGATTTGGGTGTAATTTCTCACCTCTCTGGGTCTTACCTGGGCAACAGAAATAAGAAGACTTGACCTTCACACTGGCAGGCACCCATGCACTCCCCCACTCCCCCAACCCCCATCAAAGGATTTTCAACACAGCTTTATTCATTTACTATTTTTGTTGGCTTTGTTACAATCTGATGACCTTCACACTTTGTTCTCACTTCCTCGGGTGTGTTACGATTCTAACAGTCCCAAAGTTCTGAAGTGCCCCTTTTCTTTCTGAGCCACCAGAGACTCCCCTCCTCTGCCTCCCAGGCAGGGAACAGAATCCCAGCTCATAAGATAATACCACAGATGGCCAAGCCTTGGTCTATGGCAAGAGATTCTTTCCATATTCCGTACTTGACAACCTGTAGACTCCCCTCCCCACGAGGAGCAACAGAGTCTGCCCTTGTCTTTCCAGTGCACACCCAGAGCCCTGGGACAGAACAGAATCCCCAGCCAGAAAAGATGGTGCTGCCTCGGGTGCCACAGAGATCAGCCAGGGGCCCTTTAAATTGGGTGCTCAGCTCATGCGTGGTCAGTTGGTGGAGGGGAAATCCAACTAGTCATTTCTCCTTTTGAGGCTCAGTAGAGGAACTTGAGTTCTCATGAAAAGCCTACATGCACAAAATATTACTTCTGCAGAATATCTGACCTTGATGCACAGATAAGGCTGTGTGACCCCCCGTGGGCACCGCTCTCCCTCTCTGGGCCTCTCTGGAATGGATGACCTCTAACTGCCCCTTCACATGCTGATGATCTGCAGTTATAAGTGAGCTTGAGTCTGGGGTTGAACACTCTATGGCTAGGATTTTTGCATGTTTTCCATGTAGCTCCATCCAGCTAACCTCCCCCGTTCTTCCACAAACCTCTAGTATTTTATTTTACTTTGTTTTATTTTATTTTATTTTATTTTTTTGCGGGGTGGCTGTGCCATGTGGCATCCCTAGCTCCCCGACCAGGGATCGAACCCGCACCCCCTACATTGGAAGCGCGAAGCCCTAACCACTGGACCACCAGGGAAGTTCCAAACCTACTATTTTATATTTATGCTATGAGTAGCATAATGTATAATACATACATAATACATAACACAGCATTATGCATCTGGTGTGTGCGGCACAGGGAGAGTATGCACATCAGAGGTTGATCAGAGTGTAGAGACAGAGTGTGTGTGTGTGGGGGGGGGCATGGACTTTGTGAGGTTGGGAAAAGCAGGAGCCAGGCCACTGACAACCTGAAGGCCATGTGTAAAGTGAGGAACTTATTCTGGGACAGAGAATCACCAAAATGTTTGTTTTTTTAGAAGATGTTGGGGGTAGGAGTTTATTAATTAATTAATTAATTTTTGGCTGTGTTGGGTCTTCGTTTCTGTGCGAGGGCTTTCTCTAGTTGCGGCAAGTGGGGGCCACTCTTCATCGCGGTGCGCGGGCCTCTCACTATCGTGGCCTCTCTTATTGCGGAGCACAGGCTCCTGGCGCGCAGGCTCAGTAGTTGTGGCTCACGGGCCTAGTTGTTCTGCGGCATGTGAGATCGTCCCAGACCAGGGCTCGAACCCGTGTCCCCTGCATTAGCAGGCAGACTCTCAACCACTGCGCCACCAGGGAAGCCCACCAAAGTGTTTTTAATGTATGTTTTTCTCCCTGCAGTTTCCCTTTTCTTTCCCAAATGTCACTCTTAGTGAAGTCTACCCTGACCACCTGATTTAAAACTACAATCCTTCTTGTATCCTTCACCCTGCTTACTCTCCTTTGTTTTTTTTCCATGGTATGCATCACTGTGTAGCATCCTGTTTAATTTTGTTATTTATTCTTCCTTTCTCTGCACTCATAAGTTCAAGGAAAACAGAGATTTCTGTGTTTTTATTCAAGAAGGCACTCCCAGTCCCGTAAATAGTTCATGTCACAACACAGACTGTCCATTAACAATCATTGAATGAGTGAATGAACCCCAGCAGGCACACGTTCTGTGCTTCATTGCTTCAGAGGAAGGAAGTGGCAGAAACAGAGGCAGCCTCCATGAGAGTGTGGCAGGTTTGGGGCGGTTTGTGGGAGAAGTTAGAAAATAATTTGTGGAGCAGCATGAGGTAAAGCGGGGTTCCCTTCCCCAACCCACAGAATACCTCAGCCTAGAAGAGAGAGCCTGAAGCAAGGGGCCTCTGGATCACCAGGGGAAGGCCCTGGAGGGAATGGCGACAGACAGGACAGAGGGCCATGCCCCAGCTTGCGGAAGGAGCAACTGAGAGGTCAAGAGACCTTGCAGTCGGAACAATGATAGCAAACCCAAGTGTGACCCTGCCTCCCAAAATCATGGACCATGGGTAGAGAGACCACCGATCATACAAATTAACATACAACCTGTTTAGAGGGGGTTAAAAAAAGATGAGCGCTTCTTTAGGAAGCCCTGGTCTTGAGTTGTGAAGTCTTAGGAAAACTTAAACAGTGGACAGGCAGGTGGGAGACAGATCCCTGGAGGGCACCCTACTTTTCAGCCCTCTCCTTTGCTCATGTCTGGGCTGTGACTCCCTTTCACCGATCACCTCAGGCATTTAGATCAGCCTGATTCCTCCTGGGTAAACATGGAGCAAGTCCCCCTGCAATCACTTTCTCTCTGTTTGCAAAGGCTCTCGCTGTTAACCTGGATTCTTGCAGCAATCCAGGGGCCAAAAGGCCAGACGTGGCCACCCAGAGAGAGGATAGGACTTCCCAGGGCCTACAGTGAGTCAGTGGCAGACAAAAGCCCCCCCAGCTTGCACCTGGCCCAGCACTGTGTCCCACTGTGGAAGGCTGTGAGCAGCTGTTACAACCTCAGACTAGCATGTGCAGGATGCGGGATGAGACCTTCCCGCAACTACAGTGGGAAAAGCGGCCCCGGGGAGGTGCACACATTTTACCCAAATGTACCTAAGATGCTTCCCGAGATAACCCCAAACAGGGCCTTGAGATCCCATGCTTTACTTGCACGGTGTTTTTTTGTTTGTTTGTTTGTTTTTTTGAGGGTACTAAATCGTTTATTGATTACACATGATAATGGATGATACACAAGCTTCATACCCATCTATAACTTTGTCTGGTACCATAATTCAATTTAGATAGTTTGCATGGGATGTGCCAACAATCATATGAATAACAAAAGAATTCCATGACTTTGCTTGGGTGACCCTTTTAATGGTGAACTCCGGGTTACAGCACAGTAACTGTCAGTTCAACTACACCGAGGTTTCTGAAGACAATGGCTCCTCCATCCAAGCAGGTTGTAATAGAACCTGGAATCACCCTGAAGGAATTCGTAGTTCACACTGTTGGGGTAGTTTATCAAAATGGCCTCAGAGTCGACTAACTTTACGCAGCACATTAAAAAAAAAAGACACATTTATTCAGCGTCATGATCAGACTATTACGCTGAGCGATCAACAGCATGGGTGCAAAAAAAAAATCTACATTAAAACCCTTCGTTGGAATGCTTGGCTCTTTCCACAGAACAGAAACTAAAATAACCTGTTATACAATTAGTCACAAATACAGTCTCTGAGGGTTTTTTTTGCCCATGCACACGAGTACGGTCTAAAACATGTCTTCTTTGTAGCAGCTAGGCCCTGCCACCACTGTGCTTGGCTGAGTTCACAAATCTGTGTTCACAAACCTGTAGCTTCCCTGTCGCTTGTCTGGCTCTCCTCTCCTGCTAACCTTTGCAATTAAAACCTTCTGCCATTGCCATAGCTATTGCTGACACTGGAACCACCATAGCTACCTTGGTTTCATGGTTTGACAAAGTATTGGCCTCCACGACCGTAGGGGCCAGAACTTCGGCCTCCAAAGTTTCCTCCTTTCATGGGTCCAAAATTTGAAGATTGATTGCTGTAATTGCCAAAATGATTGTAGCTTCCGCCACCTCCAAAATTGCTTCCATCATTACCGAATCCATTATAGCCGTCCCCACTGCCACCATAGCCACCACCACGGTGGCTGCCACCAAAGCCACCTTGACCAATGAACCCACTTCCGTGACCACCACCAAAGTTTCCAGAACCACTTCAACCTCTTTGGCTGGATGAAGCACTAGCCATCTCTTGCTTAGATAGGGCTTTCCTTTCTTCACAGTTGTGACCATTCACTGTGTGGTATTTCTTTTTTTTTCTTTTGGCTGCATTGGGCCTTCGTTGCTGTGCGCAGGTTTTCTCTGGTTGCAACGAGCGGGGGCTACTCTTCGTTGTGGTGCACAGGCTTCTCATTGTGGTGGCTTCTCTTGTTGCAGAGCATGGGGTCTAGGTGCACGGGCTTCAGTAGTTGTGGCACACGGGCTCAATAGTTGTGGCTCACGGGCTCTAGAGCGCAGGCTCAGTAGTTGTAGCGCACAGGCTTAGTTGCTCCGCGGCATGTGGGATCCTCCCGGACCAGGGCTCGAACCCGTGTCCCCTGCATTGGCAGGCGGATTCTTAACCACTGCTCCAGCAGGGAAGTCCCAATGTGTTCATTCTTGAAGCCACGGTTGAGGAGGTAACGCCTCTAAGAATTCTTAGGCACAGGCTCTCTGCCCAACTTCACAGGGACCCTGGACTTGTCTTGATGGGCTCCTTTGACACCTCTATGAGGCTGTCCACTCCAACTGCCAAGGGCTCCCAGGCCCTGCACACCTGCCTCCTGCAGGAAGACTGAGGGGCCCCATCAAGTTGAAGTTAGCCCATGATGTCATGTCCCAACAGTGACTCAGAGGCAAATATAAAAATCAGATAATAAGCAGTTGGTACTTTATTTGTTTGCTCAGACATCTTGTACTGTTTGGTTTGGTATTGCAAAAGAAAGAACCACATGGAAGTTTACAGTTCAGGGAGATTTTTTGCTGTGAGTACACAGACATCCAGGCAGCTTTCCCAAACATGCCTGAATGTCCCCTTCTGAGAAATCACAAGTGGTTGGCAGGGAGAGGGTAGCAGAGCATTGTGGATGAGGGGCCGCCTGTACGTGGATCAGGACGTGGATGTGTGTATGGTGAGTGTGTGTATATGTCAGAGTACGCATGATTGAGCACGTGTGTAACTGTGCACGTGCATTGGGTAGATTTGTGATTCTGTACTTGTGAGTCAGTGTGAGTGGCAAGTCTCAGTTTGTATGAGCTAATGTGTGAGTTGAGAATGTGGGGAAATGTTGGACTGATGTGTGTGTGTGTGTGTGTGTGTGTGTGTGTGAACATGTAGGCACTTCAAATGATGGGGGAAAGGAGGAAGGGCTGGATGCTCACTGTTGGCCATGAGAAAGCCCACAGGAAGTAAACCTGGGACACGAATGCTGCAGGGTTGATGGGTCCCTGACTTGGAAAGCCCCAGGGCTGGCACTGCTTTCAGCTGGAGCCAGGGTTGATTACAATGTACCTCTCTAGATCCAAGGCCAGTCTGTCCAGGTTCCTACTCTCAGACCCGCATTTGAAAGCCTCCTCTTATTTTTTTGTGCCCTGAGACCCTTCCTCGATAGACTGTCTCCATCTGCAGGCCCCTGCCTCATTTGCAGAGGGGGAGATGGGGTTGTCACCTTCCAGAAAGCAGCCTAGAGCTGCTTCTGTATAAGTGGGTTGAGCACAAGAACCAGGCAAAGAGGTCACCTGGCCTGTCTCTCCAGTCACAGAGAGATACCTGGTTCTAGAAAACTATAATCAGAGCTCCAGGGAATTTGAAGGAGCAAGGATACGTCTTTTTCTTTCAGAAGGGTAAACAGTAAGGGATGTCCCCCCTGAACTGAGACTCAGGAGGCCTGACTCCAGACTGTGCTATTGCCCTAGTAACTCAGGAAAGTCATTTCCCTCCTCTGGGTGTCTGTAGGAATAAAGATAATCTACAACACAGAATCTCTAAATTTTCTTCTTTTCCAAGTGGTTAGCACATGGTATTTTAATGATCTGTAAACTTATCTGTCTCCCCCACTAGAACCTAATGGACTGTTCCTGTCCCCCTGACCCCCATTCATACGTTGAAGCCTTAGCCCCCAACGTGATGGTATTTGGAGATGGGGCCCTTGGGAGATAATTACGTTTAGATGAAGTCATGGGGTAAGGCCCCTATGATGGGATTAGTGTAATTATAAGAAGAGAAAGAGAGACCGGAGCTCTCTTGCACGCGCTCTCTCTGACTCTCTCTCTCTGTCTCTCTCTCTCTCTCTGCCATGTGAGGACACAGCTAGAAGGCAGCTGTCTGCAAACCAGGAAGAGGATTCTCACCAGGAACCAAATCTTCTGGCTTGATCTTGGACTTCCCAGTCTCCAGAACTGTGAGAAATAAAAGTCTGTGGTTAAGTCACCCAGTCTATGGTATTCTGTTATAGCAGCCCAAGCTGACTAACGCAAACGTGGAGTTTTCTTCAGTATTTCCAGGGCTTGCCTAAGTTTCTGGCATATATTTAAGGATGGCAATAGCAATAATGGAATCTAGAGTTATTGTACATTTCCTGTACCTGGTTCTATGCTGCCCACTTCACACAGATTATCTTTTCTAATCAGCACGATAACTGATGATGTGGATGCCATGATGGTCCCCATCTTTTCAGAGAGGCCAAACAGCTTGCTCAGGGCACCCAGTTGGTAAAGGGAAGACCACAAGCAGTCTGGTAAAGGGAAGACCACAAGCAGTCCAGAGGCCCCCTTCTTAGGCATAAACAAAATCACCTTCCTTAGGAGGCATATCACAGTGCTCAATAAATGAGGATTAAATATTGTTTGAGTTGGGCTTCCCTGGTGGCGCAGTGGTTGAGAGTCCGCCTGCCGATGCAGGGGACGCGGGTTCGTGCCCCGGTCCGGGAAAGATCCCTACATGCCGCGGAATGACTGGGCCCGTGAGCCATGGCCGCTGAGCCTGCGCATTCGGAGCCTGTGCTCCGCAACGGGAGAAGCCACAACAGTGAGAGGCCCGCGTACCGCAAAAGAAAACATATATATATTGTTTGAGTGAAAGAAGCTGTTCCCTGCAGCTGAATGCCCTCCCCTTCCCAGTCTGCCAAATCCCTTTTCAGGGCTCAGTTTCCCTGACTCATAATAAGGACATAGTACTGTCTTGTGGATACCTTTTTTTAAACAACTTTTGGTGCTTTTTCCTTATTCTTACCTTAGTGATCTCTGACTTATTTCCTATATGCCTTTGTGGGCTCCTCCAAGATGGACCTGTGTCTTACCTACTTCTCTATTCCCAATCCACTACCTAGATGTTTCTAGGCATATGGTAGGTGCTCAGTTGATACTGGGTTGACTGACTAGCAAAAAGCCAAGGATGATTTCTGAAAATTTCCCCAAAGTGACCACATAATTAACATATATAAAACCACTGACCTATGGAATCATACATGCAGAACAAAATGTGTAAGTAGAGTTATGGGGAAAACACATTTTTCCTAAAGCAACTCTCAGTCTTTCCTCAATTTTGGCTTTCAGAAATAATGCATAATTTAATAAGGTATTATTAATTTACTCAGTGAGGTATAATGTACACTTTGATGAGTTTTGACAAATATATACACCTGTAAAACCATCACCCTAAAGAAGATATAAACTTTTCCAACATCCTAAAAAGTTACTTTGTGTCCCTTTCTAGATAATTCTTCCCACCCCTTGCCCTCTACAAAAATTGTTCTGATTTTTATCACTATAGTTTAGTTTGTCTGTCCTAGAACATCATCTAAATGAATCATACAGTATATACTCTTTTTTATGTGGCTCTTTTCGTAAACCTAATGTCTCTGAGTTCATCCATGATGTTGTCTGTAGTTCATTCTTTTCATTGCTGAATAGTATTCACTGTGTGGATATATTATTTCCTGTCAATATAAATTTGGGTTGTACATGAACTATCATGTACAAGTGATTTTGTAGGCTTATGATTTCATTTTTCTTGGGTAAATACCCAGAAGTGGAATTGCTGTGTCAGGCTATTTTCTTAGGTACCCAGAGTCCTTTGTAATTGTTAGAAACAAATTATTTTTCAGAAATGTGGCCACTTAACATAGCACATCATCATCGTAAGGCCTGGAGATTTCCTGGAGCATGAATGCTTCGTGTTCCTTTAATTGGCACACGAGGCAGTATATTCAGGGCTCCGAGTAGCCACAGAAAAAAGAGAACAAAGAAAGAGTATGACCTGTTCACAGAACTGTATGAAGTTTCTCAGAGCACTTATGGTTTGAGCAGAGCAATGGAAGATGCTAAAATCACTTGGTCGTTGCAGACCTTTGGAGTAAAGACTTCGACAGGATTAAGAGGGACTCAGACCACATGTTGGGTATTGGCTAAGCCATGTCCTACCTGTGTGACCTTATACAAAGTTGCACAACTACCTCTGCATCTCAGTTTCTAGCTTGTAAAATGAGAGGAAAACCTTGCGAAACAAAGACAGACATTCTCTGCCCCCTGCACAGGAATGCTGTAAGGATGAGCTAAGATAAAATCTACCTGTCTCACCTTGATAAACTGTAAAGTGCTGTGCAATGTGAGATGGCACCATGTGGGGAGAAGCGGGAACACACACAGAGCTCGCTTTGTGCTCCGATGACTGGCACTTATTGCCAGGAGGACTCAGCTGCCCTTCTTTCAGGAGACTGCGGGCAAGGTCAGACACACAGTGACAGTAACTCTTTGTGAGTTGCCAGCTGGACCCGGATACCTCTCTCCATTGTGTTCATCTCTGCAATGGGGGACTGTCAGGCTCTTTATTCCTTTACACCTGCAGGAAAATCGTTCCCCAAATTGCAGCCACCTCCCCACCCTCCACACAGTATGTCTTCAACAATTTTGTCCCTCGCTGATCTTTATTACCCAACTTATTCTCGGTCCACCACTGCAGATGACCTAAGGTGACTATTTCATGGAAAGTCTGTCTGGGGTAGTTCTAGCCAAAGACCTCAGGAAGGGATCTTAACTGGAGATAAAAGGTGAATGCAGGCAACATCACATACCAGCTGTATTTATTGAGAACTTACCTCTGAGTGCTAAGTGCTCATAACCATTTTATGAGTTGGGCACTATTACTACCCTTAGTTTACAGATAAGGAGCATGAGGTAGGACTAGGAGTCTTAGAAACTGAGGATTCCATTGTTGTCACTACCAAGGCTGCTGCCAGGTCACATGATCTTGAGCCTGTCTTCCTACCAGTAAGATGACAGTGAGGACTACCTCCCTTTAATTTTAGACATCTTTTCCAGCATCAACATCCTGTGAGTCCGTGTCTGACTCTGGATGAGTCAAATAGCCCCTCTGAAACTGTTTTCTCATCTGTAGAATGGGCAGAACCATCATCACCTGGCTAGGTGCTGCTGTGACAGCGTCCTGTGAAGAGGGAACTGTGCTGAGATACTGCGTGTGTGTCTCCTCAGGGCCTCCTGAGCCCCTAGGAAATGGTGGGAACCCGTGATGAGCTGGAAACCAGGCACTTCCTTACAGGTTCCCCGTTCACTTGGTCAGGAGTGGATAGAAGAAACAACAGAGATTATGGGACATTTTGCCCTGACAGGATTTTGAGATCAGCTTGTTAAATACTTTCCATTTGATAGAAGAGGAAACTGATGCCAGCAAGGGTAGTGCTTTCTCCAAGGACACTTAGAGAGCAAAGGAAGAGCTGGAATTTGCAGTCCTGGCTGGCTGATGCTGGGTCAGTTCTTCCTGGAGCATCAAGATGCTCACCTGCAGAAGAGAATGCTGCATCACTCCCTGGGCCCCACTCTCTGCCTGGGTTTGCTTCCTGTCTAGCCACATTTCAAGTAATTAATAGTCACGTGTGGCTAGTGGCTGTCGTACTAGATAATTGCAGCTTGAGAGAGACGTGATGCTGTTTTACTGGGGATTGGCCACTGGGTGGCGCTGTTATCCATTTTGATCCGCACTTGAGAAAAGACTCAGACACAGGAGTAAGGCCAAAGCGAGGTATTTATTACCCTGTCCTTGCCTTCCCCTGCCCCTCCCCCTCCTTCAGAAGGCCCACTTACAAAGAACTGCTGCCTAGCCTAGGCACAGACTTCCCAGAAAGCAGTAGGTGAGTTCTCACACGCGGCTGGGGCATCGGGGCAGTTCAGCAGAGCCAGGTGATGGGTAGGGATGCCAGTTGGAGCCAAATGCCCTCGAGTCCTGTCAGGCTTCCAGGTTACACAAGGAGAGGTGCTGTCTTACAGGAAACTTGTGCAGAATTTTACAAAGGAGTTTGGATATCCAAGTCGATGTTATCAAAGCTTTATTAGGAAAAGGCAGAATATACACCTGTGACCCATTTCTTAAGAAAAATCATCTGGAAAGAAGCTAAATAATCTGATAGGAAATTCTAGCTAAACACGAGGTCTTTGGAATTTTAGCCTCTAGGCTCTTTCTTGTGCAAACTTTGCAAACAAGCTTTAATATTTTCTTTGCTATCTGGTGAGGAGTACAGAAACTCATTACAAATGTACTTTGCATCTAAGAAGACTAAGCCTACAAATAGAGTTTGCCTAGTTTCACCCTAAGACAGAGTAGTCCATGGGAATTACATTATTCTCAGGCTGAGACAGTCCAGTGAATGGGTCATGAATCTGGGTATCCCTACCCATTTTAGAGGCAGCATGAAAAGTGTGACTTGAAGGGCTGAAACACACACAGCCTCGGTACTGCGTCTGCATTCTGATCTATTGGGAACACTGTCCTTCTAAGTTTCTTACCTTTCACTGATCTAGCATGAGATCTGAAACACCAAAAAGACACCACAGTAGGGGCAATACTCTGGATCCCAATTTTTGGAAGGCTGAGGGGGGATCACTTCCATTCCTCTCCCACTTACGGGTCATGTAGAACACCTGCCACCATCTGTGAAAGAAAGCTCAGTGTGAGTTCCTACCATTTGCACTGTGACCCTTCTCTGAGCTTCTTGTGTTTGCTGGGAGCCCCTGATCAAGTTGAGTTCACTGTTAGGAGGCAGTCTATTTCCTCAAGCGTGACTCTCTAGGTGTGGCCCTGCAGGTGGACCCAGGGCAGGAGTGGAGCAGAGGAAGGGAGAAGTGCTGGCCAGGGATCTAGGAAGCAGGCTTGTCAACGACCCAGGAGCACTGGAGGCAGAAATGAGCTGTAGCCCAGCCCTGATTTACCATGAGAAGGCTTCCACCTGCCCCCAGGTGCTTCTCCATTGCACACCAGTGCAATGAGCCAAGGCCAGCTGAGGACGTTTGAGGAACAAGGAGGGTGAGGGAAGAGATATTTGAAGGTATGACCTCTCGCAGGACAGTCAACTTCAGTAGGTCTGACGTGAACATTCCCTGGAGATGGAGCAGGCTTGAGAAGCAGAGCAGGATATTGACACTACCTAGACTGGCTCGGCCAGTATGAAAAAAGAATCATAATCCTGGATTCTGAGATACTTTAGGACTCAAACATTCCTTTTCTGGATTTTTAAAACCCAGATCCATGGACTTCTGGGTGTCAAAAAGCTACAGGAATTATATGCAAAACAGTGTGTGTGTGTGTGTGTGTGTGCGTGCAAGCACACAGGGCATTTCTATGGAGAGAGAAGCCATAGTCCATCAGACTCACAAAAAAGAAAATGGTAACAATTCCTGCACGAAAGTTCTCTGTGCAAAAGGGATAAATGAACTCAGGGGGTTGTGAAAAGAATAACTTTGGAAGAATAAAGTTCTTGGTAGAACTTATTGGAAGAATAGGCTTCATGGCAAGACAACGCATATTTAAGATCTGACAACTGTTTAGTAAAGGAACATGCTTTTACAAAAAACAACCAATACCATATTCAGGTATGATTGACATACAAAAGGCTGACCATATTTAATGTATACAACTTGGTGAGTTTGGGGATAAGTATACAGCCATTAAACCAACACCACAATCTATGCCGTAAACACATCCATCACCTCCGAAAGTTCCCTCCTGTCCTCTTTGTTATTATTTTTTGTGATATGAATATAACTTAAGCTCTACCCTCTTAGCAAAATATTAAGTGTACAATACAGTATTGTTAACTATGGACACTAAGATGTACAGCAGATCTCTAGGACATATTCATGGTGTATAACTGAAACTTTGTATCCTCTAACCAACACCTTCCTGTTTCCCTCTCCCCATAGCCCCTGGCAACGGCCATTCTACTCCGTTTCTGTATATTTGATTATTTTAGATTCCTCATATCATGTAGTATTTGTCCTTCTGTGCCTGATTTATATTACTTAACATAATGTCCTCCAGGTTCATCCATGATGTCACAAACGGCAGGATTTCCTTCTCTTTTAAGGCTGAATAATATTCCGTTGTATGTAGATACCACATTTTCTTTATTGATTCACCCACTGATGGACACTTAAGTTCTTTTTATATCTTGGCTATAATAATTGTGAATAATGCTGCAATGAACATGAGAATGCAGATATCTCTTCAAGATCATGATTTCAGTTCCTTTGGATATATACCCAGGAGTAGGATTGCTGGATCATATGGTAGTTCTAACTTTAATTTTTTGAGGAACTTCCATACTCCTTTCCATAATGGCTGTACCAATTTACATTCTCATCAACAGTGTACAAGGGTTCCCTTTTCTCCAGACCTTCACCAACACCCCCCCTTTTTTTAAAAAGAATAATAACCATCCTAACAGGTGTGAGATGATAGCTCAGTGTGGTTGTGATTTGCATTTCCCTGATGATTAGTGATGTTGACCACCTTTTCATATACCTGTTGGCCATTTGTATGACTTCTTTGTAGAAATGTCTCCTCAGATCCTTTGCCCATTTAAAAAATCAGGTTATTTGGATTTTTGCTATTGAGTTGTAGTTCCTTATATATTTTGGATATTAATCCTTTATAAGATATGTGCAGGAACGTGCTTTTTATATACATCATCTCACCGACTTTCCCAAAGCTGACAGTCCAGAGATACTAAACAGCTTGTCCGGGTCTCACAGCTTTTACCGACCAGTCTCCGGGTCTCCCGACGCCTGCTCAGTGCTCTTTCAACTCCAACTCCGAGACCCAGGCTCCCCGACCTACCTGGTGCTGTGGCTGGCCCTCTCTGTCCAGACTCTGGAGCTGAATCAGCTCTTCTTTCCACGGAGAGATACCAAGAAGTGACTTGCCTGGGCCAGTCTTGCTGCTGACAAATCTGGAACCCTTAAGTTCAGAAACACTCTGGGCCAGATCCTGAAAGTGCCCAGCATGGCAGCTTTCTTTTTGATCAATTCCCTCCCATGTACATGGAGAGGGGTTGCAAGTGGCCCTGGTACAGGGATGTCATTGCATGTCAGCTCCTGGAGGGGGATGGGCACTGTGGGGAGGGAAAGGTGGAAAGGGATCCTGTGTCCTGGGGCTGGGCCTGCTACAGCGCACACAGCTCCTGGTGCCACCTGCAAAACAGGTTTCCTAACTCCCAGGCCACCTAATTTTCCCTCCCACTAAACCACTCCTCTGGTGCATCTACCCCAAACCAGTTGAGCAAGCCCAGTGATTGGAAGGATAACCACGGTGCTCATCTTCTGTCCAACCGCGCTACCTTGGGTGGATTTATTATTGAGGAACCTCTGAGGTTCAAGAATATCACCTATGAAAATAAAAAGACAAAGTAAGATCATAGTTTAAGCTGAACCTACTTTCAGTTTTATGCGTAAAAATGTCTTTCATTTCTACAACACTACTTTAGAGTTCACATGATAGGTTCATATATTTGAAAAGCATCTATGGGATTGTCGCGCGGCCCCCATCGCTGGCGGCCTCCTCCGCCCGTCGAGCGCGCTCCCGCGAGGGTCCGGGAACCCTGCGACCCGGCCGTGCGTTCCGAGTCGCCGCCGTCGCCGCCGGTCTCCGGGGCCGGAGCTTCCAGGCCGGGCTGGACAGGCACCTCCCGCCCCTCGAGGCAACCGCAGCCCACCCGCGTGTGTGGGAGGAGCCGCCGCTGGTGCAGACCGCGGAAAAGTCCGGAGCCCCGAGACATGTGGAACATGCCGCCGCACTGCGAGAACAGGTTCCGGTCACTTCCGCCTGTCGGAGCCCCATCCCCCGCAGCCGCGCTAGTTCCGGCGCCCGGACTCCCGGCGAGGAGTCCGGCCCGAGACGCGGCCGAGGCTGCGGCCACGACCGGCCGGCAGCCCCAGATGGAGAGGGGAGCCTAGCGGGCCCGGCCCGTTGGCGGGGACTTGCTGGCCCCCGAGACCCGGCGCAGGAGCGGACACCCACCCCTGAGCCAATCCCGCCCCGGCCCCGGAGGGACTCCCGGGCGCCCTTGCCCGCGGCTCGCCGACTTCCCTCCGTGACGAAGTTTTCTCCTGTGCCTTCCCGAGGAGGATCGCTCTCTAGCTCTAGGACTCGCCTTCTGGTGGACTTGCTTGGTTTGCTTTGGGAGGTAACTTGCTTCGCTCCCACCCACATCTCCTTTCCTTGACCTCTTCCAGTCGGACGTTCTAGGTGACTGAATGGAGTTTTGAGTTGGACTCTTGTGTGCCTTACAGAGTTGAGCCTGGTCCTGGAGCGCTGGAGGTGGGGTGGCGTCAGCTGTAAGATGCAAATTGGATAAAAGGAGGACCTCTCGCCAAGGGCCCCAATGAATGGCACACAGTCTACTCTCACCGATGGGTTGGTATGAAGCTCCCCCTGCGCTTAGCCTCCCTGGATGGGGCCCGACCTAGCCGGAGAGTCAGGGTTTGCCGATTCCCTTTGCCCAGTGAAGTTAACAGGCGTCAGAGAGAGGGTTGATTTGGAGCTCTGCAATTAGCCTGGGGTTGCTGCCAGGTTATCCGGTTGATTGAATTTGGAAATGTAGGGGGGGGTGTGTTTGTTTGGTTTTTGTTTTTCTTTTTCTGAAGAGAAACATTTCTCCAGATTCTCAGAGGAGGGGTAGGTAAAGCCATGACTGTGTTTTTCTGTATGCAGTGTGCATTAAGATTCTGTACTGATCTTGGAATCAGAGGGTGAAGGTCAGTGCCTGAAGTCAGCTGGGGTATTGGTGCATCGTCAGTTTTACTCCTGTCCTGTAGACTCTGTTGCATTTTAGGAATTTCTGTTTGTGAACTTCATTCTGAGACTGCCACATGATGATTTATGAATTTGACATCCTTTAAGTATTGACTTGCACAGTGTTTATTATCTAATAGTTTTCCAGAATGTTGGAGTTACCAGTAAATCACAGGCTCCTGGTGGGGACAATATCAAGGAGCTAAAAAAAGGCGAGGGAACATCATGGGGCTTGATTTTTTTTTTTTTTTAAGTAATTTTATTTATTTATTTTTGGCTGTGTTGGGTCTTTGTTGCTGCGCGCGGGCTTTCTCTACTTGCAGCGAGCGGGGGCTACTCTTCGTTGTGGTGTGCGGGCTTCTCACTGCGGTGGCTTCTCCTGTTGCGGAGCAGGGGCTCTAGGCTTGCGAGCTTCAGTAGTTGTAGCATGTGGGCTCAGTAGTTGTGGCTCACGGGCTCAGTAGTTGTGGCTCACGGGCTCTAGAGTGCAGGCTCAGTAGTTGTGGTGCACGGGCTTAGTTGCTCTGCGGCATGTGGGATCTTCCCGGACCAGGGCTCGAACCTGTGTCCCCTGCATTGGCAGGCAGATTCTTAACCACTGCACCACCAGGGAAGTCCATGGGGCTTGATTTTAATTATTGCGTTTTTAGTATTTCATCTTCCAGAAACATTTGCATTTAAGGGGTATAAAGCCTAAGTGAATTATGTAGTAGCAACTGGCAGGTGGATTTGTTGAGTTGGGTGAGTCCTTTGTAGTACTTACCTATGTTGCTTGGTGGTGGTTGGTAAATTGAGCTAGACTATGTGTGGTTTAAGTAGAGTTCCCTTATTCTTAAGAGTTATTCTTTGGACTATTAGGTGAAGTGATAAAAGCATATTCCTTTACTACATTTTACTTCTCAGTTTAATTATGACATTGTATCCAGGTCCCAGGTTTTACTCAGCCTTTTTTTTTTTTTTGGTCAACCTTCAACCTATTACATCATTAAAAAAAAAATCAAATAACTGAAGTAAGGGACCAAAGAAAGCACTTTGATGAGAAGTGCAACAATTGTGCTCCTGCAGAAAGTGGTTGAATTTCATAATAAGAGAGTTTCATCCAATTTTAAGACACATTTGTTGATTTTAAAAGGGCCAAATTCCATTATCATACCATAGCTATTCCAGAAACAGAATTTCCTCTTCCTGTTCATGCTTTCCAGTGTCATGTGAATGTTCACCTAAAAGATTCCAGTAAATATTTAACCGTTTTTTTTTTTTTAAAGCATCTGTGGAGTGTACCTATGTGCCAAGCACAGAGCTGTGCTTAGGAGGCAGTGGTGAACAAGTCATTCATGGCTCCCTGTCCACATGAATTCACACTGGCAGAGAGTGAAGCCCTAAGCCCTGGCAGGTTTTGACAGTTTACTGGGAAGCCACATCACCTTGCTGGCTGGTAAGGCTTTTCTGCCTCTTCCCAGCTGACACTTCCCAAGTCACGCGGTGTCCTCGGTACCACATAAAGGACTGCTCAGTGAGCAACAGTGCCTGCATTCTCTCTCTGAGGCCCAAATATGTGCACCTTTTGCACCTGCACTCTGTATCCAGCGGAGGAGTACTTCCTAGGCTCATTCCTCTGGTAGTACCTTTTCCTCGGAGGTGTCGGCTACTTCTCTCTCCTTGACCTACAGGCAGAGTGAAGAGGTCTGTTTCCTCACACTCAGAGTGATGCAATGGAGGATCATGAAAAGGTGGTTTTAAGAAGGGTAATTAAAGTTGTTTCCTGTGCTGTGTGCCCTCTCCCTCTTGGCACAGCTAGGGTGGCCCATCCTTGTCAAATGACTGAAACCAGTGTGATGGAGGTCTCCATCTCCAAATTACATCAGCTTGAAAGTGTCATTTCTAGAAGCGACCTCTTTCTGGTCTTTCTTATAAAAGAGCCTCTTGTACGGGAACAAATGAGGAAGATCCACATTGACTGCCTCAGACAGGGACTTCCACATGGAAAGAGATACACCAGCAGCTTTACATCTTCCTCTCCTAAAGAGTACACTCACAGTCCTTTCCTTCTGGGATCTCTACACCCTTTGCGGCTCCCATTAGCTCTGAAGGTGGTATTCAAGGTAGTTAAGAGGTGAAAGGAAGGTGGGATAAGGCGTTTTATTCCTAATTCTGAAAATTAATTCTTTAAATCCAGTGCCTTATTGTTTGGTGAATAAGGAGGGGGGAGGGTAATCTAGTACCTTGTTCTTTACTTTAGAATGCTAAGTTCCTATTAATTAATTTTTATTTTTTTTAGCCACACCGTGTGATGTGCAGGATCTTAGTTCCCCCGACCAGGGATGGAACCCATGTCCCTGCAGTGGAAGTGCAGAGTCTTAACCGCTGGACTGCCAGGGAAGTCCCTCATTTATTTTTTATATATTCAGAAAGATATTTATTATACGGAACTGGCCCGCGCGATTTTGGAGACTGACAGGTCCCAAGATCTGCAGGTGAGTCCGCAAGCTGGAGACCCAGGAGGGCTGATGGTGTAGTTCCAGTCTGAGCCTCAAGGTCTGAAATCCAGGAGAACTGATGTTTCAGTTACTGTCCAAAGGCTGGCACAAATTTTTATAGATATAGAAAGAAACTTTAAATATCCTCTTTATGATGGAATGATTTGATTGTGTGGCATAACCAGTTCTGTAGCTACTATTTCATAGTCCCAGGCTGAGGGTTCGTTCAGAGGGAAACAGAGGGATATCTAAGTACATATACTACCTTGCATTCCTAAGCACTTTGAGTTGTTTCTTTCAAAAGATTAGCAAACATGGCATAGTTATTTTATTTTGTATCTCTTTAATTGCTAGTGAAGATGTCATTTTTTGTCACCACCTGAAGTTTAAGAGCCTGTATTTTATCTGAACACTTATATTTGCATAAATTCTGTGTATATTTGGGTAGTAACCTGTTATCAGCTCTCACCTTCCCCCCTTTATGTCCCTTTCCTTTTGATATTTTATGCATCTCCTGATATTTTATGTACATAGTACCACAGAATGTTGGTTCCTAGCGGCATACTCAGCAAGTATTTACGCAGACATGTTGAGTTTGAACTTGAATGGGCTTTGAGGCTTTCTAGTCCAGGAACCTAAACATACATATGTAGAAGGTGAGGCTCAGAGCAGTTCAATGATTTATCTAAGGTCATAGCTGGTAGATAAAGAACATTGAGCTAGACCTAGATGTCCGGTAAGGTTCTGGACACCACACCAAATTGCCTCAAACCCTAGAGCAGGGTTTCTCAACCTCAGCGCTAGTTTTTGGGCCTAATTGGCCAGATAATTCTTGGTTGTAGGAGACTGTCCTGTGCATTGTAGAATGTTTAGCAGCATCCCTGGCTTCTATCCTCTAGAAGCCAGTAATGAATGCCCCCACCCCTGAGTAGTGACATCTGACAATATCTCTAGACATTGCCAAGTGTCCCCCGGGGGACAAAATTTTCCCCAGTTGCTCTAGCAGGAGGTAAACACTTCCTAGGCTTTGCGGGGGAGTTGGTGAGTTTCCTCTGCAGAAGTTTAGAGTCGGAGCCTGGCACTCTTCTCCGACAGGTGGAGGGTGTGGACAAACCCATATAGTTGCCCCATTCTACCTCTACAGAGCCAGGAGTATGGATACTGAGAACCCCTATCCCATCATATAGTTCTGAGTCAGCCCTTCTTCCACAAGGCTCACAGAAGGGCTGAACTGGCAGGCTGGGAATGGGCAGGGAGGAGGTGGGGTCTGCACACTTGTTGGAGCCCAGGCTTCTACTGAGATGGAGACAGCAGTTCAGACCCCTGAAGAATGACACCGGCAGAGTGCTGAGCGGGTCTTCCCAAGATAATGAGTGTGAAGCCCCGGGAAATCAGCACCAGAGACAGCTCCCAGGGCAGACAGTTTTCAGGCACTAGATTGACCCAGAGGAGTTCCTTCCAGCCCTGGTAGTTTGGATCTGAATACCCTTTCCCTGCTGATCTCCTCCACCAACAATGTTCAAAATATATGTTTAAGGTAACCTTCACCACTGCACTATGAGATTGCTACTATGATCCTCATGTTACAGAAACTGAAAGCAGGCTCAGAGGTTCCCTTGCTCAGTGTTACACAGCTAGAAAATCTCAGGCTTCACAGTTGGACTGAGGATACTGGCTTCAAAGTCTGCTCTTTACCAGATGCCTCCTCCAAGCAAAGCTTAAGCATCACATCTTCCATGAAGAACTTCCAGAAACTCTGTTCCCAATGGAATTGACCACTCCCTCCTCTGCCCCCCACCCCCTGACACCATACCTTGTAAACACTTCACAGCCTCTATAATACTTTGTTGCACTTGTCTCTACATCTTCCCCTGCTATACTGTAGACTTCCTGAAGGCCAGGTCGAATATCCCCAGTTAATAACATGGTGCTGCCTGACACACAGTAGACACTTAATAAATGTCATTGAATAAATAGAATCAGAGGAGCTACATGAATCAGTTATGGGGACATTCTCCCATGATCAAATCCATTATAGGCGGATCAGCAAGAAGAGAGTTCTCTAATTCCTGATTCTGAACTCTTTTCTATAGTCTTAAAGAATGAAACCAAAGTGATGATTTTGGCAAATGTGGAAAACAAAGATTACTGACTCATTATTTTCCAAGTTGGTCACACTGCTGTTAGAACAACAAATGAAAAAGAAAAAATGAAAGTTACTAGACAGTGTTAACAGATTCAGGTTATTGAATTTTCAATGTTTTCAAGATTGGAGAAGAAAATCCTTAAGGAGGAAAGAAAGAAACAGCAGAATTTGTCCCTGAGCATCTTTATGAGGCAAGAAGTTCAAACTTTGGAAAGGGTCTGATCAATCTTTGGGGTTGGACACTGCTCTCCAAGACCTGTCAAGCATCACTCCAGTCTAAGGAGAACAAGCTCTCTTGGTTGACTGAGGAATTGATCTCATTTATCACCAGATTCTTGGCTCAATGTAAGGTTGTGTTCAGATGTGCCACCCCCAAAAATCTGGGTCTTCCCCAGGGAAGCATCTATTTCTAAGCCACATGAAGGCAAGCTAAGGGCCCTGCTCAGACTCTGTAGTCTTTGGACGACCCTCCACCATTCCTAGTGGAAAGAGACTCCCTATCATTAGCGATCATTCCTAAGGCGAGAAGGCCCTTCGCTTTGGTGAGTCTTTACTTACTATCAGACCCAGAGATCTTCCTGCCACTTGGACTTGGCATTTCTGAGAGTCAAGCACTGGGGACAGGGAGGGATGGAAGAAACAGTTTAAACCCTGAGAGTGCCTGAGGGTATTGGACTTCCAGTTAAACACTTTTGAGTAATTACAACTTTTATCCAAAAGGCACACATAACTTTTATTTTTATATATATATAAATTTATTTATTTTTGGCTGTGTTGGGTCTTCGTTGTTGCACGCAGGCTTTCTCTAGTTGTGGCGAGCAAGGGCTACTCTTGGTGCAGTGCACGGGCTTCTTGTTGCAGTGGCTTCTCTTGTTGCGGAGCATGGGCTCTAGGTGCGCGGGCTTCGTAGTTGTGGCTCGCAAGCTCTAGAGCGCAGGCTCAGTAGTTGTGGCTCACGGGCTTAGTTGCTCCACGGCACGTGGGATCTTCCTGGACCAGGGCTCTAACCCGTGTCCCCTGCATTGGCAGGCGGATTCTTAACCACTGTGCCACCAGGGAAGCCCAACTGTTGTATTTTTTAAAATTTTTATAAGACATCGAAAGGCAAGGCTTCATATAGATGATGAAAATAAACACTAAGATTTAAAATAAATGGGCTATATAATTCACAAAGGAAAAAACACACTAAAAACTAGTTAACACACACGGATAAAATCATTCTGGGTAACTTAAAGATATGTCATTCAAAACAAAAGGCTTTATGTTCTGCTTCTTACATCAGGAGTTAAAAAAAAAAGTCTCACTGTCAACAGTAGGATTTATAATCCTATCATCACTGAGGGAAATCAGTGATGATAGGATTGTAAATTGGACACAAATCTAGGAGACAGCATGGTGCAGTGGCAGGGTCAGAGAGAGCTGCATTCCAGTCTTGGTTCTGCCACTTACTATCTCTATGATCCTGGAAGTTTCTTTGGGTCTGTGTCTTTCACATCATCTTGAAAATGGGGATAATACTATCCACTACATATACATATACTCTTTTATTTTTAATCTGTAGTTTTACTTTATTTATTTTTTTAACATCTTTATTGGAGTATAATTGCTTTACAGTGATGTGTTAGTTTCTGCTGTATAACAAAGTGAATCAGCTATACATAAACGTATATCCCCGTATCTCCTCCCTCTTGCATCTCATATACATATACTCTTCAATGAGTAACTGATGTAAACTGTTTAACAGAGAACCTGACATGGATAATTAATGATGGTTGATCTCCCTGCTCCCATGGAAGGGAAGAGGTGACAATTCTCAGTGGAAGCAGCATGGGTATTTGCTATATTATTCTTCTGTTCTTGAATATGTTATACATTATTCTATTCTTGAAAAGAGAGATAGAGAAAGATCTTTAAAACTGGAGATGGTATTTCAGGAAAAAGGCAGCCATGACTCACCTCTAATTTGGGTATTTTCTTCTCTTCTTGGGAAAGAACAGACCAGGGAAAACAGAGCTGAAAGGAGAAAGGAAAGCCGTAGGATCAAGCCTGGCCAAACGCAGCCTTAGAATTGGAAGGGATCCCTTGCCTCAGCTGTGCCATCTGGCCTCTTCTTCCTTCCTCACTGCTTTCTGCCCTTTCCCCAGACCCTCCCACATGAACAGTAAGTCCCCTACATATGAACGAGTTCCATTCTGAGAGCACATTCGTAAGTCCAATTTGTTCGTAAGTCCAACACAGTTAGCTTAGGTACCCAACTAATATAGTCGGCTGTATACTGCTGCTCTTATGCTTGCTTCCGGACATCCTGGGTTTGAAATAAAGATACTGTGCTAGTGTACTGTACACAGTACTGTATAGTAAAGTACACAAAAGCACAACCACTTGTAGAGGATGCACGCACGTGACAATGTATGCCATACACATGAACTAACTTATGTGATTGGACGTGCGAACACATGTTCACATCTTTGAAAGTTCGCAACTTGAAGGTTCGTACGTAGGGGACTTACTATAATGCTCACCTCTCTTGTCCACAGCCTTCTCCTCCTCCCTGGGGCAGTGTGGGAGGGGACTACACAAGGGTGTGACTACCAGGAAGTGGAGATCACTGTAGGGCATGTTAGAGGCTGCCTGTTACAGACGGCATTTCTTAATTTATTGAAATATAGTTGACGTACAATATTATGTTAGCTTCAGGTGTGCTCTATTGTGATTTGACACTTGCATACATTATGAAATGATCACCATAATTCTAGTGGACTTCCCTGGTGGCGCAGTGGTTAAGAATCCGCCTGCCAGTGCAGGGGACACAGATTCGAGCCCTGGCCTGGGAAGATCCCGTATGCCGTGGAGCAACTAAGCCCATGCGCCACAGCTACTGAGCCTGCGCTCTAGAGTCCGTGAGCCACAGCTACTGAAGCCTTCACGCCTAGAGCCTGTGCTCCACAGCAAGAGAAACCACTGCAATGAGAAGCCCTCACACCTCAATGAAGGGTAGCCCCCACTCGCCGTAACTAGAGAAAGCCGGCGCGCAGCAACAATGACCCAACGCAGCCAAAAAAAAAAGAAAGTCTAGTAACTGTCTGTCCCCATACAAAGTTACTACAATATTATTGACCATTGTCCTTATGCTGTAGATTACATCCCCATGGCTAATTTATTTTTTAACTGGAGGTTTGTACCTCTCAATGCCCTTCACCTATTTCAGCTCCTCCCACCCCCTTTCCTCTGGCAACTACCCATGTTTTTTCTGTATCTATGAGAGACACCATTTCTGTGTTGTTGGATAGTTAGGTTGGTTCCAATTTGTCAAGACCTTAAATAACACTACAATGAACATCTAGTATAACAAGCATTATGTTTAAATTAGGAAAAATATATTGTTAATTTTTTAAAAGAATTAAGAGCAGTTATTGAGAACCCTGATGAAAAGTTGTTATACTCACAGTTATGGTTTATTACAGTGAAAGGATACAGACTAAAATCAGCAAAAGGAAGAGAAGCATGGGGAATGGTCCAGGAGAGTTCCAGGTATGAGCTTCCAGTTGTCCATTCCCAGTGGGATTGTGTGGATTGTGCTTACGTCTCCCAGCAGTAGGGTCTGGCAATATGCCTGGAGTATTTCCAACTAGGAAAGCTCACCTAAGCCTTGGTGTCAAAGGTTTTTATTGGAGATCAGTTATGTAAACATGAATGATCACCAGTGTGGCTGATCTAGAATTTCTATTTGGATCTTTTTTAAAAATGTAATTTCTGGGCTTCCCTGGTGGCGCAGTGGTTGAGAGTCCGCCTGCCGATGCAGGGGACACGGGTTCGTGCCCCAGTCTGGGAAGATCCCACGTGCCACGGAGCGGCTGGGCCCATGAGCCATGGCCGCTGAGCCTGCACGTCCGGAGCCTGTGCTCCGCAATGGGAGAGGCCACAGCAGTGAGAGGCCCGCGTACCTCAAAAAAAAAAAAAAAAAAAGTGTAATTTCTATCTCTTTATTGATATTTTCTATTTTATGAGATAGTATTCTCATACTTCCCTTTAGTTAGTTATTCACGGTTTTCCTGAGTTCTTAATCATATTAAATAGCTGATTTAAAGTCTTTGTCTAATGTGCCCAATGTGTGGGCTTCCTTAGGGATAGTTCTTCGACTGCTTTTTCTTTTCTTTTCTTTTTTTAGTATTTATTTATTTATTTATGTATGGCTGCACCGGGTCTTAGTTGCGGCATGTGGGATCTTCGTTGCGACATGTGGGATCTTTCATTCTGGGGTGTGGGCTTCTCTCTAGTTCTGGTGCACAGGCTCCAGAGCGTGTGGGCTCAGTAGCTGTGGCGTGCGGGCTCCAGAGTGCATGGGCAGCATGTGGGCTCTCTAGTTGTGGCTCGCATGCTCAGCAGTTGTGGCATGCAGGCTTAGTTGCCCCACGGCATGTGGGATCTTAGTTCCGACCAGGGATCAAATCCACGTCGCCTGCATTGGAAGGTGGATTCTTAACCACTGGACCACCAGGGAAGTCCCTTGACTGCTTTTTTCTTATGTATGGGCCATACTTTCCTGGTTCTTTGCATGTCTTTTGCTATTTTGTTGAAAACTGGGCATTTTAAACAATAAAATGTGACAAGTCTCAAAATCAGAACTTGATCTCCTTAGAGAACTTAGAGAACTTAGAGAACTTGATCTCCTTATTGATGCTGTTGTTGTTTGATTTGTGACTTTCTGGGGCTACTGCTGAACATTCGTATTTTATATCATGTTGGCTATCGAAGTGTGTATTCAGTTAGCCTAGTAGTCTTCCAATGATTAGATAGAGATTTCCTTAAATTAACTGAACCAAAAAGTCTCATAGTCTTTGCTGAGGGTCTGTTGTGTGTTTCTGGGCGCGTCTTCAATACTCCAGCAATTTATAATTCTCTCTTAGCCTTTGCTCTTTGTGCACAGTCTTAAGGTTAGCCAGAGGTGAGTGATTAGGCCTTCCTAGGTCTTTCCTGGGTATGTGCACGGTCCTGCATGCACACGTAACTTTTTAGATCCCCAAGAATATGTGAGAGCTTTTCATCCCTCCTATGGGCATCTCATTCCTTAGGTTTTCCTTATGGTTTTGGCTGGCCTCTGTTTGCCCCAAGCAGTATCAATGCTTCAGGCAGCCGTGGTGTTAAACAACTGCCACTGACTGTTTTAGATCCTCTCTCTGGGGACAGGGGCTTCTCCCATGGAGTGAGTTCCAAGTTGGGTCAAATAAAGACAAGCCTGTGAATGAGGCCTTTTCGGGGAGCTGAAAAATAGTTCAGATAGTGACAGTTCTCTGGAGAGCTCCTGAACCAGTTGTCCCTTCCTGTGGCTGGTAGGCTGCTGTTTTTCACAGCTACCTTGATTGTGAACCTGCTGATTTTCAAGCTACCATGGAACTGGGAAGAGAAGGATGGAAGAGGGCAATTTAAAATGCCACAAAGCTCACTGTTCTTACTGATACTGACTTTTTAAAAAAAATAAATATCCCTTTGGCATGCCTTGTAATTTTTTTTGTTGAAAGCCAGACATGTTGTATTGAATCATATGAACTGAGGTAAATAGGCCTTTTGTGTGAAGATTTATGTTAACTGGGCTAGGAGTTGAGCTGTTCTTAATGTTTGCTGTAACTCTAGGTTCTAGAGCCTTCAAACATCTCTAGTGTCCTTGTTTGCATTCCCTTGGGACTCTGGGCTTCCATAAGTTCTCTTCCTCAGAGTTTGTGTCTTGTAGCTCTTTCAGCTGTTATCCACTCTTGTTATACTGAATTCCTTTTAGTATGGTGGTAAACTGTGGGGGAGGGGGAGCATTCTATAATCCTTTGATTAAATCTCAGTCTTAGAATGAGCCTGTTTCGAGAGGCTATGACCATTACATGTGTTTCTCCATTAGTATTGCTTTCTTTCCCCCACCTTATTTGGATAATAAAATTCCAAACGAATTTATAATGCTAAGAAATCACGCTTGATCTGAAATAACATGGAGAAAGTAAGACGCAAAATATTATACTTAACTTTTTAATTGTATGACAAATGCATCCCTTGCTGCAGAAATGTCAGATTATAAGGCATGTTCACATTAAGAATACCATCATAACAACAGAAGAAAGATTTATTAACTTTATTGAAATGAAAGAGAAATTTAGATATTATCTAGCTTAGGAAATTATTGATACTACGGAAAAAGATGATATTGACATAATGCTAGTGGTCAGCTATATAAGGAACAGTGGTGACAGGTACACACAAGGTTGTAAAATCCATTATTTCCACCAAAAAAGTGATTATGTCACGTGACTCTGCGGGCACCGGCCCCAGCTTTTTCAACTGGAAGCCCCAATATTTGTATATTTTGCCCCTATCATGGATATGTTTTCCCTTTCTCTGGATTTGTGTCGGGATCTCTCCTAAGAAACAACCCTGAATATGGAAAAATTAGTACAGCACGTGATGATTTCCAGCCTCCAAATGCCTCAACAAATGGATACTTTTGTAAAATAAGTCTCGCTAAAATGTTATACGAGAAAGTTGAGAGTAAAGAGATGGGGAGAGCGCGGAAAACGGGAGGTTCTGTGCTCATTTTTTCAGAAAATAGTCTCGAGAGATCTCTGTGGCCAAACTCCTCCTGGCAGTCAGGGCCTGGGAAAAGCAACTTTTTATTCAGTATTTCCGCAGCCCCCAGGGGTCACGCACGCGGACCTGTGATAAATGTAAGTGGGTTTCTCGTCCGGGAAAAGGGGCCACATCTCCCGGACTCAGGACGTGGATCCCGGACCCAGGACGTGGATCCCGCACCCACTAAGGAGCCTATCGGTCCCGGGGCGAGTCGGACGCCCTCTGCAGGCCGTTGATGAGTGGCGAACAAAGCCAAGCGCCTCCTCGCGGCCATCTCGGAGAATCACGGAAATTTTCGAGGCCCTGCTTTTCGTTAATGGCCCTGGAGATGCTCTGCTCTAGCCATACCTGTTCTCTTTCCTGGGACAAGCCTTCGTGCCATAGCTTGGAGAGCAAGGAAATATTCATGGCTTTAAGATATCTGGAAAGGATCTCTTCTAAGTCATGCCATAATGTCAGGACCGACTTCAAGTTTCAGGAGAACAAGGGATATCAAAACCCCAAAGGCACTGAAGCACCTGTTTTGACCATCTGCCGCTTTTCAACCTGCTTGACAGAGGACTACAGTGAAGCCTGAGATAAGAGCCCCCTTGATAAATCTCTCTCTAACTTTGATCACAATCAGGAACAACTGGAGCAGAAGATAAAGGTAGAATCTCTTCAGGCTTGTACCTGTTTTGGAATTGTCCAGAGGAACTCCCAAGAACTCAGTAGCTCTCTGAAGCAGGGGTCATTCAGCAAGTGTGCCTTGGAGCTTATCAGAGGGGAAATTGAAGTGAGATTTCCCCCCATTTAACAAATCCCTACGAAAAATCAGAAAATAAAGAAAAAAGTGAAATTGGAACACTCTTAATTTTATTATTGTTTGCTAAGTACAAGAAGGCAATCTACCCTTGTATTTCTGTATCAGATCTAAAATACCAGAAACCAAAATCATGCTTGTACATCTTCAATATCCACAAAAAAAAAAGTTTAGAGAGAAGAACATGATTTATATTCCTTAAATAATTACCTTTATGATTTACATTTATCATTTAGTTTTGCAAATTTTCAGGGAGTCTTTGATATTTCCCCAATTTGAAATATATATATATATATATATATATATATATATATATATATATATTTATGGAAAACTTTCTTTGGTGTACAGACTTCTGTCAGTTAAGGCGAAGTTAGCTTCTGCAACAGAAAAACATGTGAATATTGTTTGAACACCATACAAGCTTATCTTTGCTTCATATAACACCTAAATGTAGGCTTTCAAATCAAGTGACTTTGCTTATGGCTTTTCTCCCAACAATGATCCAGGACCCCAGGACCATCTTTTTTATGGATTTGCCATTGTCAACATATGGCTTCAAATCTGGCTCCAGTGCTTGGGTCTATCCCACTCATTGTAGAGGGTGAGAGAGCATGTTACCTCTCTTGGGGGAGTGTTTTCATAGGCCAGGCCTGTGTGGGCCAAATATCATTTCTAGCCACGTAAACTTGGCCAGGACTCAGTCTCATGGCCGCAGCTAACAATAAAGAGGCTGTGAGACAGTCTTAATTTTGTGACTGAGGAGAAGGGGATGTAATAGGGAAGAACCTTTGTATTTTATTACAAGTTAATTACTAAAAGGGTGTTGCCTATAAACTTAAATTTTACATTATGGCCCATATTTGGGAACTCTGCCTCCTGGGTAATGAGCATTAAGCCAAAATACCTTAGTTTAGCTCACTGGAGACATCCTGACCACATCCACCTGTGAATGACTGTAGGAAGGAAGAAATTAACACATCCCCTCTGGAGGCTGACCAGAACCAGGAAATGTTTGATTTTACTCCCTCCCCTTTTAGTATAAAGGAAGCCTGAATTCTAACTCAGGCAAGATGGTTCTTTGGGACACGAGTCCACCATCTTCTTGGTCTCCCGGCTTTCTGAATAAAGTTGCTATTCCTTGCCCCAGCAACTTGTCTCTTGATTTATTGGCCAGGCATGGGACGAGCAGTATGAGCTTGGACTCTGTAACTGAGGGACGAGATTGGTGAATAAGTGCACTGTTGATTTTTACATTATAAACACTAATTCGGTTTTTAGAATTAACATCCACTTTTCTTGCTTGAACACAATTTACCCAATAAAACTGTGACTCACAATCTAATTCCATATATTAAACCCAGGAAATACACTCAAGGATGTCAATCATAAGGTTCACAGAATCATCAGCTCTTTTTAAAAAGGGAGATTCACACTGTTTCAAGAGCATAGATTAAAGTTGAAAAAGAGCCTAGACTATTGTTGTCTCAAAATAAGAAAGAAGGTAGTTAATAGACTTAGTAATACTTAGATAGAGATTGACACTGGGGCCATCAGTCAGTGACTATGATACTCCCATGTCCAGGATGATGTATGTGGTCTTTCACTCAGCATACAGAGAGGTTGGCAATGGGACTCACTCTTCCGTGTGCTTTCATTTTACTGTCCTTCAGTTCACGTGTGATCAGTTAAGTGAACATCTCAAGAGTTTATCCTTTCTTTATTCAGGTCCTTGACAGTTTCTAGAAGCCCTTATTATGCAGTTTGTGGTGCACCAGGGTGGGGCCCACTCTTTAATTCCTTGAACACGAAGCACAGTTGAGGATGAGTGAGACCCAATCCCAGCCTCTTCCCCAGTACACCTTTATTCCTCATCCACATATGTTTTGAGGACTGACTGACTCCATGGAGACATCTCAGGGAAGGCAGCCATGGTGAGGGCTCCCTGGAGCTGGCTCCCAGAGCTGGTCCCTGCATCTTGGGGAGCCTGAAGTCAGGTCTGTCCTCCCGGATTGGCAGACATAAAACACTCACTTTTTGGTGGAGGAACGTGAAGATGTCCCCTTTGCCCAGATAATGGCCTGAGCCAGATCACAACCCATAAAAGAGATGGGGCTGGAAAATGGATGTTCCTTAAATTGAAAAACTTTTTCCTTTAAATATCTTTGACAGGTTTGATTTGTTTGGAGACACTTCACCAAAAAAGATGTGTGGATGGCAGATAAAAACATGAAAAGATGCTTAGTATCTTAGTCATTAGGGAAGTACAAATTAAAACCACAATTGAGGGCTTCCCTGGTGGCGCAACGGTTGAGAGTCCGCCTGCCGATGCAGGGGACACGGGTTCGTGCCCCGGTCCGGGAAGATCCCACATGCCGCGGAGCGGCTGGGCCCGTGAGCCATGGCCGCTGAGCCTGCGTGTCCGGAGCCTGTGCTCCGCAACGGGAGAGGCCACAACAGTGAGAGGCCCGTGTACCGCAAAAATAAAGTGAAATTTATCTCTTCTGTATGAGTCATCTATTCCACTCCTAGATATTTGCTTAGAGAAATGAGAGTACATGTCCTCACAGGACTTATACAGGAAAATCCATAGCAGCTTTATTTGTATTGCCAGAAACTGGAAACAACCCAAATGCCTATCATTAGGTGAACAAGTAATGTGCACATCCACACAGTGGAGTACTATTCACCCACTAAAAGGAACCAAATAGGGGTGCATCTCAAATAATGAAGCTGAATGAAAAAAGCCAGACCCCCCCAAAATCATTTATACTGCATGATTCCATTTACATATAATTCTAGGAAATGTAAACTAATCTATAGGGATAAAAAGTAGCTCAGTAGTTGTCTGGTGGGGAGAGAGTAAGAGACAGGCAGGTAGCAGAAGGAAGGGACTATAATAGGAAAACTTTTCTAGATGATATCTTCATTACCTTGATTGTGGTGATGGTTTCATGGGTGTATACACTTGTCAATGCTTATCACAGTGTATTGTTTAAATATGCCCAGCATATATTGTGTCAATTATATCTAAGGAAATTTAAAAAAAGAAAAAGAAAAGCCAACTTGGACATGAGGGCAGTCCAGGGCTGCCCAAAGTAAGGCAGCATCTACTAAGTAACAAAATCCAGGCGCTAGTGACTTTGTAGGGAGGTGGAAATCACAGGAGGGAATTCACGCCCTCTACTGGCCACCAGAGACAAAGACCATTCATCCCTGTGGGCAGAAGGCAGACAAGCACATGTGTGACCTAAGTAGAGCTCCTCCGGCTTTCCTAGCAAAGCTGAGAAGAACTCTTTCTAGTCAGGACTTCTCTTATCTCTGTGACAAAGAAATTTGTCTTCAGCGTCAGGTAGCAGAGAAAAACTACAAGTTATTTAATATCTCTATACTTCATGTTGCTGATATATGGATAATAATAGTGCATGGGTCATAAGGCTCAGTGTGTAACCTATAGTTTTCCAGCTCAATAAGGCATATCTGCTGTGATGTAGGATAAATGTAATGTGAATAGATGTGGAAATATATGAAGAAATAATATAATACACAATAGCAGATACATAAATGCCTAGTAAACGTTTTAGTATATTTGGAATTAAATAAATGCAAATCAAAATGAGATATTTTAAAGCCCAAAAAAGCAAATATTAAAAAGAATCTTTAAGATTGTAGGGGAAGGGTGGGACTTCTCTGGCGATGCAGTGGTTAAGAATCCACCCACCAGCACAGGGAACACCAGTTTGAGCCCTGGTCCGGGGAGATCCCACATGCCATGGAGCAACTAAGCCCAAGCGCCAGAAGTACTGACCCTGCGCTCTAGGGCCTGCGTGCCACAACTACTGAATCCCACGCACCTAGAGCCTGGGCTCTGCAACAAAGAGAAGCCACCGCAATGACAAGCCCGCCACCACAACGAACAGTAGCCTCCACTCACCGCAACTAGAGAAAGCCTGCCCAGCAATGAAGACCCAACACAGCCATAAATAAATAAATAAATAGATAAATAGATAAAAAATAAATAGATAAATAAATTTATTTAAAAAAACAGAATGTAGGGGAAGGGTAAGATGGATTGTCATTGCTATATGTCAAAACCTCCTAAATGTCACAAAAATACACAAGATAATAGTAAATAGTCAAAATATCAAAATACACCCCAGGCATCCCCATGCCTGTCACCTGCTCCACTGAAGGGCACCTTCCAAATACAATGAGGCATTTGTTCGGGGGCTTCACCACTGGAAAGCAGGGGAGGGCCCAGAAGATTCATGTCACAGAGGCAAGGGTGTGTTCGGCTCTGTGCAGAGAGAGCCCAGGCCCACCAGAAACCAGAGGTGTTTCCAGGACAAGGTGGATGTTAAAACTCTGAAGAACAAGTCAGTCATGGACCAGTTCCTAAATTACAAAGCAGGTGTAGCATGTGGAGCTAATGCAATGAGAAAAGTCCTCCCAAAGATGTACTCACAGCCCAGGAGGGGACCAAATAAGCAAAGTCCTTAAGATCACAAGGCTCCCTCTTTCCCTATACAGGGAAGGACATCAAATCCACATCTGCAGACTGGAGCGCTCTTGAGGTCACAATGCTCTTAACAAGCAACAGGAAGGTCAAAGTCAGAGTCATGATGCCAGGAACTGTGAGGCTCTAGGATCAGCACCTGTGTCTGAGGGAACCACGTTCTGCTCCCCAGAGGTCTCCTGTCTCTGAGAGAAGAGGCTATGGGACCAGACCCAGAATAAGCAGAGACTCCTGGGGAGGACCACAGGTTCTGTCCAAGGGTAAAATTAAAAAGAAATGAGGTGTTTTTTTCAGGGTCTTCATTTACTGAAAAGGGGGAAAACCAAAAAGAGCCGTGGTCCAAACCAAGACATGTCAGGCTGTGTGCAGAGCCCAGACCCCGAGAAATCAGAGCTGCCTCTGTGAGCAATGGACCTCGGCCACCAGGTCCCTGGCCACCCCAACTTTGCCTCATGCGTTTGGGAGGTTTTCCATCATCAATCAGAAATCACCCTCCCACCCATCCATCCAGGCACGGATCCCTAGAAGCAACGTTTACTACATGTAGACAAATTCTACTGACTCTCTCCCAACCACTGACATTGATCACAGGACATTGCCACGGCTCTAGCCTTGCAGCCCATACCACGTCATCCATGCACATCATTCTGTATTATTAAGAGTAACTGATGAAGTGAGACTGAAGAAGGGCCATGCCGTGCAAGTGGACAACTTTATGAATAGGCACAATATGTCAAATCAGTGAGACACAAAGCTCCATATAACGTCGAAAGGAATTGCTTTTCAGAAAGACATGAGTTCAGATTTTCAGGTTGCTTGGTATAAAGATTGCACATGATGGAAATATTCTGTGTCTTGAGGGTGAAGTGGTGGTAACGTGGGTTCGAATACATTTGTGAACATTTGCTTGATGTATGCACTTACACGCTGTGGAATCAGGTTTAAAGTGCATACAGTGGAGAAAGGAAACAGGAAAATGAAGGGTAAAGGAAGGATTCAGGACACTACCAGAACGCTTGTAAGCACATTCACAAAGTCACACTGACAAAGGACTGCCAGAGTAAAAAATTTATTGCAGTACATGGAAAACACAACGGTCCATAATAAGTAAAAATGTAATTTTACTTTCAACACCAAAAATCTACCAAGTCCCTCCTAGAACCCAGATTGCTCATCTGATATAAAGGTTTGTTCAAGGTAGGTTTCTAAGCATAACCTCGAAGAAACCCAATCTCTGGTAAAACGCAAAGACAGACAATTGTTCTTTGCAGTGGAACCTACCCCGGAATCGATCTATCTCTACCTCTAACATCTAATCTATCTATCTATCTATCTATCTATCTATCTATCTATCTATCTATCTGTCTGTCTGTCTCGTCGTCCTCCTCCTTCTCTTCACTCCTTTCCCCATCTCTCTCTCTCCTTTCATTTTCCACATGAAACAAGAAAATATGGAGGGATGAAAAGGCACAAATCACATCACTAAGGTTCGCAGTCTGAACCGCAGAAGAACAGAAGTGTTTTCCTCTGAACGCACATCCTGGCAGCCTGTCTTCTGGACACGGGGCCACATCTCCCTGAGCTGGGATGCGGCAGGAGCTGATGTCTGGTGCGTGCTGAACACCGTTCCCGGAACAAGTGGATTTCTGTCCGCTGTGGGGGAAGCTCGTCGCCTCCGGTTACACGATGCTGCCGCGGAGCCTTGCACGGCGAGGTGGCGGCGCGGAGTCCGGCTGGCTCTTGGGCGGAAGGGACCGGCCCTAGGAGGGGCGGGGAGCAGCTGGGTGCGCCCCTAAGGCGATGGCGCCCAGGGCGGGGAGGGCTGCGGGCCGGCGGGCCCGGAGCGCGCGGCGAGCAGGGAGTCGAGCGCCGCGAGCGCCCAGTGCAGGGCCGCGCCCGCTTGCGCCAGCTGCCAGGCGAGCCAGGCGCGCTGCGCGGCCGTGGGCTCCGTGCGGCCGGTGGACAGCGGCAGGAAGGCGCCCCCCGGGGCCCGCAGCTCGCCCAGGACCACCTCCAGGGCGCCCATCTGGTTGTAGAGATTGGACGTGAGCGCCGCCAGGGGCGCGCGGGCTTCGGGCCACGGGGTTCCGCGACGGCGTTTGCGGGCGGGGCGCCCGGCCTCCGCCGGGCTGTGCTGGCAGCGTCCCCACGCTGGCGATCGGGACCGGGTCCTCCTGCCGTGGAGGCGCCAGGGAGTGTGGGCGGAACCTGCGCGGGAGACAGAACGGGAGGGATTCAGGTGATGCACGCCGCCCCGTGGGTCAAGGTCACCATCGCCCTTCCCTGTCTCCACTCCCCCACCCTACGCCCCACACCCCACCACGCCTGACTCTGGTGGCCTCTTCCAGGATCTGCTGGCAACCGGGGCCAGGTCCTGGATGCCTTGCTCTCAGCCCTTCTGCCTTCAGGGGCATCTCACCGGGGTCAGGGTCTTTCTCGGCACCCTGGGGGCTTGGCTTGCCCCTCAGGTCCTTCCTTCACATCCCCACCTCTGCCGAGGCCCAGCGCAGACACCTACCTCCTCTGTGGTGAAGTCCTGCTCTGGAGGAGTCGGGCTGCTCCTTAGCTCTCCGGGGGGCTGGGGGTGGTCGTCCCCTCACCTTCTCTTCTCCAGGTCTGTTTCCTTGGTGGCGACTATCAGGGGAGCCATCGGGGCTTCTCCCCCGCTTGTGCCTGGTGACCGCTGTGGGTGGAGAGGAGGAGAGGAGTGAGTGTTCCCTGACCTACCTCTGGAACGTGGGGGGAGTGGATTAGAGGAGATTCCAAGTCCCACGGCTCTGCCCACCTCCATTCCACCCCGTCCCCCAAGCTCTGGTTTCCTCCTGCTCCCCACAGCCTCCATGGGCACCTCCCTAGGGCCGGGCCTTTCCTGTCGCTGTGGCAGCTCCTGAGCTGCCTGGCAGGCGTGCCCCTGGAAACCCTCCCTCAAGTGCAGCCCCCGAGGATGGCACAGCTGGTAGAGAGCCCCGGGTCACAGGGAATCGGGACTTCACCTTGGGTTTCTCTCACCACTTGCAGTGGTGTGAATGTCACGTCTGGCACCTGTTCCTTTGCTCCTTTGCTGTGTCTCCCAAAGCCTCTCAAGCATCACTCAAAACAAATGTCTGCAAAAAAGAACCTAGAATTTTACCTCCTTTGCTCTGACAGCCCTCTCGGGTCTCAATGCTTCCTATTGCTCTCCGTATTTCTGAGGGATGTGCATCTCCTCCCTTCTGTTTTAGAGACAGGTTCTCCTTGGAGCAAAGCCTTCCATTTTCCCTGTGGAAAAGACCTTTTCTCTGCTGGCCAGGCCGCCTGCCACTTGCTGACCCTGCCATTTCATCCAAGCCTCCCGGCTGAGCCACGGGTCTGGAGGCCTGGGGAGTGGGAATGACTAGGCCAGCAGAGGCCGTGGCCTTTTATGGCTTCCCAGCAGCCCACTGCCAGGTCTCAGATTGGTGCGCCGGAGACCACACCCACCAAAGAGAATTGCAATGATGAGGTTAAGGGCTGTTTGGGCTATCCCACTGACTTCCTTCGTCCTCAGGACGTTGTAGCTGTACATTTTGGAGCATTTCGGCTCTCTGCTGTATGTTAACTTCACAAAAGGGCACTTGTTTTCTGGTTCGTTTCACGGTGCTTTTTATCTGTTTGTTTCACCAGTTCTGTGTGTGTCTGCATGTGTTAGCATGGGTCACTCTTATGCCAGGGGTCAACAACAAGATGTTGGTATAAAGGACGAGAAAACCTTTTGGTCTGTTTTACTTGCATTCCCTTTGGCCCCTACTCAGGTCTGCCATCCTGACAGGAATGCCACCACAGACACTACAGGATGAAAGACTGTGGTTAGGCCCCAGAATAATGTTTTTTACAAAATAGGCAGCCGCATACACCCAGCCTTAGGACCTCTGCCCTCCACAACATATCAAATTTTGAATTTAATTTTTTTTTTTTTTTTTTTTTTGCGGTATGCGGGCCTCTCACTGTTGTGGCCTCTCTCGTTGTGGAGCACAGGCTGTGGACGCGCAGGCTCAGCGGCCATGGCTCACGGGCCCAGCTGCTCCGCAGCATGTGGGATCCTCCTGGACCGGGTCACGAACCTGTGTCCCCTGCGTCAGCAGGCGGACTCTCAACCACTACACCACCAGGGAAACCCTGAATTTAATTTTTTTTTCACTCCTCTTTCTTCTTTTGTACTGGATATAGACTTTTTTTTTTCAACTTTGTCCAAAGGGTACAAAAAGACATATTAGGAGAGTGTCAAAAATAACCTAGGACTCAGCCAGTGAAAGCAATGGTCCGTGATTTCTTTGAAGCACGTGATGGATATATTTGCTGGCTCTAATGGCAAACAGTGTAGTTGTAGATGGAATAATTTCTGTGAGTGAGCAGGAGGGAGGGTATGGAGACCGATTTGTCTTTTGCACAGCTACTCTTCTATAAAAACAGCCTCCACCACATCAGTGGGACCTGTAGGTCAGGTTGTTGCTGCCTATGGCTGATAAAACCAGCAAAAGCCAAACAGAATCTATTCTTGTTAGACTCAAGGCACCCAGACCTCAGAGTTAAGGAGCTCAGTCCCATTAATGAGAAGGTTCACTCTGCGGTACACCTGAAACTAACAACATTCTTAACTATAATAGAAAATAAAAAGTTAAAAAAAAAAAAAGAAAAAAGGAATGTCCTGTGGTTGCTGGGGCTTATGGAGTCCTTACCTGTTCTGAGGCTTCATGAACTGTTACTTGGATTTGGAGACGTATCATAGTATTTTTTCACCAGTTATCTTGGACCACGTATTGATATAGGGTGTCACATCTCGCTAGAAAGTGTATGAGTTACGAGAGTGGCAATTAATTCCAAGTGCTCATGTGTCTGGAAGTCCCTGCTCTCCCCTCATTCCGGGGTCACCATTGGGATGGTTTGTATGTCATGTCTGGAAATCCTTCAGCTGTAATCATGGCGACTGGCCACGTGAATGTAGGCTTCTTGAAGTGTTAAAATCCAATGTGTCTCCCCGAGCAGGTTCCCATGGGGGAGTCAGTATTCTTTATAATTGTGCTCAAAATATCCAAATTTCATATATCCCGGAGGTTTGCCTTTAATGGGCACAGAATTTAGATCCGAAGAGATCACAGATAAAACCAGTATAAAGTGGATGATTAAGGGCTACACGTGCACTCAGGGAAGGTGCTGTCCTCCTGGCCTGGATGTTGTGATTCATAATAAGAAATATATATTTGGCGTTTGCCAGAGTTTCTGGCTCAGCCCCTAAACCCACTGGAATTTCCTAAGTGATAAATGGGTTTTGTTATGTTAATGAGGTGACCTTTAGAAAGCACCCAGGTCACCAAAGGGTGGGGGCTGCTTTCCAGAAGACCCCACATGGTGATTAGGGGATTAGCACTTTGTATCGGAACCCCCAGGTTCCCGGAAGGGGAGAGAATCTGGAGGTTGAACCCATCACCAATGTGTAATGAGTTAATCACGTCCCTGTAACGAAGCCTCCTTGAAAAAAACGAAAAGGCTGGGGTTCGGACAGCTTCCAGGTTGGTGAACACATGGAGATTTGGGGAAATGCCTTTTGGAAAGGCATGCCCCTTCCCCATGCCTTGCCCTATGCATGTCTTCCATCTGACTGTTCCTGAGCGACAGCCTTTTATAATACACTGATACTGTAATAAGTAAAATGTTTCTCTGAGTTCTGTAAGCAAATTAATTGAACCCAAGAGTGGTCGTTGGAACCTCTGAGCTATAGTGGATCCCCCAGAAGCACAGCTGACAACCTGTACTTGCGATTGCACCTGAAGTGGGGCAGGGGCTGTCTTGTAAGACTGAGCCCTGAACGTGTAGAATCGGAAGCTGTCCCTGAGTAGATAGTGTCAGGATTGTAAGACACCAGACTGGTCTCAGAAATTCCCTGGCGGTGTAGGGAAAACGCACAGACACATTGGAACTAGTACTAGAATCTTCCCACCCTTACCAGGCTACTGTTAACGCCAGCTGCGCCTGCGGGCCCCTGCATTTGTAGGACCCCTCTGGGTTCAGAGCAGCCAAGCCGGGGAGGTCCTGTAGGCTTCAGGGACACCAAAACAGTAGCAGGCATAGCTCGTGTGAGGCTGACTTCTCTTCATTTACCACGTATTTATACTTCCCATAGCAAGTATAAATTGGGTTGTTTTCCCATCATTCACTCTGGACTCTCCTGTCTTCAGAGGTCTGATTTACTTCGTGTCCACAACATTGGGCCACATCGCCGTTACTAAGGGAGACCTGTTGCTTTCCCTCAGCCACACGCCATGAGCACAGAAGCCCTTCCAGAAAAAAAAAATTTTGTTTTTTGATCACTTTCCCTAAGGCAGTTATATCGGAGCATCTGGCATTGGCTGGTTGGTTGGTTGGTTTTAATAGTCTCTACTCACAGCATTTCTAAGTAGAAAAATGACCATCTAATCTATGCTAATGTGAAGAGAGGAAAGGACTCGCCCCACATCCCCGTTCTGGAAGGCTCACTTCAGTCCATATCTCGCAGGACCATGTGAGATGAGTAACCTCAAGGAGAATGTGCCTTTGTCTTTTAAATTCTACCAAGTAGGTGAGTGGTTCTCAAAGTGTGATCCCAGGACCAGCAGTATCACCATCACTTGGGAACTTGTTACAGATGTAAATATCAGGCTTCAACCCAGACCTAGAGGGTCAGAGCACTGGGGGAGGGGCCATGTGATCTGTGTTCCAAGGCCCTCCAAGAGATTCTGATGCAGGTTCCAGTTTGAGAAGCACTGAAGGAGGATATTCAGATAGAGAGGGGGGAGGAACGTCATTCACTTACAGCCAGTGATCAGGATCCTAAGGGAGCAGTCTGGATCGGGTCATTTTACTCTTTTTTTCTTATAAGGGCAACATACAGTAATTTTTGTGTGTTTATGCCAATATAGGTTTTAAGGAAATAAAAGCCAATTTTCTTGTTGGTACAAGTTGTATCCTAAGCTCATCTTCCCTAAGGTGTAAATTCAAAAATTAAACACAAGGGACGGAACTGAAGAATGCTCAATCATCCTTGTCACTGAAAAACCAAAAGAAAACTCTCGAACTGAAAAATACAATGTCTGATATTTGAAATTCACAGGATAAATTTGACAAATATAAATTAGAGGGGAAAGAGTCACTGACTTGAAATCGATCAGCAGATATGATCAAACAAGTGAGAGAAAAATGATGAAAAGACATTAACCTGTGACCTATGGGACAAAAAGAAAATGTCTTGCATATATGTAGATGAAGTCCCAAAGGAGAGTGAGGAGAGAATGGGACATACAAAATATTTGAAGATATAATGGCTGATATTTCCCCAAGTTTGGTAAAAACATTGTTTTGGGGCCTAACCACAGTCTTTCATCCTGTAGTGTCTATGGTGGCATTCCTGTCAGGATGGCAGACCTGAGTAGGGGCCAAAGGGAATGCAAGTAAAACAGACCAAAAGGTTTTCTCGTCCTTTATACCAACACCTTGTTGTTGACCCCTGGCATAACAGTGACCCATGCTAACACATGCAGACACACACAGAACTGGTGAAACAAACAGATAAAAAGCACCGTGAAACGAACCAGAAAACAAGTGCCCTTTTGTGAAGTTAACATACAGCAGAGAGCCGAAATGCTCCAAAATGTACAGCTACAACGTCCTGAGGACGAAGGAAGTCAGTGGGATAGCCCAAACAGCCCTTAACCTCATCATTGCAATTCTCTTTGGTGGGTGTGGTCTCCGGCGCACCAATCTGAGACCTGGCAGTGGGCTGCTGGGAAGCCATAAAAGGCCACGGCCTCTGCTGGCCTAGTCATTCCCACTCCCCAGGCCTCCAGACCTGTGGCTCAGCCGGGAGGCTTGGATGAAATGGCAGGGTCAGCAAGTGGCAGGCGGCCTGGCCAGCAGAGAAAAGGTCTTTTCCACAGGGAAAATGGAAGGCTTTGCTCCAAGGAGAACCTGTCTCTAAAACAGAAGGGAGGAGATGCACATCCCTCAGAAATACGGAGAGCAATAGGAAGCATTGAGACCCGAGAGGGCTGTCAGAGCAAAGGAGGTAAAATTCTAGGTTCTTTTTTGCAGACATTTGTTTTGAGTGATGCTTGAGAGGCTTTGGGAGACACAAGATATTGGGCTAAGGAGCAAAGGAACAGGTGCCAGACGTGACATTCACACCACTGCAAGTGGTGAGAGAAACCCAAGGTGAAGTCCCGATTCCCTGTGACCCGGGGCTCTCTACCAGCTGTGCCATCCTCGGGGGCTGCACTTGAGGGAGGGTTTCCAGGGGCACGCCTGCCAGGCAGCTCAGGAGCTGCCACAGCCACAGAAAAGGCCCGGTCCTAGGGAGCTGCCCATGGAGGCTGTGGGGAGCAGGAGGAAACCAGAGCTTGGGGGACGGGGTGGAATGGAGATGGGCAGAGCCGTGGGACTTGGAATCTCCTCTAATCCACTCCCCCCACGTTCCAGAGGTAGGTCAGGGAACACTCACTCCTCTCCTCCTCTCCACCCACAGCGGTCACCAGGCACAAGCGGGGGAGAAGCCCCGATGGCTCCCCTGACAGTCGCCACCAAGGAAACAGACCTGGAGAAGAGAAGGTGAGGGGACGACCACCCCCAGCCCCCCGGAGAGCTAAGGAGCAGCCCGACTCCTCCAGAGCAGGACTTCACCACAGAGGAGGTAGGTGTCTGCGCTGGGCCTCGGCAGAGGTGGGGATGTGAGGGAAGGACCTGAAGGGCAAGCCAAGCCCCCAGGGTGCCGAGAAAGACCCTGACCCCGGTGAGATGCCCCTGAAGGCAGAAGGGCTGAGAGCAAGGCATCCAGGACCTGGCCCCGGTTGCCAGCAGATCCTGGAAGAGGCCACCAGAGTCAGGCGTGGTGGGGTGTGGGGCGTAGGGTGGGGGAGTGGAGACAGGGGAAGGGCGATGGTGACCTTGACCCACGGGGCGGCGTGCATCACCTGAATCCCTCCCGTTCTGTCTCCCGCGCAGGTTCCGCCCACACTCCCTGGCGCCTCCACGGCAGGAGGACCCGGTCCCGATCGCCAGCGTGGGGACGCTGCCAGCACAGCCCGGCGGAGGCCGGGCGCCCCGCCCGCAAACGCCGTCGCGGAACCCTGTGGCCCGAAGCCCGCGCGCCCCTGGCGGCGCTCACGTCCAATCTCTACAACCAGATGGGCGCCCTGGAGGTGGTCCTGGGCGAGCTGCGGGCCCCGGGGGGCGCCTTCCTGCCGCTGTCCACCGGCCGCACGGAGCCCACGGCCGCGCAGCGCGCCTGGCTCGCCTGGCAGCTGGCGCAAGCGGGCGCGGCCCTGCACTGGGCGCTCGCGGCGCTCGACTCCCTGCTCGCCGCGCGCTCCGGGCCCGCCGGCCCGCAGCCCTCCCCGCCCTGGGCGCCATCGCCTTAGGGGCGCACCCAGCTGCTCCCCGCCCCTCCTAGGGCCGGTCCCTTCCGTCCAAGAGCCAGCCGGACTCCGCGCCGCCACCTCGCCGTGCAAGGCTCCGCGGCAGCATCGTGTAACCGGAGGCGACGAGCTTCCCCCACAGCGGACAGAAATCCACTTGTTCCGGGAACGGTGTTCAGCACGCACCAGACATCAGCTCCTGCCGCATCCCAGCTCAGGGAGATGTGGCCCCGTGTCCAGAAGACAGGCTGCCAGGATGTGCGTTCAGAGGAAAACACTTCTGTTCTTCTGCGGTTCAGACTGCGAACCTTAGTGATGTGATTTGTGCCTTTTCATCCCTCCATATTTTCCTGTTTCATGTGGAAAATGAAAGGAGAGAGAGAGATGGGGAAAGGAGGATGAGGAGAAGGAGGAGGAGGACGAGACATACGGATAGATAGGTCGATGGAGAGATAGATAGATAGATAGATTAGATGATAGAGGTAGAGATAGATCGATTCCGGGGTAGGTTCCACTGCAAAGAACAATTGTCTGTCTTTGCGTTTTACCAGAGATTGGGTTTCTTCGAGGTTATGCTTAGAAACCTACCTTGAACAAACCTTTATATCAGATGAGCAATCTGGGTTCTAGGAGGGACTTGGTAGATTTTTGGTGTTGAAAGTAAAATTATATTTTTACTTATTATGGACCATTGTGTTTTCCATATACTGCAATAAATTTTTTACTCTGGCAGTCCTTTGTCAGTGTGACTTTGTGAATGTGCTTACAAGCGTTCTGGTAGTGTCCTGAATCCTTCCTTTACCCTTCATTTTCCTGTTTCCTTTCTCCACTGTATGCACTTTAAACCTGATTCCACAGCGTGTAAGTGCATACCTCAAGCAAATGTTCAGAAATGTATTCGAACCCATGTTACCACCACTTCACCCTCAAGACACAGAATATTTCTGTCATGCCACCTTGCAATCTTTATACCAACCAACCTAAAAATGTGAACTCATGTCTTTCTGAAAAGCAATTCCTTGGACATTATATGGAGCTTTGTGTCTCACTGATTTGACGTATTGTGCCTATCCATAAAGTTGTCCACTTGCACGGCGTGGCCCTTCTGCAGTCTCTGAATAGTATAGAACGATATACATGGATGACATGGGATGGGCTGCCAGGCAAGAGCCCTGGCAACGCGAACCATGAGAGTCAACGTCCTTTACATGGAAAATAGGCTTTTTCTCCAAGGGAACCTGTCCCTTAAAGGAGAAGAATGAGGACCCAATAATGGATGGAGCAAAGGAGGTTCTTGAGACCCAGGAGGGCTCTAGGGGAGATAAGGAAGGTTCCAGATTCTTCTTTGTGAAGATTAGAGTTGGGAGGTGGCACTAGGCTTTGCACATGCAATTATTCAATCTGTAATGCTGTCATAGTTCATTCTTGTTCATCCTTCAAATGTCAGCTGAAATGTCCTTTCTTCCTGGTAATTTACATAAATCTAAGTCTATAATCCATACTCTTATGGCACCATGTATCTTTTTTGAAGCACTTATCATAGTCCTAATTTTGTGTGTGCTCATTTGAATAATACTCGTCTCCTCCCCTGCATCCTAAGCTCCCTGAATGGGACCCATGTTTCAAGATTTTTCCCATTATTGTATCCACAATACCTGGCCTAGTACCTGGCACATTATAGATGTTCAATAGATATCTACAGGTGGAAAATGAATTATTGAATGCATGCATGAGAAAACATTGATAGGTGGGATCACACAGTTCTCTTAACTTTTCTGGACAAGTCTCACACAAGGTCCATTGGTAGGACATTTCCTAGAGACTATTGTAAGAAAGTCTTTATAGTCAAGAGCCAGACTACAGGCTAATGGAGGGAACAGAGTTTCTAAGTCAGGTACCTAAAATTGTGCAGATGGTAGAATCTCATGAGACCAGAAGAGGTAGTAGAGATCATGGAAAGCAGAGACAATTTCCTGGGCTTTCTTTGATATGACAATTGTTTTACTCAGTTGAAAATGTCTGCACATACACAAAAACTCACATGTAAGTGTACAACCCACACACTGATCCTTACCGTCTTGACAAAATTGATTCAAGTGTTAGATTCACTCTTTGGGGACTTCTGTGGCGGTCCAGTGGTTAAGACTCCACGCTTCCACTGCAGGGGACGCAGCTTCCATCCCTGGTCAGGGAACTAAGATCTAGCATGCAGCGCAGTGTGGCCAAAAGGAAAAGAAAAAGAAGATTCACTCTTTCACTATTTATCCTGAGCCTGGAAACTGACGGACTCTGCCATGCCAAGAAATGATGGAGCTCCTCTGGTAGATTGAAAGCTCCTCGTCACCATTCCATGACCTATTTTCACCAACCTCGTTCATCTTCTTCATTTCTCTCCCCTCTTCCTTGCTTCCCTTCCTCCTCTTCAGTGCAGGGAATATCCATACCCTGCCTTTCCTATGCTTTCCCACCCACTTCTGTCCCTGAATACCGCCCCCTAAGGGCCATATGAGGATGATTGGTTAATTACTAGAATCAAGGGTTTGGAGAGCTGTTACAATAGAGAACAGCATTTTGTTTATAGATAGGTTGGAACTTGTTTGGATTGGTGAGGAAACACTGATATTGTTAAAGCAAAGTCTGGAGAAACTGGACTGCCTCTCTTCTCTCACAACTAGCTGGGATCAGATAGAAAGTAGAATTTTTTTTGGGGGGGGAGGTTTTCGCGGTACGTGGGCCTCTCACTGTTGTGGCCTCTCCCGTTGCGGAGCACAGGCTCCAGACGCGTAGGCTCAGCGGCCATGGCTCACGGGCCCAGCCGCTCCGCGGCAGGTGGGATCTTCCCGGACCGGGGCACGAACCCGTGTCCCCTGCATCGGCAGGCAGACTCTCAACCACTGCGCCACCAGGGAAGCCCGAGTTATTTTTTTTAATGTAAGTAATGGACCTCTTTGGACTGTACTGTAAGGACAAAGTCAGGACTTTATCTGAGGAGGATGGGCATCAACTGCTCACACCCATAAGGTGAGGCTCAAAGATGCTCTGTCAGGGACACAGGGGAGGTGCTGTGTCTCCAGTAGATGAAGAGGAATCTCAATCACAATTATCCTTCAATTTTCGCTGAGTCCTTAGTTTTCTATTGCGGCAGAGCAAATTATCACTAATTACTGGATTAAAACAACACAGATTTATTGTATCAGTGTTTCAGGACATCAGAAGTCTGGGCATTGTATGGCTGGGCTCTGTTCAAGGGCACACAAAGTTGAAATCAAGGTGTTGGGTGATTGTGTCCTCATCTCAGGCCCCACTAGAGAAGGATATCCTTCCAAGCTCCCTCAGGTTTTTGTCAGAAACATTTGCTCTGCAGTTGTGGGACTGAAGTCCATGTTGTCTTGCCAGTGGTAGACCAAAAAGCACTCTCAGTCCTCAGCCGCTGCTCTCAAGGTCCTTGCCATGTGGCTCCTTCCACAGGCCTTCTCACGTTTGGAATTTTGGAATTTCTGACTTCTGGAAGGGCCTAGCCACTTTTAAGGGCTCACCCGATTAAATCAGCCCCACCAAGATTATCTCCATTTTTATCAACTCAGAGCCAACTGATTTGGGATCTAATCATGGAAGTAATATTCCATCAAACCACAGGTTCCTCTTGCATTGAAAGTTAGGAGATCTCACAAAGGTATTACACTAGGGAGCAGAGTTAATGGGGGCCATATTAGGATTCTATGCATCATAATATTTACAACATACTTTGCTAAGCCCTAGAGTTGATGTCACAAGACTAGGAAAGCATTGCTGGGCCTGGGAACACCCCCCGCACTTTTCCTCAAAGGAAAGTGACCTTGCTTGAAATAATCCTTTGTTTTGTTTTTGACTCCCCTGTCCCAGCCCCTTTCTGTCTTTAAAAGCTCCCCATTTTGTACAACTCCTCAGATGGCCTTTCTGTTTGCTAGATAGGATGCTGCCCCATTGATGAATCGTTTAATAAAGCCAATTAGATCTTCTAATTTACTCCGTTGTATTTTGGGTTTTTTTTTTTAGCACGTATAAGTTGAAGGTGCAAAACAGGGTATGTTTGGCTTTGGAAAAAAGAACAATATATTTGTGATAACTTTACCAGCCCTCTGCCTCATTGTAAATTCCACAAGGGTGAACAAAGGCTGTGTCTGGATCTCCAGTTTTCTCATTACCTAGCAAACCCAAGCAACCTAGTCTGCATATAGTATAAAAGCTCAACAAATAACTGTTAAATGAACGAAGTTTGTACATGAACTGGCCCATTAAGAAACTATTTCTACTCCAATTGCTTGATTATTTGGGCTTGATTATTTGGCTGAAACATCACCATCAAACTCTGGTTCTCCCTGAGGATTGATGTATTCACTTAATCTGATGCTTCATGTTTTCTCATTGTTCTTATACCATAAATGAAAAGACATATATTTCAAAGATTAGCGTTCTCTCTCTATAAAACAATGGCATCTGCCCTATTAGACTTTTTCTTTTTCCCTCCAATTTCTCTCATTATCCCAGCTTTCTGGAGTCTGCGGTAGGCAGTGCGATTCCCGGTTTCCCCGCAGCTGGCTGCACTGACTGGGAAAAGCAACTCCAAATTCTGTCCTCAAGTGTTGAAACCTTTGAGCGCCGGGGGTGGGTTGTCAGGCACAGTGAAGCACTCTACAGGGAGCAGTCTGCGAGCCAGGTTTTGCCCGCTTGCACCTCACCACTGCGAGACCATCTCAGCTAGCTTGGCCGCCCACCTCTGAGCCCGCCGAGAGCGCCAGGTCCCCACTGTACGGCGGCGACTCGGTCAAGATGGCCGCGCCCGGGCTGATACCCAGGGACGGCGCCATCGCAGCTGCCGAACTGGCAGAGGCCGCGCTCTGGGGGGCCGCCATGTCGGCCTCCGCCTGCCCCCTGATCCTGACAAAGCCAGAGACCGCGGACCGGAGGAGGAGTGTAGGGACAGCTGGACAGGCCGGGTGTTCCCCGGAGATGGCTGTGTCGGAGCCCGGGGGCAGCGCCGCGGTGAGCGCGATGATGGGGAGGGGTGGTCTGGTGGTCAGCTGCGGTCGAATCGGGCGTCAGTGACTGGAGGGTTACTGTAGTCTGTGAAGATAGGTGATTCGGGAGTTGGAATCGGTACTGGAGGGCCTCTTGCAGGGGTGGGGGGATGGTGTTAGCACACTCAGGGATCTATGGAGTAGTGCTCGGGAGGTGTCTGTGGAGTCCGTGACTGCTGCAGTTGGAGGAAATCAGTGTTTGAGGGATATACGGTGACAGTGGTTGGAGGGGAGGGGTCTGTGGCGGTCCCTGGAAAGTCAGAGTTTGGGAGGCCATGGGGATCAGAAATGGGGGCTTTGGGGTGTATCAAAGATTGGGGAGTCTGTGGGGGTCGCAACTGGGAATGTCTACGTTGGGAGCCAACGATTACGGTGCCTTTGGTAGTTAGACTGGATTGTCCCGGGCTGCGTGCAGAGGTGCAGGGAGGTCAGTTAGTAGCTTATTGCAGTAGTTAAAGCGAAGAGACGATGATGATGGTTTACAATAGGCCAGGATGTTGAAAGGCTCTTCTGCATCGATATAGAGATAGTGCTGGGCTGTGGTGAAAAGGGATCTGGTGTTAAAGTTTTCAGTGAATGAGGGAGGATGACTGTGCAGAAAAGTTGACATGAAAGACCTGAAACAGCTGTCCTTAGAAAGGTCTGATTGCAAGGTTAACCTTTGGCTAACATCCGAGAACTTAGATTTCAGGAGAGTTCCCACTATTCCCAGGAATTTTAAAAGTGGCTCACTGTGCCTAAACCATGTGAACAATGTGGTTTATGCTGAATGCCTGATTTCCTTCTGGGAATCTGGGACTTTTGTATATGCTAGGCAGAGAGAGGCTATTTGACCAACCCCTAAAAATGTTGTTTACCAAGCATTGGTAAACAACATTTTTTTAAATTGAAGTATAGTTGATTTACGATGTTGTGTTAGTTTCTGGTGTACAGCAAAGTGAAAAAATATATATATATATACATATATTCTTTTTCATATTCTTTTCCATTATGGTTTATTACAAGACATTGAATATAATTCCCTGTGCTATACAGTAGGACCTTGTTGTTTATCTATTTTATATATAGTAGTTTGTATCTGCGAATCCCAAACTCCTAATTTATCCCTCCCCCACCCCCTTTCCCCTTTGGTAATCTACGTTTGTTTTCAATGTCTGTGAGCCTGTTTCTGTTTTGTAAATAAGTTCATTTGTGTCATATTTTAGATTCCACATATAAGTGATATCATATGGTGTTTGTCTGACTTACTTCACTTAGTATGATAATCTCTAGGTCCATCCATGTTGCTGCAAATGGCATTATTTCATTCTTTTATATGGCTGAGTGGTATTCCATTGTATGTGTGTGTGTGTGTGTGTGTATATATATATGTATATATATACACCACATTTTTATGCATTCATCTGTCAACAGACATTTAGGCTGTTTCCATGTCTTGGCCATTGTAAATAGTGCTGCAGTGAACATAGGGGTGCATGTATCTTTTCGAATTAGAGTTTTCATCTTTTCTGAATATATGCCTAAGAGTAGTGGGATTGCTGGATCCTATGACAACTCTATTTTTAGTTTCTTAAGGAGCCTCCATACTGTTCTCCATAGTGGCTGTACCAATTTACATTCCTGCCAATAGTGTAGGAGGGTTCCCTTTTCTCCACACCCTCTCCAGAATTTATTATTTGTAGACTTTTTAATGATGGCCGTTCTGACCAGTGTGAGGTAATACCTCATTGTAGTTTTGATTTGCATTTCTCTAATAATTAGCAACGTTGAACATTTTTTCATGTGCCTATTGGCCATCTTTATGTCTTCTTTGGAGAAATGTCCATTTAGGTCTTCTGTCTATTTTTTTATTATTTTTTTTATTGAGTTCTATGAGCTGTTTGTATATTTTGGAAGTTAAGCCCTTGTTAGTAGCATCGTTTGGTAAACAACATTTCACATGTGTTAGCACAACTCATTTCTGAAAGAATTAAGTATGTACTGTGTGACTCTACTGGGAGAGGACTCTTGGAAACTTGTTCCTGGCTTCCTCTGGACTTCACCTCATGCAGCTTTTTCCTTAGCTGATTTTGCACTGAATTCTTTTGCTGTGCTAAATCATAGCTATGAGTACAACTCTATGCTGAACCCTGTGAGTCCTTCTAGTGAATCATCGAACCAGACTATTAATGGGTTAAAGTCTGGTGATACTCTAAACAACATAGGGATTTTGAAGGATGAGTGAAAAACTGTTGAAAGTATAATTTACTTCATTTTCAGGCCCTGAGGTACATGGGTTGGGGTGGAGGTGGGCAAACAACCTCCATGGGGATCACTGTAAGGGAACAGAGTCCTCAAGAGACAGGTAGGTTTTGGTTAAAGCAAGCAGGCAAAGGGAATGGCTAAAGAGGGTGAGCATGTAGTGAAGTTTACTGGCAGTGATTAGAGTTTCTGTAAAAGCCACTGTTTGAGAGTTCTGTTGGCATCAGTGACTGGAGATTGATAGGATTTGGGGTGATATCAGAGATGGAGATTGATATGTTCCACTGGTATCAATAGTTGAGGAACCTGTGGGAATATGTAATCAGAGTGTTTGTGCAGCAAGTGACTGGGGAGATCTGTTGCTGTTAGTGATTGGGAGGTTTGTTGGGATCAGTAATTTTGGAATTATAGGCTTAGTGATTAGGAAGGGCCATGCTGGCTCAGTGATTGGGAGGCCAGTGACAATTAATGACGGGAGTTATAGGAATCAGTGACTGGACGTTTGTGAGGTCAGAGATTGGTGACACATGCAGCTAATTTATTGGTGGTTTATGGCGGTCAGGGGTGATCTTTAAATGTTAAACAGACATGTTTGAATGTATACTTATCAGTTTCAGAATTCTCCAGTAGCTGCCTAATAAGAGGAGAAGTTTAACATGCTTTAATTTCTCCCCTGTCCCCAACCAGTTATATGCCTGCTTATTTTTCTTACATCATGCCTCTTGATTTCAAGGTTACTTTTATAACAATTGCACAAGAACGTTATCAAGTTACTTGGATGTAACTAGACATTTTACTGGTTTTATTATTCATAGTTCTCTCTTGTGTATGCTTAAGTTTTTCCCAATCTTGAAATCTTTATTCTGATCCAATTTTCCTTCTTTTAAAAATCATTCCTCTTCTTCTCCTCCTGTCTCTCCTCTTCCTACCACATTCCCAGTTTCTCCCTCCCTCCTTCTCTTTATTTCTAAAGTACATAGGTAATATACTTTCTGCATCCTTACATGCCTAAAATACCTTACTTTTGCTTCCAAACATAAATGATTTTTTGACTGGTCATAAAAACCAAGGGTCTCAATTCTTCTACCTCAGAACTCTATAAACACTACTCCATAGTCTTTAGTTACAGAAGAAAAGATGAAGACTGGTTTGTTTGTTGTAATTGTCTTTCTCTCTGATAATCATAGGAGTTTTTTTCAAACTACCGTAGACTAAGTGGCTTATAAACAACAGAAATTTGTTTCTGACAGTTCTGGAGGCTAGAAGTCCAACATCGGGTCGGGATCTGGCAACAGCCCTCTTCCAGGTTTCAGACTTCTTGTTGGATCCTTACTTGGCAGAAAGAGCAGAGACAGGAAGCAAGCTCTCTCATGACTCTTATAAGGGCACTGATCCCATTCATGAAGTCTCCCCTCTCATGATCTCATTGAATCCTAATTATCTCCCAAAGACCCTATCTCCTAATATCATCACATTGGAGGGCAAGGTTTCAACAACGAATTGGGGGGACACAAACATTGAGTCCATTATAGGGACATTTCTTAATATGATTTTTGTCTCTCAAAAACAAAAATGCAAAATTGGGTAAAAAATAAGCCCCGTGTATAACATTATGATCATCAGTGAATGGTCAAGGTAAGAGAAAGTCATTATTATCTTGTCTGCATCTTTCACTGATGTGGATAACATTGGACTGAACTAGGAATGTGCTATTACAGGGATCGGTAACATTCAAAGATGTGACTATGGCCTTTACCAAGAAGGAATGGGAGCAACTAGATCCTGCTCAAAAGAGCCTGTACAAGGATGTGATGCTGGAGAATTACAGCAACCTAGCCTCAATGGGTAAGGACAAAGTAATTCAAAGTGTGCCTATTGTGATGCCTTCTCTCTGAAGTCCTTGGATAAGTTTATCCTTAATTTTTATGAATCAAAGAGTTTTAATCCCCTTTGGGTACTAGCCAGAATACTTGTGCTCCTGCCTTGAAAATGGAGGATCTACTCAGATGGGGTACATGGACATCTGCACTGTGAAATTTCAGAAGCCATGTGTTCTTTTATCCTTTAAAAGCTCTGAAGCTTAAATGGTAGGGCTTGATTTCTGGAATGTTTGTTGTTCTAACACTCAATTTCTATCTTTTCTCATGAATAGGGTATCAAGCTCTCAAACCAGACATGATATCCAAGTTGGGAAAAGAAGAGCCATGGCTGGGGAAGGGGAAAAGACCCAGACAAGGTGGTCTGAGTGAAATAGCAAGACCCAAGGGAATAGGAGCCAATGGAAGTAAGTTCCTAGTTTCTTGGTGGTAACTTTGGAATTCTTTTTTTTTCACGTTTTTATTATTTATTAATTTAAAAATATATATATTTCTTTTTATTGAAGTATAGTGGATTTACAATATTGTGTTAGTTTGAGGCGTACAGCAAAGTGATTCAGTTATACATACATATATTTTTTAAGATTCTTTTCCCTTATAGGCTATTGCAAAATACTGAGTATATTTCCCTGTGCTATACAGTAGGTCCTTGTTGGTTTTGTTTTATATACAGTAGTGTGTATATGTTAATCCCAAATTCCTAAATTATCCCTTCCTCCCATCTTTCCCCTTTGGTAACCATAAGATTGTTTTCTATGTCTGTAGGTCTGCTTCTGTTTTGTACAGTTCATTTGTATCATTTTTTTTTAGATTCCACATATAAGCAATATCGTATGATATTCGTCTTTGTCTGGTTTACTTCACTTAGTATGATAATCTCTAGATCCATGTTGCTGCAAATGGCATTATTTCATTCTTTTTTATGGCTGAGTAATATTCCATTGTATAAATATACCACATCTTCTTTATCCATTTATCTGTTGATGGACATTTAGGTTGCTTCCATGTCTTGGCTATTGTAAATAGTGCTGCAGTGAAAATTGGGGTGCATGTATCTTTTCGATTATGGATTTCTCTAGATATATGCCCAGGAGTGGGATTGCAGGATCATGTGGTAGCTCTATTCTTAGTTTTTTAAGAAACCTCCATACTGTCTTCCATAGTGGCTGTACCAATTTACATTCCCACTAACAGTATTGGAGGGTTCCTTTTTCTCCACATCCTCTCCAGCATTTATTATTTGTAGACTTTTTGATGGCCATTCTGACTGGTGTGAGGTGATACCTCATTGTGGTTTTGTTTTTGTTTTTGTTTTTGTTTTTGTGGTATGCGGGCCTCTCACTGTTGTGGCCTCTCCCGTTGCGGAGCACAGGCTCTGGACGCGCAGGCTCAGCGGCCATGGCTCATGGGCCCAGCCGCTCCGCGGCATATGGGATCTTTCCGGACCAGGGCACGAACCTATGTCCCCTGCATTGGCAGGCGGACTCTCAACCACTGCGCCACCAGGGAAGCCCCTCTCATTGTGGTTTTGATTTGCATTTCTCTAATAATTAGCAGTGTTGAGCATCTTTTCATGTGCCTGTTGGCCATCTGTGTGTATTCTTTGGAGAAATGTTCTGTTTAGATCTTCTGCCCATTTTTTGATTGGGTTGTTTTTTGCTTTTTTTTTTTTTTTTGATATTGAGCTGTATGAGCTGTTTTTATATTTTGGAGGTTAATCCCTTGTTGGTTGCATAGTTTGCAAATATTTCCTCCCATTCTGTAGATTGTCTTTTCATTTTGTTTATGGTTTTCTCTGCTGTGCAAAAGCTTTTAAGTTCAATTTAGTCCCATTTGTTTATTTTTGCTTTTATTTCCATTACTCTAGGAGAAGGTCCAAAAAGATATTGCTGCAGTTTATGTCAAAGATTGTTCTGCCTGTGTTTTCCTCTAGGAGTTTTATAGTATCTGATCTTACATTTAGGTCTTTAATCCATTTTGAGTTTATTTTTGTGTATGGTGTTAGAGAATGTTCTAATTTCATTCTTTTACACGTAGCTGTCTAGTTTTCCCAGCACCACTTATTGGAGAGAACTGTCTTTTCTCCATTGTATATTCTTGCCTCCTTTGTCATAGATTAGTTGACCATAGGTGCACGGATTTGGAATTCTTCAAATAATTTATTCTTAAATTCGTCTTATAGATCCTAGGAAGTAGCAGTAGAAAAATATCAAAATCTCCTAGGGGAAAAAGAGTTCAAACTACAAAGATTCTCCAACCTTGGAGATTCTAATATCTCTTCCTTCTGTGAACCTGTCCACATGAGAGATTCTCATAGGAGACTCACTGTAGTCGGGAGCCAGTGTGACTTATGGGGATTTGCTTATACCATTTGTATCAGTCAGCTTAGGCTGAGTTACGTCCCATTAAAGAAAGACCCTAAAATCTTAGTGGCCTACAAAAAGAAAGATTTGTTTCTTGCTCAAGCTGCAGCCCTTTTCCACATTATCTTGTGACCTACGCTGAAAGAGCAGTCCCTATTTGGCAAATTCTGGTCTCATTACAGAGGCAATGAAGAGGGAGTGGAACCATATGATGACTTAAAATCACTGATTGGATGTGGTAGATATCTCTTTCTGCTTACATTTCATTGGTTCATTAGTCAGAGCAGATCACCTGGCCACTCCCAAGTTCAACTGGGTAGGAATGTATACTCCTTTCACAGGGAGGATTCAAATGGCCATACAGTGGGGCTGGGAGGTGTAATCCACAGGGAACAATAATACAGTCTGCCATACCACTCGGGTTGTGGTAGGAAAAAAGGTGAAAAACAGGGCTCTAAACCTTGGGTACCAGACCATCAGATGCCTAACTGACCCTTCCATATAGCCATCTTTCCTCATCCATGCTCTCTGTTGCTCAGTTTTGAGAAAGAGCAGTGAACCCTTTTAGCTGTTTTCTTAAGTAATCCCATTCCTGCTTACCTCTCTAAAGCAATGCTTTTAAAAATTATCCTCCCTTTTCCTAATATCCTCAGCTTTTCTCCCTTCGTCCACCCACACTCTTAGACCCCATAGTATCAAATTTCTCTCCTTAGAGATTCAAGCATTCTTAAATCTGTCCTCTATCCAGATCTCTTGGTGTAATCCTCCTGCCCCTCATTACTTTCCATTTCCCCCCTTTCACTGTGAAATGCTCTAGACCTGTGGTCTATACCACCAACATTATTTCCATTTTCTCCCTAACCCTTGCAGTCAAATTCCATAGGATCCATGCCTCTAACAATTTCTGACTTTAAAGTCAGCAGTGGTAACCTTCCAGTGCATGTTGTAATAGTTTTGATCAGCCTGAAATTCTTGCCCACCTAGCTTTAATTATACCACTTGAATCTGATTTTATCGTTTAAGTGTTCCTTTACCAATTTTTTCACCCGATTCTCTTCTTTCTCACTTTGAAGTGTCCCTAAGGTTTTGTCTTCTACTATCTATTCTTTTTTTAAATTCTGTTTTCCTCAAAGGAATAATCTATTGTGTAAATGCAAGCTATTTATTCTATACTGGTGACTTCCAAGATAAATTTATCTTGTCCAGATAAATCTTCAATTCCTTTGTCTTATATTTTACCTCCTTACAGGATAGCTTATTCTCAGATGGTCAGAAATTGAAAGCTTTATCTTTCTTTCTAAATTAGAGCTTCCTTCCACCTTCCTTGTTTTTATCAGGGTCAGATTTTAGGCCTGTCTGCCATGGAGTTCCCATGAATCCTTGCTCTCTGCCTTCCCTCTTACTTTCCTCAGTTCCTGACTTTTTTTCCCCCCTCAGTTCTGACTGACATCACCCAAATTATATTCATATTGTCCCATACCTAAATTGCTCCAATTCTTAGGTAGCTTATTAAATCCCCCCCTTAAAAATATTCGTCTTAGATGTTGCCACCAAACATTAAAATATTCAGTTATTATATGTCACTACAGTCCCCAAATTAGCAGAATGTCCACAATATCTTTTTAAGTTTCTTCTAATATTGAATTTTTCAAGACTCCATGAATTTCCCAAGACCAGAGGGACCAGTCCTTCAAATGACAAATGAAGAGACTTCATAGAGTTTTGTTTGTTTTTGTTTATTTTATTTTTTTTATTTATTTTTGGCTGCGTTGTGTCTTCGTTGCTGCGCGCAGGCTTTCTCTAGTTGCGGTGAGCAGGGTCTACTCTTAATTGCTGTGTGCAGGCTTCTCATTGCAGTGGCTCTCTTGTTGCAGAGCACAGGCTCTAGGCTCCCGGGCTTCAGTAGTTGTGGCATGATGGCTCAGTAGTTGTGGCTCATGGGCTCTAGAGCGCAGACTCAGTAGTTGTGGTGCACGGGCTTAGTTGTTCCACGGCATGTGGGATCTTCCCGGACCAGGGCTCAAACCCATGTCCCCTGCATTGGCAGGCGGATTCTCAACCACTGAGCCGCCAGAGAAGTCCTTCATAGAATTTTTGATCCATGCATTAGTGGCTCCAGTTTTGGCTGTCTTCACTTTTCTCGCTGATACTTGGTGTTACAACTAAAAAATAATCCTGAGTCATTTAATATATACATTTTTGTCATTGCTACAGTGACTCTATCCTTGGCTCAGGTTCTTCTATCGTCCTTGAAGTTTCTTCAAGGAAGGACTATTCTATTCCCTCCAATGATTTGCTGGGTCTAATGAGCTCCATGCTTCAGTTTCTGAAGTTACAGTCATTTTAGCTTAAAATTCATGTCTTAGTTACTGTCTCAGATTCAGGACAAGCTTATAGCCTTAATTACATGCTCTGCCAGACCCAGCTCTCCCCTAGTATTACCCTATTATTATACCAGTTCACTAGTTCAGAGCCTCCTCCCCTCCCCTCATGGTAAATTTCTCTTGTGGTGCTTTATATCTTTTCCAGCTGGCCAATGTCATTTGGGACCAGCCCAAATCATCATAATAAGAGGTTCTTATAATGTTACACCTCAAGGGGAAAGGTTTGAGTTTTGATCCCTTTCTTCCCAGAAGGAGACTTGCCTCCATCCTCCCCAGCATCCTTGGACATTGGAAGATGCAGCCTTGTCATGCTACATAAAAGTTCTTGTTGGGCTTCCCTGGTGGTGCAGTGGTTGAGAGTCCGCCTGCCAATGCAGGGGACGCGGGTTCGTGCCCCGGTCCGGGAAGATCGCACATGCCGTGGAGCGGCTGGGCTCGTGAGCCATGGCCGCTGAGCCTGCGCGTCCAGAGCCTGTGCTCCGCAACGGGAGAGGCCACAACAGTGAGAGGCCTGCGTACCGCCAAAAAAAAAAAAAAAAAAAGTTCTTATTATACTCTTTCTCTCAGGATGCTTGCATCACTTAAAATTTCCTAAATGAAAAAGCAGCTGGCAACTCCAATTCTTCCTACTATAACACTACTTTATGTATACTTATAAAAATTGATCTACTCCATGAGAACTAATCTCTTAAAAGTTCTCCATAAAAGTAATAGTATTTCCTGGCTATATATTCAAACACCATAACTCTTTTCTGTTTGAACTCAGTTTTCACTTTATCCATGTAATGTTCTTTTACTAGTAAAACAACTATTCACTTTTTATCTCTTTCTTTCTGAGGTCATGGGGACTCTTATATCTGCTTCTCTCTTTGAGTCTCTTTGATTCCTATCCTGAAGCTTTTTCTGTTTTTCCATGTCCATAGCTGAAAAAGGCCACCCCCAAAATGGTAGTCCTAGCTTCTAAATTGTTTGGTTTTTACATATGTAACATCCATATCTAGCTAACAGAAGTCTTCAAGTTTCAATTCTAAGTTCTTAGGAGAATTGTTGAATAGCTGGAGCCTGGTGTTTACCACTGTCTGATCAATTGTTTTCAAGGAGAAGTTGGATCATATACTATAAACATGGCTGCCTACATCTGGCAATGTGGGTGGTGGTCTCAGAGAAGGGAAGCATGGATTGAGAAGATATCTCAAAATGTATAATTGTATAATGTGTGGAGGAAAGAATGTGAGCAATCACTTAGAGTTAGGAATTAGCTTAAAATTTATAATTGGCAATTAGAGTGACCTGACAGGAAGGTGTGCTCCATAGCAAACTATTGGAAAACAAGTGTGTGTGTACACTGTAAATCCAAATGGTGTGAAGTTTATTTGCCAATATCAAACTTTATAATATGGTAAAAACATCAGGTAACTCATAGAAACTGTGGGATGTTTCTTACTACAGGAATTGCATTATTAATCATGGGTGGTAGCAGTGGAACATCCTTTCCTGCTTAATCCCTCAGTCATCTATATGCTGTTCAGTACTCTTTGATGGACTTACCTTATTTTCTCTTATTTTGGCTCTTTGGGGAGCAATAACAAAATTTTACTTGAGCTATCCTAAGTAAATGGAGGAATTTATTATAAGGCTTCTTGTAACCTAAGGGGTGATACTTCAGCTGGGGACTAGAACCAGTACTGGGAAGCCATTAGGAACTGGGATTATGCAAATGGTCTCTTTGAGGACACATGATCTTACATCTCTGCTTTTCTGTGTATGTATGCTTTATTCTTTGTACTGATGAACTTTCTGTTTACATAGGGAAAATGTGGCTTTGTAGTACTTGTCTTATATCATTTTTAAATTTAGCACCCAGTGGAGACTAACTAGAGTCTAAGTTTTTAGGAGACATACTCTTATTGGACATCTTGGCTTGAGCCAGCTGTCTCCAATCGTGACTATGGAGAGTTGGATGAATATAGATGGGCTGTAAGAGCCAAATACTATTGGTGGATTGGCAGTTATTAAATCTGGGCAGCTTGGGCTGAGGAGAGACTTCAAAAAGTGTCAGCAGCAATTACAGGCTTTTAACTTCATCTGTTTTTTATTCACTGCTCCTTGTGTTTATTTCATCTTTTATCCCAGGTTGCAAGGTCATATTTATAAACAGCCAAAGCCTTTTCTAATCACTATTGTCAATTTTCTTTTCCTGTTTTTACTACAGCACTTTGCCCCTCAAGTCCAAAAAGACAGGGACATTTGCACTTGATATTTCATTCACTTTAGGATACTAGGCTTGAATAAAGATTCAGCTCCACAACAAAGCATTTCTTTATAAGTTGTATTCCAAAATATAAGAGTGCAAAGATTCACAAGAATGTCTCATTGAATTCCACTTTAGAAGAAGTCCAGCAAGATGATGACCAGCTAGAGAACCACCAGGAATCTCAAAACAAACTCCTTGGGGAAGTTGCTTTCAAGAAAACAACTCTGACTAAGAAAAAGGGCCATGAATGTAGCTCATTGGGGAAAAAAAATGTGAGTACAAAATATGTTCCTTCAAAAAAAAAGCTTCTTAAATTTGATTCACATGGAAAGAATTTAGACTTACCTGGTCATGTAAGAAATTATGTAGAAAAGAAACCTGATGTAGCTAAAGAGCATATGAAATCATTCAGCCATAGCTTATCTGATACAAAGAAAGACAAAAATCAAACTGGAAAAAAATGTGAGAAATTACCCAACCATAGCTCACCTAATAGGCCTGACAAAACTCAAACTGGCAAGAAACATACTGAACGGGACAAAATTCAAACTGGAGAAAAACATAAGGAATCATCCAGCCATAGCTCATCTCATACTAAGTGTGACAAAACTCAGAATAAAGTGAAACCATATGAATGTAATGAATGTGGGAAGGTTCTCAGCCACAAACAAGGACTTGTTGACCATCAGAGAATTCATACAGGTGAGAAACCATATGAGTGTAATGAATGTGGGATAGCCTTTAGCCAAAAATCACACCTTGTTGTACACCAGAGAACTCACACTGGAGAAAAACCATATGAGTGTATTCAGTGTGGCAAAGCCCATGGTCATAAACATGCCCTCACTGACCATCTGAGAGTTCATACTGGTGAAAAGCCCTATGAATGTACTGAATGTGGGAAAACCTTCAGACATAGCTCAAACCTTATTCAACATGTGAGATCTCATACAGGCGAGAAGCCCTATGAATGTAAGGAATGTGGAAAGTCCTTTAGGTATAACTCATCTCTTACAGAACATGTGAGAACTCATACAGGTGAAATACCATACGAATGTAATGAATGTGGAAAAGCCTTTAAGTATAGCTCATCCCTTACTAAACATATGAGAATTCATACAGGTGAGAAACCCTTTCAATGTAGTGAATGTGGGAAAGCTTTCAGCAAGAAGTCACACCTCATTATACATCAAAGAACTCATACTAAAGAGAAACCCTATAAATGTAATGAATGTGGAAAAGCCTTTGGACATAGCTCATCTCTTACTTACCATATGAGAACTCATACCGGTGAAAGTCCTTTTGAATGCAATCAATGTGGGAAGGCTTTCAAGCAAATTGAAGGTCTTACTCAACATCAGAGAGTTCATACTGGGGAGAAGCCCTATGAGTGTAATGAATGTGGGAAAGCCTTTACCCAAAAGTCACACCTTATTGTACATCAGAGAACTCATACTGGGGAGAAACCCTATGAATGTAATGAATGTGGAAAAGCGTTCAATGCAAAGTCACAACTTGTTATACATCAGAGATCCCACACTGGAGAGAAACCTTATGAATGTAATGAATGTGGAAAAGCCTTCAAACAAAATGCATCCCTTACTAAACATATGAAAACTCATTCAGAAGAGAAATCTCATGAGTGAAATTAGTGTGGGAAATCTGAACTAAAGGTTTTATTTAACATTAGAAGTATTCTAACTTTAAAGAATGTTAGAAAGCTTTTAACAAGAAGTTACACCTCGTTACACATGAGAGAATTTGAAAATGAATCACCACATGGAAGAAATGGATGGAGAGTTTAAACCTTTTATATAAAATATTGTTTTAAAATATTTTAAATGATCTATATATTCAGGTTGAATATAAAGCATTTAAAATTGTTAATAATTGAATAATCAGAGCACTAGAGAAACAAATTACATTTTCTGACAATTCCTGAGTTGCTTGAGGGTTGTGTACTTAAGCACCACATGCGAGAATTGAATTTGCATATCTGTTTATTGCCATGTATAAATGTGTGTGACCATTGTTATGAGTTTCATCTTTGATGCTATCATGCAGCTCTTTCTTAATGTCTTTGCTAGTACCTGCGTCAGCAGAAAACTTTATAGAAGGGTTATTATCTATGTTAAAAAAAATGTTAACACAAAATTAAGAGAAAATGAAAGAAATCAGCTGAGAACACACAGGTGCTGGTAGGGAATGCTATCCAAGATATATTGTTGAGTGAAAAAAGCAGGTTGCTCAACTGTGTATATAGTTTATTCCCACTTGTGTACAAAAGGGTGTGTGTGTTTTCCTGTCTGTGTGTATGTATGTATGTATTTGTGTATATATATATATGTATATTTATATGTGAGTAGATTGGTTTGAAAAAATACAAAAGAAACTTAGCGGTTGCCATTGGGCACAGGACTACAGGAATGGGGTCTGGGATGGGATGGAGACCTCCTTTTTATTGTATACTCTTTACATTTTAAAATCATGTACATATATTATTTTCACAATTAAAATCCTTTTAATATGTATAAATCAGTACTAATGAAAAATTTCACTGAACCCACTCCATGATGTTATTTGACAAAGTAAGAGTTTCTATGCTTATTCATGAATGAGGATATGGTATTAAATTTGATATTGAATTCACAAAGGCTTTTCCTATCAAACATGTTCTTTCATTAAAATAATGAATTACAACTATAACTCAGCACTGTGTTTCTTTTATTCATCACATATTTAAAGACTGAAGATGAACTGTGATTGCAGCTGAATGAAAGTGATTTTCTGCACAATCACTCCATTTTATCTCATATTCAAAGTGCTTATACACAAATACCTCAATCTGGGATTTCAAATATATTGCAGCAAATGGCACTACTTCCTGTTCTTGCCCAATAGCAGACCTTGTTAATGTATCACTGCACTCTTTCTGAGTGAATCTAGACTTGGCCTCAGAATCATTCTTAAGCATGCATTCCAGAAGATACTGTTAATCAATTTGGGTTTGCACAGGAAACCTATTTTCCTATTTTTACTCATGAGTCATAGATTAAAAAAATACAGCTGAACTGTTCTAAAATTTAAGTTGTTACACTAAAAACAGTTACATAAGGACAAAAATGGTTTTGTAATATAAGGTAATAATAATATTTGATATGTATGTCACCTTTTACATTTTTCACAACACATTCACTGCATTACCTGATTTATTCCTCAGAATAAACATATAAGTTGGTAGGAAAGACTTGTCTAGTCATGGTCAATACTTCTCAATAAATATTTCACCTAGATACTAGCCTAGCATAATTATGGACCCTCAACCATATGTGATTAAATGCCATCTTTGCAAATATTTCCTATTCCAATGCCTGCCTTCTTGAACTCATTTTGGAGAATTAAAAAGTATGACTATTTAGAATGAAACGTGTGCATGTGTGTGTGCACATGTGCACATACATGTAATGAAAGATTAACTCACGGATATTATGCTCTCATTACCAAGTAACTTATTTACTGTCGGGGAAGAAAATGAAATGTGAAAGCCATTTCCATCAGTAATTTATTACCAGGTGAAAATCTAGCACTATGCACAGAATGAATCATGACTGTCCAGAGCTGTAGAAAATCTGTACTTTGTAGAAGAATAAAACAGTTGCACATATGGCTAGAAATTTCCTACACTTCTTGGAGAACCCATGGTAGTGCCACACCTGGGACAGTCAAGAATATAGGTATACCTGAATAGTAAAAATGAATGCTGGAAGTCATCCTGTGCAGTAAAAAATGAATTAAAATTTAGTATCAATTAATAGGAAATGATGTCTAAAAATAATTAGAAGCAAACAGGGCTTCCCTGGTGGCGCAGTTGTTAAGAATCTGCCTGCCAATTCAGGGGCACAGGTTCAAGCCCTGAGCCGGGAAGATCCCACATGCTGTGGAGCAATTAAGCCTGTGCGCCACAACTACTGAGCCTGCGCTCTGGAACCCACGAGCCACAACTACTGAGCCCGCGTACCACAACTACTGAGGCCCGTGCTCCTAGAGCCTGTGCTCTGCAACAAGAGAAGCCACCGCAATGAGAAGCCCGTGCACCGCAACGAAGAGTAGCCACCGCTCGCCGCAACTAGAGAAAGCCCGCATGCAGCAACGAAGACCCAACACAGCCAAAAATAAATAAATAAAATTTTTAAAAATATTAGAAGCAAACAATGAAAGAAAATAGACATACAGATGTGAGTCTAAATCAATGATACACCAGCTTGGGCATGCATCACAGTGGCCTGGAGGGCTTGTTAAAACATGGACTTTAGAAATGGGCCCCACCCACAAAATTTCTGACTCAGTAGGTCTGTGATGGGGCCTGAGAATTTGAATTTTAAATAAGTTCCCAGAAGATGCTGATGCTACTGGTCTGGGGACAACACTTTGAGAATCACTCATCTGAATAATTGTTTAAGTAAAATTTTAAAATATTTTTAAATGTTCCTGAGACATTTCTTCAATATAAAGAAGAGGAGGAGGCATATATACATATAATTAATTATTAACAGTTTAAAAACATTTCTTTATTCCAGAAATATTGATCATCTACTATATGCTGGGCACTGTTCTAAGTCTTAGAGATATAGCAGTCAACAAAACAAGAAGAAAAGAAATCTTGTCCTCAGAGAGCTTAATTCTAGAGTGGGAGACAGGCAGTAAATCTAAATATAGTTGTCCCTTGGTATCCACAGGGGACTGGTTCCAGGACCAGCCACAGATACCAAGATCTGCAAATGCTTATGTCCCATAGTCGGCCCTCCAAATCTGTGGTTCCATATCCAAAGATTCAACCAACTATGGATGATGTAGTACTATATATATTTATTGAAAAAATCCATGTATAATTGGACCCACACAGTTCAACCTGTGTTGTTCAAGAGTCAACTGTAATTAAAATACAGAGTATGACAGAGGGTGACAAGTGGTATGGCAAAAAACAAAACAGGGAAGGGAAATGCAATTGTAAGAGAATGCAGTTTTAAATATGGTGGTAGTGGTGGTACAAGCTCAAGCTTACTTAGTAGTGACACAATCTTGACGAATATGAAAACAAGTCATGTATATATGATGGAAGAGTGTTCCAGGCATACATTTTTTAGAATCTGAGGGAGTGGGAAGAGAGAGAAAGATGCTGAACTCCTCTGACATACAGAAGAGGAAAAAGTAAGAAATTTTTCTATTAAATCAAGATTTAAAAAATCAGATTTGCAGGAGAGGTAGAAAGCTCATACACCGCTTTTGGTAGTCAAGTTTGTACAACCTATTTAAATGTAAATCTGACAGTATACATCAAAGCCTGAAAATATTTTGCACTCCTACTTCCAGGAATCTATTCTATGAAACACAATCAGCGTGTACTATAATTATCACAGAACACAGAGAAGTTGGATAAAACATAAGTTGCCAATTAATTGATTAAAGTATGACACCCTCATAAGATAGAAGTTGGTGTGGTAGACGGAGATAATTTGAGAGAAAACATGCAGGTTTTTTTTAACATGAAAAACAACAAGACTGAGTTCATAGCAACCACAGCTACTGGAAAATGAGGGGAGAATCCCAGAAAAGAGAGACTCAAAGGGGGGGAACCCAAATTATGTGAATAAAGTCTGCACAAGTCTCTGGCTGACCCCTGAATCATGCAGGTATGGCACAACTCCTAACCCTTTGTCTTTTGAACTGAGCTTTCATTTGTGCTGCTTCCTCAGGGACAGAATTTAAAGTCTGAGTTCAACAATGTTAATTACTTGATAGAACAAAAACATTAACACTCCTCCAAGAAATATAATGGAATCCAGAATTGCCACAACTTAGCATTCATGATATCCAGGATACAAGACAAACTTACTTGACATTCAAAGAATTAGGAAAATGTGACCCCATTTCAAGAACAGACAACCAACCCAGAAATTGGAATAAGCTGATGAGGATATTAATGTAGCTATTATAACTATGCTTAATGAAATAAAATATGCTCAAAATGAATGTAAAGATTTTTAACTCAGAGAAGAAATAGAAACTACAAAGAAAAACTAAAAGAAAATTCTCAAACTGAAAAATACAATGTCTGAAATTTAAAATTCACAGGATAAGTTTGCCAAATGTAAATTACAGGGGAAAGAGTCATTGACTTGAAATAGATCAGTAGAAATGATCAAACAAGTGAGAGAAAAATGATGAAAAGACATTAACCTGTGACTTGGGGGACAAAAAAACATGTCTTGCATATATGTAGATGAAGTCCCAAAAGGAGAGTGAGGAGAGAATGGGACATACAAAATATTTGAAGATATAATGGCTGATATTTCCCCAAGTTTGGTAATTGACATAAATGTACTGATTTGAAAATCTCAGCAAACTCCAAGCAGGATGAAAATTAAGAAAACCATGATTAGGTACTTCCTAGACAAGCTCTATAACTTAAAGATAGAAGTAAAATCTTGGGACTTCCCTGGTGGTCCCAAGACTCCACGCTCCCAATGCAGGGGGCCCAGATTTGATCCCTGGTCGGGGAACTAGATCCTGCATGCATGCCGCAACTAAAAGTCTGCATGCCGCAACTAAGAAGCCCACACGCCACAAGTAAGAAGCCTGCATGCTGCAACTAAGACCCAGCACAGCCAAAATAAATGTATAAGTAAATATTTTTTAAAAAAGAAGAGCATGTTCCAAATCAATATCTTTAAAAAAAGAAAGAAAGAAAGAAAATCTTGAAATCCAGGGGAAAAAATGACACATATTTGATAAAAACAATCTTAATGATTGGTGACATCATCAAAAACTGTGGAGGCCAGAAGACAGTGGATCGGTATCCTTAAAAATGCTGTAGAAAAAAACCAAAAAAACCTTCAACCTCAACCTCAAATTCTATATCCAGCAAAACTATCCTTTAAGAATGGAGGTGGAGCAGATGGTGCCGAATAGTTTTTTTTTTAAGCCACAGTTTCATTGTCTTAGTTAAAACAGGATTATTAAGTGGTGATTTTAAATTCTTTTTTTTTATTAGCAACTTCAAGTATAACAACTGGAATAAGTGTTTGTTTTCTATTAACAAAAATGAATTTTGATAAAAAAGAAAAAAGAATGGAGGTGAAATAACAACATTTTAGATAAATGAATTAAGAGAATTTATTCCCAATGACCATAAAGTTCTTTGGGTTGAAGGGAAATAATACCAGATGGAAACTCAGCTCTTCAGGAAGCATTAAAGAGTAACAGAAATGGTAAATACATAGGTAAATATAAAAGACTATTCTAACTTGTTAATTTCTTTAAAATACTTAGGATTGTTTAAAACAAAACTTATAACATTGCCTTATGTGGATTGTAAGATATTTAGATGCAGTACATATAACAACTCTAGCATAAAGAAAGGGGAGTGGACCTATATTGTAGAGAGTTTCCAAATTTTATGTGCTATAAATAATAGCAATTGAAAGTAGAATGAAAGCCAAGGTTGTATAGAGCAATATCTAGAGAAACCATTAAAGAGTAAAGCAAAGAAGTATAGCCAGAAACACAGCAGATAAACTTAAATGAACCTCTAATAAGTATTTAAAATTCCTAATGGAAGCAGGAAAGGAGGTACAGAGGAAAAAAATCAAAGGGGAAAAACAATACAAATAATATGGTGGATCTAAATCCAACCATAGCAATAATTACATTAAAAGTTAATGGAGGGCTTCCATGGTGGCGCAGTGGTTGAGAGTCCGCCTGCCGATGCAGCGGACATGGGTTCGTGCCCCAGTCCGGGAAGATCCCACATGCGGCGGAGCGGCTAGGGCCGTGAGCCATGGCCACTGAGCCTGCGCGTCCAGAGCCTGTGCTCTGCAATGGGAGAGGCCACAACAGTGAGAGGCCCGCGTACCGGAAAAAAAAAAAAAAAGTTAATGGACTATAAATTGGAAGATTAGGATTGACACATACACACTACCATATATAAAATAGATAACTAATAAGGACCTACTGTATAGCACAGGGAACTTATACTGTAATTGCCTATATGGGAAAAGACTAAAAAAGAGTGGATATGTGTATATATATAACAGATTCATTTTGCTGTACCTCTGAAACTAACACAACATTGTAAATCAATTATACCCCAATAAAAATTAAAAAAAAAGTTAATGGACTAAAAGCTCCAATTAAAAGGCAGAGCTTTACATAATGGAGAGAAAAAAGCAAGACCCAGTTTTATGTTCTCTACAAGATCCAAACTTTAAAAAGTCACAGGTAAGTTAAAATTAAATGGATTGAAAATGATATATCATACAAATAGTAAGCATACAAAGGCTGGAATGGCCATATTAATAGCAGACAAAATAGACTTCTCTGTCTTCTTTTTTTTTTTTAGCTTTTTAACTTTTTTAAATTGAGGTATAGGGAATTCCCTGACGGTCCAATGGTTAGGACTCCAGCTCTCATGGCCGAGGGCCCAGGTTCTATCCCTGGTCGGGGAGCTAAAATCCCATAAGCTGCATGGCACAGCCAAAAAAACAAATAAATAAAATTAATTAAAAAAAATAAATAGGGCTTCCCTGGTGGCACAGTGGTTGAGAGTCCGCCTGCCGATGCAGGGGACACGGGTTCGTGCCCCAGTCTGGGAAGATCCCACATGCCGCGGAGCGGCTGGGCCCGTGAGCCATGGACGCTGAGCCTGCGCGTCTGGAGCCTGTGCTCCGCAACGGGAGAGGCCACAACAGTGAGAGGCCCGCGTACCGCAAAAAAATAAATAAAAAATAAAGTAGAGGTATAGTTGATTTACAATATTACATAAATGTTATGTGTACAGCATAGTGATTCAGAATTTTTAAAGATTATACTCCACTTATAGTTATTATAAAATATTGGCTATATTCCCTGTACTGTACAATATATCCTTGTAGCTTATTTATTTTATACATAGTAGTTTGTACCTCTTAATCTCCTACCCCTATCTTTCCCCTTCCCCTTTCCTCCTTCCCCCTCCCCATGGGTAACCAGTGGTTTGTTTTCTGTATCTGTGAATCTGTTTATTTTTTTAATATTTATTAGTTTTATTATTTAAATTCTATATGTAAATGATAACATACAGTATTTGTCTTTCTGCCTCTGACTTAATTCACTAAGCATGATACCTTCCAAGTCCATCCATGTTGTTGCAAGTGGCAAAATTTCATTCTTTTTTTATGGCTGAGGAGTATTCCATTGTACATATGTACCACATCTTCTTTATTCATTTATCTGTTGATGGATACTTAGGTTGCTTCCATATCTTGGCTATTGTAAATAATGCTGCTGTGAACATTGGGGTGCGTGTATCTTTTCAAATTAGTGTTTCTGTTTTCTTCAGATATATACCCAGGAGTGGAATTCCTGGGTTATATGGTAGCTCTATATTTAGTTTTTTGAGGAACTTCCATACTGTTTTCCACAGTGGCTGCACCAATTTACATTCCCACAAACAGTGCACTAGGGTTGCCTTTTCTCCACATCCTCTCCAATATTTGTTATTTGTGTATTTTTGATGATAGCCGTTCTGACAGGTGTGAGGTGAAATCTCATTGTGGTTTTGATTTGCATTTCTCTGATTAGCGATGTTGAGCATCTTTTCATGTGTGTGTTGCCCATCTGTATGTCTTCTTTGGAAAAATATCTTCTGCCTATTCAGGTCTTCTGCCCATTTTTTAATCAAAACAGACTTCTTGATAGAGTGTTATCAGACATAAAGAGGGCCAATTAAAAAAGATAAAAGGATCAATTCATCAGGAATACATAACATACATAAATGTCTATGCACCTAAAAGAGTTCCAAAGTACAGGCATACTTCAGAGTTATTGCAGATTCGGTTCCAGACCACCACAATAAAGTGAGTATCACAATAAAACAAGTCACATGAACTTTGTAGTTTCCCAGTGCATATATAAATCATATTTACACCGTACTGTAGCCTGTGGTGTGCAATAGCATTATGTCTAAAAAAATGTACATACCTTCGTTTAAAAAATACTTCATTACTAAAAAATGCTAACCATCATCTGGTCCTTCCGTGAGCTGTAATCTTTTTGCTGGTGGAGGGTCTTGCCTCGATGTTGACGGCTGCTGACTAATCAGGGTGATGGCTGCTGAAGGTTGGGATGGCTGCGGCAGTTTCCGAAAATAAGACAGCAACGTTCGTGGCACCCCCAAACAATTACAGTGATAACATCAAAGATCACTGATTACAGATCCCCACAACAAATATAATAATAATGACAAAGTTTGAAATATTGTGAGAATTACCAAAATGTGACACAGAGACACAAAGTGAGCAAATGCTGTTAGAAAAATGGCACTGAGAGACTAGCTCAATGCAAGGTTGCCACAAACCTTCAATTTTTAAAAGACATTTTTTTCTGCAAAGCGCAATAAAATGAGGTATGCCTGTATATGTAGCAGAAATTGAAAGAATTAAACAGAGATATCAATATTCCACAATCGTAATTGAAGATTTTCACATCCCCTTCTAGGCAATTGATAGAACAAACTAGACAGAAAATATTAGTGAAGATATAGACTACCTGAAGAGCACTATGAAAAACCTTGATATTTCTAGAACATTAGGTCTACAACTGTAGAATATACAGTGTTTTCAAGTGCACAGGGTATGTACACCAAGATAGAAAAATGCTGGGCCACACCACCAGTCCTGATACACTTAAAACAATTAAAATCATGCAGAGTTTGTTCTCTGACCACAATACAATTGTGATTGGGATCTCTGGAGACAGATTCTGAGATAGAGTTGAAGTTTCAGATGTTTCTTAAAGATCAATACCCATGAAAGGAAGGGGGAGAAGCAGGATTAGGCAAAGGAAGAAGTTTAAATACATTATAGGCCCAAAAAAGTCAACCTGGTGAGGAGCTCTGGGGTGAGTGTTTTTCTCTTCCAAGTGTCCTGTATTGGGTCTTCATACCCTGACCCCAACCTTGCTCATTCACCAAATGCAGGCTTCCCTGCAAAGGGCATGACCTTGGGTGAGGCAGCTCTCTGTAGCTGAGGCCCACCTTTAAGTAGCTGACAGCTAGAAATTGTCTTCTAGTTGTACTCCCCACAGCTGAGCAGTAAGACCTTCCTTGCAGAAGAATCTGGATATGCAACTCTATGTCTATCATAATCCATCCCTTGCTCTGCTCAGATATACTTCTCCATACATATCTATATATCTATGTATATCTCCTATATATCATTATATCTTGGCTGCACCGCTAACAAGCTGTGTGACCTTTTGGTGCCTGAAATTCCTCCTCTGTAAAACAGGGATAATAATGGTTTTCCCCCTCAGCATTAAATTAGATCAGAGGTCAGCAAATTTCTTCTCTAAAGGGATAGATAATATTGATAAATATTTTAGATTTGGGGGGCCATATGGTTTCTGTCACGACTCCTCAACTCTGCTGTTATAACACAAAAACAGTCATAGACAATATGTAAATGAGTGAGCATGGCCAATAAAACTTTATTTATTAAAACAGACAGCAGGCCAGATTTGCCCACGGGCTGTAGATTGCGGACCCCTGAATTAGATTATACATGTAAGAGAACTATTAATTTAGGGCCTCATAAGGCAAAGGAGATTCCCCTGATCCTTGGCAAGGAATGTCCCCCCAAAACAGGAGTGTGTGGCCATTCCCCACGGAGAGAGTCACCTGAATCAAGATGTGGAGGTACGATCAGGATGTCAGATCCAGGGATGTGAAAAGTGGTTTATTATACCTGCTATTCTGTTGAGAAATCCCTTCTTCACTCTGTTTTCCTGACAAATTCCTGCTCCTCTTCCAAGACTCAGTTTTTAAAATCATGTCCTAAGCCTTCCTGAGAGCCCTTCCCACACCTCCATCACTACCACCCAGTCCCTGACAGAGTCAGCCCCCTCTTACTGTGCTCCCGCAGCACACATCATGCCCCTGTCAGAGCACTGATCACACTGCACTGGCGTTATCAGATTGAGCTCCTCCCTTGCATCATCAAGCATGGCAATAATAAATGTGTGTGACTGAAGGAATGCATGAGCTTTACATTACAGAGAAAAAGTTGGGAGACATAAATATATAGCTAACAAATCAGGGGAGCTAAACTGATTCTGACACAGTCTTGCCCTGAGTAGCTGTCAGACCAAAGGGTAGAAAGACACAAGTATTGGAAATCCCAGTCCCAGACAACAACATGGCTGTGACAGAGGAAGGCATGTTCAGCTGTGCCCATAAAAAGAACAGATGCCTGGGGGATCTGGAAAAACCTAGAGAGAAGAGGATGTTGGAGCCCAGCTTTGAAGCATGAATAGTAGTTCTCCTGGCATATGGTTGGGAAGGATATTCCAGAAGCATGAAGTACACTGTATCTGATTTTAAAGAGCTGAGTGACCCCTGAGAATTAATCTCCAGTGTCTTTAAGCATTAGTTAGGGCTGGCTATTCTGTAGTAATGTTAAAAGGTAAACTAAGGCATATTAAAATTTGTAAGAGTTTGAGCAAAAAGTGATTTGAATTGGGCAGCACCAAACCAGAGGTGGTTAGAAGTATGCCACTGGCAGGAGCTAGGGGGTAAGACTTTTACAGAGAAGACAGAAGCAAAGCAAGGAAATTATTTGACTGCTGGTAGTTTAAGCAGTTGCCTTATTTGTAGTTCCCCTTATTTGGGAAAGCTTGTTGGCTGTTTGTGATTGGTTGTCCTTAGGTTTTGATTTCTTAACGTCGAGGCATTTGACAGGCTTAGGTTTTGGTTTGCTTATGAAGGCTGCTAAGGCATTAGAATCATCTCAGTCTAATGGCCTCCTTGTTTAATTAATTTAACAGTAATAACATTATATGGTATTTATTATTTTAAAACTAGATTCTGGGACTTCCCTGGCAGACCAGTGGTTAAGACTTCACCTTCCAGTGCAGGGGGTGCAGGTTCAATCCCTCGTCGGGGAGCTAAGATCCCACATGCCTCGCAGCCAAAAAGCCAAAACATAAAACAGAAGCAATATCATAACAAATTCAATAAAGACTCTAAAAATGGTCCACATCAAAAAAATCTTTAAAAAAACCCAAACTGTAGATTCTAAAGTGCTTTTCACTGACACTGACGCTGTAGCTTTCTTCCTTAGGTCAGCAAACATTGAAATACCCAAATAAGTATTTCACAACCTTCCGCTACTTTACAACATAGAAAGGACTAAAGGAAAGTGGCTGACCCAAGGCCACAGAGCAAGTTCAAGACCAGATTGAGAGGAGAACCCAGGAGTTCTGAATTATCCTTCAGAGTTTAACCCCAAACACTTTCCCTCTGCTACTATCTGATGTGTCTTTAGCAGGGGCAGAGTCTTCCCATCCCAGTCAGGGAAAGTGGCCCTGGGAGAAAACATCTGAATTTCATTTTTTAGGATGATTATCAGTGGTTTGCTGGATGAAACGCAACCTGACTTTCCCTCTCCCAGGGCTGTCTCCGGGGGAGAACACTGCACCACTCTGACTTCTCCACCTCAGTTAAAACCTACTTTAGTAAACATACAATAAGTGCTCAATAAACATTTACTGTTATTATTACCATATCTCAGATTGTCAAAGTGAGGCAATGTTACGTAGATCAAACAACTTAAACCCTCAGAGACTTCTCATCTCCTTAACAGGAGGGGCTTCCCCTGCTTTGCTGTTCCACTTCCCCATCTTTGCTTTACACCCTCCTGCTGTGTTTCCATTTTCTACACGTCTTAGCTGAATAGGTTCCATCCTCCTATACCTGGAATTCTTTCCTAGTTTATGTCTTTGCTCCTTCATTGTTTCCGTACACCTTTTCCGTAGCTCCCGTATTCCAGTTCTCACAGACTTTGCTCTGAGAATTTTCTGCTGTACGGCACCAACACCTACTCGAAATATGGCGCCTCCCAGTCTGTCCCACTTTTCGCTCAACGGGCGCGGCCACGTTAACCCCCTGGCTAAGGGAGACTAACAACCGGGGAAGTGTCGCGATAAAGGCAAGTCAGGGGCCGTGCCACCTTCCGCGATAGCGCAGAGGGTTCAGTGTCCCCGGTGTTGTAAGGGGCGGATTATAGCTTTCAGCTAAGGGCAAGGGAGGAGAGGCGGGAAGGTGAGGAGTCCGGTTTTCAGGAAAGGTTTCAGTCACTGACTGCGGTGTTGGGAGTAAGGGCGTCATGTTTGACCAGCGGTTGAGCGTTTGTAGCGGTGCGTGTATTCCGGTCCTGTCGTGGTTAGTCATTAAGGTGGCTTGCCTAAGATAGTGATTGCCGCCCAGTGGTGCTGCTGGTAGTGGACTCTGAGGAGGGTCAGAGGCTTACTGTGGGGTTTGTGGGGCTAGTGATTGGCCCTACCTGTGTGAGTGATTCAGAGCCTTTCAGGGTCATGGGTTGAAGTGACAGAAGTCAATGGTTGGGGCCCTGAAGGGGGGTATCCCTTCCTTAGTGTTATTTAGGGTCAGTGAGTGGAGGCTGTAGTGCACCTGCGGGGCGCCTCTGTGATAGCTTAGGGAGCAGGCGGCTCGTGGTCAGTGATTGGGGCTACAGCTTAAATTTTAACAGCTTGCATCCAGGCTGCGCTCTGCACATGTCATTATGTGCTGGGTTTCCTTGTGTGGGTTTATGCCAGCAAGGATGTTGAGGATGGGGGAGAGTTCCCATCCTTCCCCCAGAGGTTCTGTTTCCATCCTTGGATCTATCTCCTAAACAGACTTCAGGCAGTTTATGTTCGCTGCTACTAATCTTGTAACTAGTCAAGTACTTCAAGCCAAAGCCTTTACTCAGAAACACTCTCTCAAACCTCCTTTGCCTTCTCCCTGTCCTTCAATCTATGCGCTGTCCCTGGACAATTTTAACCACACTCATTGTATCAGTTTCCACCCTTAAACTCGTGACTTTACCATCTATAACTCCAGCCCAGACTTTTCTAACAAGCTCCAGATTCACAGTAGCCAGCTCTCTCCTACACACCTCTGTGAGGTTTACTCACAGACATTTCAATCTTAGCATGATCAAAATAGTTATCTTCCTTCTTCATACTTTACCTACTCATCCTACTATATTCTACATCATTATAAATGACATCACTCTTCGTCCAGATAGGTATAATAAAAATCCAGAAATCCTTATTTTTTCCTTTCAGGCAAACTCCCTCTAGTGAATTGTGCCCTTTAGAACTTCCTTGATATGATCTTGGATTAAGAGGTCAGTAGGACAATAGCTGCTAACAATAACTATCATTTTTTGTTTCAAAAATAATATAACTTTATTCTAGAAAAATTGGAAACTGAAAATGCTAAACGCAACTTAATAGAAATCACTTCTAATCCTGCCACCCAAAGACAACCATAACATTTTGATGTATGTCATTTTAGTCACTTTTTTCTTACAAATATATTTCTTTTCAACATGTTTATTGTTTTATGACTTATTTTTCTTGCTTTGTAATTCAACAAGAAAACCTTTTTCCAGTATGTAAATACTTTTATAAGACATTTTTAATGACTGTGTGGTATTCTATTTTTTCGGTAATTGATTTAACCAAACCCTATTGTCAAACATCTAAGTGGTCTCTCTGAATATTTGAAAGGAGCAGTCTCTAAAGGGTAGTCTTTTATGTAGTTGATCATAGGATTTCATAGCCTCATGGTTGTGGGAATCACAGAGCAGGCTCAGACTCTCAAAGCTATCTTCTTTTTCCCCTCCCTGCTCATCCCAGCTCTGTCTGTACAGATTCTACTGCTTCTGAAGAGCAACAGAAAATGAGCAAGTCTCAGGTAAGTGAGCTATTTATACCCCATTTTGTTTTCCACTGTATTTGAGGCAGTTTAAAAGAATTAATTCAATTAACTGAAAAAATGGAAATAGAGATTGGGGAAAATAAAATAGAAGATCTGACCAAGGAAACTTGGAACATAGACATACAAGTTGTAGGATCTTTCAGAGTTAAAGTTGAGCATACCATCTGCAATTATATGATTTACATTGTACATTAAATTTGATAATTTCTTGAAGATAGTAAAGAGTTTTTTTTGCATTTAGGTTTGAAGTTATTCTCCTGATGGGACTTCATGCATATGATGTAGTAGTCAGTGTCCTTAACATTTACCAACACATGATAAATTCCATAGCAGTTTTCTCCCTGGCTGTTTCTTAAACCATTTCTCCAAATAAGTATAGGGCATAATAACAAGGCAGAATTCAATTTCTAGGCAGTAAAATCAGAGGGCCAAGTACACAGCTGTCAAACAGTCTGGCTTGATTCGTGAATAAAATCTGTAATTTTGGAAGCAGCATTTCTGGGAGTTTGTAAAATTAGTCCAGGGGATTCATGTCATTAAAGGTAATACTAATTTTAATTTTATTAAATTTAAAATAATTTTAATTTGCAGTTTTTGACCAATAAATAATCAGATATTTTTCCTTTAAAATACAATAGATTGAGAACCTCGAAGTGTATATCAAGTGAACATGCTTGGTGGATAGTGGAGATCAAGTGAATTTGCTAATTTCTGTTGGTTTATCACTCAGCTACTAGCCAGCATCTTAGTGGTTGTGATTGTCATACAGTTTTAAATGTTTTTATTTGAAGGTACATATTGTTTGATTTTTACCTATAATGTTCCATTGGTTTATTCCCACTGTGTAGCATATAACTTCAGCATAGTAGTGTTCAAAGTGGGGAGCATGCATTCCTTAGGAGATGTGCAAGATGATCCCCTGGGAAATGGAGAGAAAAGATGAGAAATTCTACTTATATATCTTTTTATGACCATAATATCTCAGTATTGAGTTGCTTATATATAACTTATGGGTTTTTTTAAAGGTGTATATTATTGATGTGTGTGCTTTTTTTAACTGAAAAATGTCTCACCAAGATTCGCCTCTTTAGAACAAAATATGCTCCTGTCAACCAGGAGATTCCAAAAATTTTAGGAGCTCTGTCAAAAAATCAGAGTCAAACATCAAATATTAGAACAAAAGATGCTCCTGGTACCTTTATTGCTTAGGAAATTACAAAAGTTTTAGGAGCTATGACCAAGAGCCAGGGAGAAGACTAAAATATATATTTCTTATCATATCACAATATCATGGTTTCTGATTTTTAAAAGTTTGGGGATTACTGGGGTTTTTTTCTTCTTTTTTTCATTGAAGTATAGTTGCTGTACAGTACTGTATAAGTTATAGGTTTACAATATAGTGATACACAATTTTTAAAGGTTATACTCCATTTATAATAAAATATTTGCTATATTCCCTATGTTGTACAATACATCCTTGTAGCTTATTTTATACCTAATAGTTTGTACCTCTTAGTCCCCTACCCCTATATTTCCCTTCCCCTCTTCCCACTGGTAACCACTAATTTGTTCTCTGTATCTGTGAGGACTACTGGGTTTTGTACCTATAATTCTGTACCCAATTTCAGTGTGTGGGTTTTTCCATACCACCAAGCAGTCTTCCAACACCAGCTGGGTGTTCTACAATTTAACTTAATTTTGACACTACCTACTTGGAGAAAGCATCAGATCCTATAGGTTACGGGCTTAGTTCCACAAGGCTGCCCTTCACCTCGGATGCTAGTTGCAAGTCCAGATTGTTATCTGTGCTTCTGACCCACTGGCTGTAAATCAGAGGTTCCCACCACCCCCTCCTTTGTTTTGATTTATTTGCTACAGGGGCTCACAGGACCCAGGAAACCAGTTTACTCACTAGATTACCAGTTTGTTATTAAAGGATATGAATCAAGAGCCAGATGAAGAGATACATAGGTCCTGAACAAAGGAGCTTGGGGGCCAGCATGTGACACATGGAAGCACTGTGGTCCACCACCCTGGAGGTTTTCTGAACCCTTTCCTCTTGGGTCTTTATGGAGACTTCATTATGTAGGTGTGATTAATTATCATTGGCCATTGGTGATTTGTTCAACCTCTAGCCCTGCTCCGCTCCCTAGAAATCAGGGAGTGGGGCTAAAAAAAAAAAGCACCCTCTATTCACAGTTGGCTTCCCTGGCAACTAGCCCCCATACTTAGGTGCTTTCCAAAGATACCTCATTAACATAACAAAAGATACGTTTATCCCACTCCTCACAGAAAATTCAAGGGTTTTTAGGAGCTCTGTGCCAGGAACAGGATAAGGACCAAATATACTTTATTATAAACCACAGTGTCACAGTACCATTGGTACTAGTGCATCTCCTCATTTCCTTTATTCAGCTACCAACTCCCATAGTCATAGTCCAGATTTATAATTACCAGTAGCTCCAAGCATTTCACTCTCTGGCCCTTCCTTCCTTCCTTCTTTCTTTCTTTCTTTTCTTTCTTTCATTTTTTGACTGCGTTGGCCTTCGTTGCTGTGTGCGGGCTTTCTCTAGTTGCGGTGAGCGGGGGCTACTCTTCCTTGCGGTGCGTGGGCTTCTCATTGTCGTTGGCCATTATTTCTATTTCTAGCTCATTATCTAGTACCTTGACTCCAGAAATTCTTCAGTTCTGTACAGACCTCTGATCAATTGATCATCCATTTTTTCACTGTTTATTACATTCCTCTCCCCACTTCTTAATTCTCTCTTTTCTCAGCTTGAATTCCATGCTTCTCAGTTTTTGTTAGGAGCAACTGTCACCCCACGGAAGTCCAGTTGCCTACCCATTATTGCCATGTACATGTCAATTATAATAGATACCTTGAGCTTAATGGGGCAAGTAGATTTTCTTGTGGTAAAAAATATATAACATAAAGTTTGCCATTTTAACCATTTTTATGTGTACGATCAGTTGTATCAGTTATATTCACAATTTGTGCATCTATCACCACTATTTCCAGAACATTTTCATCACCCCAAACAGAAACTCTATGCCCAACGAGCGATAACTCTCATTCTTCCCTTCCTCCCACAGCCCCTGGTAGCTTAAAACTACTTTCTGACTCTGTAAATTTGCCTATTCAAGTTATTTCATGCAAGTGGAATCATACAGTATTTGTCCTTGTGTGTCTAACTTATTTTACTTAACATGTTTTCAAGGTTTATCTGTGCTGTAGCATGTATCAGAACTTCATTCCTTTTTATGGCTGAATAATATTCCACTCTATGTATATACCACATTCTGTTTATCCATTCATCTGCTGATGGACACTTGGGTTGTTTGTACCTTTTGGCTTTATTGTAAATAAAGCTGCTATGAACATTTGTATACAAGTATCGGTTTGAGTCCTGTTTTCAAATCTTTTAGGTATATACCTAAGAGTGGAATTTCTGGGTCATATGGTAATTCTATGTTTAACTTTTGTAGGAACTACACAGCAATTTATGAGGATTCCAGTTTCTTCACGTCATTGCTAACACTTGTATTTTCTATTTTGTTGTTGATAACCATCCTACTGGGGTAAAGTGGTATCTCATTATGGTTTTGATTTGTTTCTCCATTGACTAATGACGTTGAGCATCTTTTCATGTGCTTATTGTCAGTTTGCATATCTTCTTTGCAGAAATGTCTATTCATGTTCTTTGCCCATTTTTTCACTGAATCATTTGTCTTTTTATTGTTGAACAAATAGAATTCTTGATTCCACCTCTCCCTCCACCAAGACCAGATCTTTCTTGTCTCCTGGACTTCAGTGGGATGCAGTTGCTTACACCAAAAACCAAGGAGTTTTAGTTGATTCCTCTCCTTTCTTCATACACTGTCTTTCAGAAGTATCTCAGTTGGATTTGATTAAGATCAAATTTTAAAAGAGAGTGCTCTTATTGAGGTAGAACTTAATCATGTTTTGAAAAGTAAGGAACAGTGAGTTCATTAGCACTTTATTGTTACTAACTGGTCAAAAATTATTTCATTTTTCTCATTATGTCTAGATATGCATTTTAAAAATTGAGTAGATTAAATGTTACTTACATTTTTTATTTTAATTTAAACTTTAAAAAACAATGGTTTCTGCTTTATTTAATTTTTTAAAGTGTTTTAATGGAAAAATTCAAACATATATAAAAATATAGAGAACAGTGTAATAAAACCCTTGTACTTCCTCATATATTTTCAACAATTAATATTTTACCAATCTGACATCTTTCCTCTTTCTCTCCTTTTATTTATTTGTTCTCTAGAGTTGCACATTTTAAAGCAAATCTCATACATGGCATTTCGCCAGTATATACTTGCTTTGCAGATTACTGTTGTTGTTATCTTCGTTTTCTGACAAGTGATACTGGTTTTCCCTTTAGTGGTTTCCTTTTAAAATACATTTATTTAAGTAAAGAAGTTGTTGAGTTAAAACTATTAAGTCAATAATAGCGCAGGTGACATGCAGATATGGTAAAACTTCTGAAGGCTGTATGTGAAAAAATAATGTTTGAGAGCATTATACTGAAGTGCTCACAGGTCCTTGAATTTACCATGTTCTTCATGTACACATGCCTTTTTCCTACTCCACTCTTCATCTGGAATGATCTTTCTCCCTCCTCCACAGGTTACCAGAGAATACACTATTCATTTTTTATGTTTCAAAAACTTATTATTTTATCTTTACATTTAAAATTTTTTATTTTTACATTTTTCATTATTCATTTTGTATAACTTTACAAAGCCCAAAATAGAATCACTCTTTCTTGCCTATTTCTGTCATAACCTATTTAACATCTTATAGCATTTATATACTTACTTGTTTGCCTCCATCTACTAGTCTGTAAACCTGCTGTGTTTTATTCATATTCGTATCCTGAGCACCAAATAGTGCTGGTCACATAGGTGCTTAATACATGCTTGATGGAAAGAGAATGGATGATTCTCAATGGCAAAGTTTTTCTAATAGGAGTTTGACTTCTCCCACATAGTAGAACCCAAAATTGGCCTCATGGTAAATATTTTCTTTAACTTTTTGTGATGAACCCTGCATGATGAAAACAGCAATTATTTCTCATACATCTCTTATACATCACTCAGTGTTTTCACTTCAGATTTAATAGGAATGTTCTGTTACAGGGATTTGTTTCATTCAAAGATGTGACTGTGGACTTTACTCAGGAGGAGTGGCAGCAGCTGGACTCTGCTCAAAGAAACCTGTACAAGGATGTGATGCTGGAGAACTATAGCAACCTTGTTTCAGTGGGTAAGGACATCTTCCCTCAGAGGGTACTGATATTAGTTACCTATTGTTGTATAACAATTATTATAGTGGCTTAAAGTAAACATTTTTTAACAAACAATTTCTGTAGGTCAGGAATATGGAACAACTCAGCTGGGTGGTTCTGGCTTGTGGTCTCCCATGTGGTTGTAGTCAGATGTTAGCAGGGGCTGAATTCATCTGAAAACTTGACTGGGACTGTAGGATCCATTTCTAAGGTAACTCACTCCCGTGGCTGTTGACAGGAGCCTTAGTTCCTTGCTGTTCATTGGCTGGAGATCTCAATTCCTTGCCATATGGGCCTGTTCTCACGACCTGGCAACTAATTTCCCCTAGATAGAGTGAGAGCAAGGAGGAAGTCACAGTGCCTTTTATGACCAAGTCTCTGAAATCACACATGATCACTTCTACCTTCTTGTGTTCATTAGAAGTGAGTTACTAGATATACAGATTGCCAGCAAACACACGAAAGGATGCTCAACATTACTAATCATTAGAGAAATGCAAATCAAAACTACAAGGAGGTATCACCTCACACTGGTCAGAATGGCCATCATCAAAAAATCTACAAACAATAAATGCTGGAGAGGGTGTGGAGAACAGGGAACCCTCTTGCACTGCTGGTGGGAATGTAAATTGATAGAGCCACTATGGAGAACAGTATGGAGGTTCCTTAAAAAACTAAAAATAGAACTACCATACAACCCAGCAATCCCACTACTGGGCATATACCCTGAGAAAACCATAATTCAAAAAGAGTCATGTACCACAATGTTCATTGCAGCACTATTTACAATAGCCAGAACATGGAAGCAACCTAAGTGTCCATCGACAGATGAGTGGATAAAGAAGATGTAGCACATATATACAATGGAATACTACTCAGCCATAAAAAGAAACGAAACTGAGTTATTTGTAGTGAGGTGGATGGACCTAGAGTTTGTCGTACAGAGTGAAGTAAGTCAGAAAGAGAAAAACAAATACCGTATGCTAACTCATATATGTGGAATCTAAGAAAAAAGAAGGCTCTGATGAACCTAGGGGCAAGACAGGAATAAAGACGCATAGAGAATGGACTTGAGGAGATGGGGAGGGGGATGGGTAAGCTGGGAGGAAGTGAGAGAGTAGCACTCACATATATACACTACCAAATGTAAAACAGATAGCTAGTGGGAAGCAACTGCATCACACAGGGAGATCAGCTCGGTGCTTTGTGACCACCTAGAGGGATGGGATAAGGAGGGTGGGAGGGAGACGCAAGAGGGAGGGGATATGGGGATATATGTATACATGTAGCTGATTCATTTTGTTATACAGCAGAAACTAACACAACATTGTAAAGCAATTATACTCCAATAAAGATGTTAAAAAAAAATGAGTTACTAAGTCCAGCCCACACTCAAGGGGTGCAGAATAAGCTCTACTTCCTGAAGGGAAGCGTGTCAAAGAATTTATGGGGATGTATTAAACCCACCATAGTACCCAATCAACTGCCTTTCCTTTATATTTTGCTAAAAGCTACTGGGTCTCTGAATGCTTAGAGAGCTTCATTTCAACCTATAAAGATCAAAAGAATATTAATTTTGAGTACCAAATACTGTGCTTCTACCTCTCCAGTGAACTTGGATGGAAAGAAAATGGATACTGCCTCCTGCTCATTCTTCAGAGGCTGAAGACAATGGGCTGGGCCGAAGTTCTTGGTTTTTATAAATTGTGATATAATGTATATAATAAAGTGTTCAAATATTAATTACACAGCTGATGCATTTTTTCATATGTATACACCTACCTGACCACTACTCAGATCAAGATACTGAATATTTCCAGCACCCCAGCAGGCTCCCTTGAACTGCCCCCTTACCATTTACCTACCTCCTCAGAGATAACAACTTGGGGTTCTATCACCATAAATTAATTCTGTTCTTGACCTTCATGTAAGTGTAATCACACAGTATGTAAGGTTTGTTTTTTTTTTTTTGTCTAGCATATTTCATTTAACATAATATCTGTGAAATGCATTCATGTTATTGCATGTGACAGTAGTTTGTTGCTCCTTATTGTATTGTATTCTGTTTAATGAGTATACAATAATTCTTCAATTTATCCAGTCTACTGTTGATGGTCATTTGGGTTGTTTCAGATTTTGGCAATTATGAATAAAGTGCTTATTAACATTTTTATACATATCTTCTGGTAGAAATAAGCATATCATTTCTACTGGGTGTATACAGAGGAGTGGAATTTCTGGGTCATAGGGCATATGTATATTTAGCTTTAGTAGATACTACCAGTTTTCCAAAGAGATTATACCAATTTATATTACACTAGCAATGTAGTAGAGTTCCATCAACCTTTAGTAATGTCAGTCTTTTACATTTTAGCCATTCTGGTACATATGTAATGGATGTGAGTTCTAGGTTGGTTAGTTTATCCACTAACACCCAAGTCCTATATTATTTCCCATAAACAGGGTATCAGTCTCTGAATTCAGATGTAATCTTCTTGTTTAAGCAAGGAGAACCATGGATGGAGGAGGGAGAAATGTCAAATTGGGCCTATTCAGGTAAGTTGAGAACCTGGCAAATGGGAGGCAGGGAAGGAAGATTCATATTGATTAGTGATATGTTTGTCTTTTTTTTTTTTTTTTTTTGGCTGTGTTGGGTCTTCGTTTCTGTGTGAGGGCTTTCTCCAGTTGCAGCGAGCGGGGGCCACTCTTCATCGCGGTGCGCGGGCCTCTCACTGCCGTGGCCTCTCATTGCGGAGCACAGGCTCCAAACATTCAGGCTCAATAGTTGTGGCTCACAGGCCCAGTTGCTCCGCAGCATGTGGGATCCTCCCAGACCAGGGTTCGAACCTGTGTCCCCTGCATTAGCAGGCGGACTCTCAACCACTGCGCCACCAGGGAAGCCCGATATGTTTGTCTTTGAAGTATTTTTTAGGAAATTATTATTGAAGGCCATAGATGTTTACAAATGGCTGAAAATAATTGATGTGGGTTTGTGGAATACCTAAATGACAGTGCTACATATCAAACACCCACATAATCCTTTTCCTTTAGTTGACTTTTAGAGAAATAGGCAATCCTCCTACCTATACTCTGAATCTTATCTAGTCCACATATTTAGGACACTTCGTAATTAGTTAGCATCTCTTTGACTAATATCTTTAGCACTCCATTCTCCCAAAGTGGGCTTATACTCCTCATGCACTCAGGCATTCTTAGGTATGCTCTCTTTCAAAGTAACTTACCGAATGATATTCATATTCTTTCTAATTACCTTCTCTTTTTCTCACCTTTCAGTGTGAAGTGTCTTGGAGTTATAATCTTTTGTTTGTTTCTTTAAAAAATTCTTTAGGGTCTCCAGTAATAGAAATATTATTCCTTCTTTTCCTGTCTTCCTTTTCCACTGCATTCTCTATGACCATTTTAATCTGATTCTTTTTTTTTTTTTTGGCGGTACGCGGGCCTCTCACTGTTGTGGCCTCTCCTGTTGCAGAGCACAGGCTCCGGATGCACAGGCCCAGTGGCCCTAGCTCACGGGCCCAGCCGCTCCGTGGCATGTGGGATCCTCCCAGACCGGGGCATGAACCCGTGTCCCCTGCATCGGCAGGTGGACTCTCAACCACTGCGCCACCAGGGAAGCCCTAATCTGATTCTTTATGTCATTTTTATTATCTTGGTTGTTTTCTTTCCTTTAGTCAGTTCCACTTATTAAATTTTTATTTCCCTTCTTTTCTTCCTGACCACACCTTGTAATTTAATCTTCCATTTTTTCCCCTGAGTTCAATCAGTTCTTTTTCATTTCTCCCTGTTTTTTGTTCATTTTGGTTTTTATCTTTTGAAGTTCTGACTCATGGTGGTTTTCCGTGTCCTGATATGCTTGTTTGAGTATATTTAATTCTGCCTGGAGTTCAAACAAAATTTTCTTCTGTTTCATGGCAAGTTTTTGAAGGGGACGATTTCCTCTGTTTATTTCTGCACAAATTCATTTCCTGATTTTATGTAATAGTTCTCTATGGACTTTACTTTTTCTTTTCATTTTATCATATCACAGTGTTTTTATGAGATTTCTAATTTTATGGATCCCTTTTCTGTTAATATAGCAAAGTTCAGGGACTTGAGCAGAGTCCTTTCTTCTTCTCTCTCTCCCTGCCTCCCTTCCTTCCTTTCTGTGATTAAGGAGGAGTTTTGAGTTTTCTGGTTTTGTGGTTCTCTTTTGTCTTCCAGGACCCTAAATTTCCTCTTTTTTTTCTTTTCCCCATTGCCACCACCGAGTTACCAGAGGGTACTTCTTCCTTCTTTTTAGCTCTTTGTCTCCCTTTGAAACTGCTATTTTTCTGAGGACTGTCCCCTTTAAATAGAGTCTATCTTATCTTGTGCCTTTTTAATGTCATCTGACCCTTTAAGATGCATGTACTTTGAAATTCTCTCCCTGTAGTTGTGCTATAATCTGCCTGGTTACATATTATATATATATATATATATATATATATATATATTTTTTTTTTTTTTTTTTTTTTTTTTTTTTTTTTTTTTTTGCGGTACGCGGGCCTCTCACTGTTGTGGCCTCTCCCGTTGCGGAGCACAGGCTCCAGACGCGCAGGCTCAGCGGCCATGGCTCACGGGCCTAGCTGCTCTGCGGCATGTGGGATCTTCCCGGACTGGGGCATGAACCCGTGTCCCCTGCATTGGCAGGTGGACTCTCAACCACTGCACCACCAGGGAAGCCCACATATAAAAACATTTTCATATTTACTGTGAGTTTAATCTTTCTGTTAGTCACATCAACTCACTGTCCCCTTTGCTAGCATGCTTCCTCTGTCTTCCTGAAGTTATTTTTTGGTCTGCCTTCATTCCTCACAGAGCCTTGTGATGGAGTGGAGATGGGGCAGAAGTGTGTGGGGCTGTGTGGGACCATGACACTGAGCTCATCAACTCTGCTTTTTCCATTGCTCTCCTGCTCACTTCTTTTTATGTCTGTTCCTTCTTCTGTCTTTGGGTTTTAGTATCATATTCTTAAATTTCAAAGCTGAACATACTCATTATCAGATTTTTGTCTATTTCCATTAAAATGAAGACCTTTATGTTTTGTGTGTGTGTTTTGTGTTTCTCAAAGCTTGAGAGAGAAATAACATTATTTACACTTGAGTTTTCTCTTAGAGTTTGAAATTAGACCCAAAATGAAAAAATTAGCTCCACAGAAGAGCATTTCTGAAGAAGTAATACACCATAACATGATAGTATACTCAATTTTTGAAGACTGGAAACTTGAAGATGAGATAAATTACCTGGAAAACCAAGACAAACTTTTGAATCAAGTTACATTTATTAACAATAAGTCACTGACTGAGGAGATAGACCAAGAATATAACACACTGTGGAAAGTAGTTCATCTGAACAGAACATCTAATGAACACATCAGAGCCTTCATACATAAGTCTTACCTCTCTGCACAACCAAAATTTCTAACAAGTGAAAAATATAAATGTATTCAGTGTGGGAAAGCCTTCAGTGGAAAGTCAGGACTTACTGTACATCAGAGAATTCATACTGGGGAAAAACCGTACAAATGTAATGACTGAAAACGCCTTTATTCAGAAGTCACAGCTCACTGTACATCAGAGAACTCATACAGGAGAGAAACCCTATGAATGTAGTGAATGTGGAAAAGCATTCATCCAGAAGTCAAACCTCTTTATTCATCAGAGGATTCACACAGGGGAGAAACCCTATGAATGCAATGAATGTGGGAAGGCTTTCATCAAGAAGTCAACACTTAGTGTTCGTCAAACAGCTCATACGGGAGAGAAACCATATGAATGTGATGAATGTGGAAAAGCCTTTATCTGGTGGTCACAGCTCATTGTACATCAGAGAATTCATACTGGGGAGAAACCCCATAGATGTAATGAGTGTGGAAAAGCCTTCAACAGGAAGTCAGAACTAAGTGTGCATCACAGAATTCATACTGGGGAGAAACCCTTTGAATGTAATGAATGTAAAAAAGCCTTCATTCAGAAGTCAGATCTCATTGTACATCAGAGAACTCACACTGGGGACAAAAGATACCAATGCAATGAATGTGGGAAAACCTTCATCTGGAGTTCACAGTTCGTTGAACATCAGAGAATTCATACTGGGGAGAAACCCTATGAATGTAGTGAATGCAGAAAAGCTTTTATCCAGAAATCACAACTCATTATGCATCAGAGAATCCATACTGGGACAAAACCATATGAATGCACTGAGTGTGGAAAAGCCTTTAGCAAGAAATCACACCTTACTGTACATCATAGAATACATACTAGAGAAAAACCTATGAATGCAGTCATTGTAGAAAAGCTTTCAGCAAGAAATCTACTCTCATTGTTCATCAGAGAATTCATATTGAACAGAAACACTTTTAATGGAGTGAGAAAACTTTAATTCAGTGATCAAAATTTCATTACACTTCATAGAATTCATATAGGTTAGAAACTCTATAAATGTACTAAACATTTATAGTTTAGTTTAGTTTAGAAGCTTAGAAGTTTAGTTTAGAAGCTTACGGGAAGCTTCAACAATAGTTCCAGAACTATTAAGCATCAGAAATTCATACTAAGAAGATCTTTGAAAAATCATGTTTCCCAAAAACAACATATATATTGAACATCTTGGTTGAGATCTAAAAGTTTTTTTAAGTGTACTAGAAAAATCTCAATTACACATGATTGACTTGTTCACTGTGAAGTATACATTTTTTTAAATGAGTACGTAAATTGATTTATCATGACAATAAAGTGACAACGATATGTAATCATTCTGCAAGTGATCTAAGAATGGCATTTAAACCCAAATTATCTGTTGGTTGGAAGTGAATATGGATATTTACACCTGCCTTGCTTTTTCACACTAAAACAGGGGTCCCCAACTTTTTTGGCCAGTTTCGTGGAAGACAATTTTTCCATGGACCTGGGGCAGGGGGATGGTTTCAGGATGATTCAACCACATTACATTTATTGTGCACTTTATTTCTATTATTGTTACATTGTAATATATAATGAAATAATTATAGAACTCACCAGAATGCAGAATCAGTGGGAGTCCTGAGCTTGTTTTCACTTGCCACTCACTGATAGGGTTTTGATATGAGTCTACAAACAATGGATTTATTATGGTCTGTGTGCAGTGAAACCTCTCTGCTAATGATAATCTGTATTTGCAGCTGCTCCCCAGTGCTAACATCACCACCTCAGCTCCACCTCAGATCATCAGGCATTAGGTTCTCATAAGGAGAATGCAACCTCGATTCCTTGCATGCACAGTTCACAGTAGGGTTGGCGCTCCTATGAGAATCTAATGCCGCTGCTGATCTGACAGGAGGCGGAGTTCAGGCAGTAATGCAAGTGATGGAGTGAAGCTGTAAATACAGATGAAGTTTCACTCACTCCCCCGCCCCTCACCTCCTGCTGTGAGGCCCCCATTCCTAACAGGCCATGGACTGGGTACCTATATCCTGTCCCTCCATTATGTTGACTTAATTAACAAGAAACATGCATTTTAAAGGGATTATTCGATTCCATGTTCTTATATGTAAGAGCTGTCGGAAGATATTATATATTTTTTGAGATATTTGTTCAGGGATATCTATTTTGCTGCCGTGTAAATTTCCTCATGACCAGCCTAAACATTAGAAATTTTACTATTATTTTCTACTTCATTTGAAAAAAAATTCTTTGTTTTGTTGAGTTGTCATTTTATTATCACAAATAACTTTTCTTCAAATCCAGTCATTATCCAAGGCATGCTTTCCTTTTAGAAACACAATAACATAACCTTATATAAGTATTCATTGTCAAGTAATATTATGAAAAGAGGGATTGATATCTAAAAACCTTTTAAAACTTTTCTTGAATGAAGGTGAAGCTGATATATGCAGCTGATATACCACATTGAACTTGATCCTAAATTTTTTTTTTTTAAGGAAGATGTTGGGAATAGGAGTTAATTTATTTATTTTATTTTTGCTGTGTTGGGTCTTTGTTTCTGTGCGAGAGCTTTCTCTAGTTGCGGCGAGTGAGGGCCATTCTTCATCACAGTGCGCGGGCCTCTCATTATTGCAGCCTCTCTTGTTGCGGAGCACAGGCTCCAGACGCGCAGGCTCAGCAGCTGTGGCTCATGGACCTAGTTGCTCTGCGGCATGTGGGATTCTCCCAGCCCAGGGCTTGAACCCGTGTCCCCTGCATTAGCAGGCAGATTCTCAACCACTGTGTCACCAGGGAAGCCCCCTAAATTTTTTTATATCAAATACTTCTTTCTTAGATTTTTAAAGGAAAAATCATGCTTTAAAATTGAAATTAGTGAATAACAACCATCATTATTAATTTAAATTATAAAATATTTAAGCTTTCAAATAATGATTTTAAACTAAAAGAAGTAAATTGCAGTCATGCAATTTTTTTATTAGTCATTTTTGAAGATCTTGGATATAAATGTATGCAATTAATTTTCTAAACAAACATATCAGCAACTAAAATATCCATGTGTGTCTTGCCCTTCAGTGTTGTCATCTTGGAACCTATTTAATAATGCAAGTTGTTCAGTCACCAGTAATTTATGGAGTACCTATCTTTTAGAATTTCCTTCAGGTCCAGCTTACCTGTTAGGCCTCATATGAAACCAAGTAACATTTTCAGAGTCTTAGTCATTAGAATTCATTGTCTTTCTAGCCCTTCCTTATCCCTCCCCACTATCAACCCATTAATTCTGTGCCTGACTTCAGCAAGGAAAAAGCTCATACCCTTTCTATAGTCATTTCAAGTCTCAGATCCTTAGAAGATACAATATCTGTATTTTCACATTTTGGCCTTCTACTTCATGGTTTCCTACCTGTAGCTGGTATTGCCATGAACATTGAACAGGCCTGAAATTCCTTTACTTTTTTACTTGCCTTCTAATATTTTTGATGTCTGACCCTAGTTTCTTTTGTTCTCTTTAAAAGGATACTTCATACTGCTTCCTTTCTACTTCATTAGTATTACTATTACTAATAGATATTTATTAGGCACTATGAGTCAGATACTATCTTGTTTTAAACAACTGGAACTTGAGAGATTATACAAGAAACCATGACTCATACCCAAGGACTCGGAAACATTACAATATACATAAATTCTTAGATATTTCAAAGTTTTCAGGCAGAGTTAAAAATGGAAACTACCCTAATAATATGGTTTTAAATGGTTTGCAAATTAAATGATTAAAATGTTAATCATGAATGCCATTCATTGAGATACTCATGTGTATTTAAACTTTTATATGCTGATGGTCACTCAAATGCTTAGGTATTATGTTTATTTCAACTTCAAGTTCTAATCACAGGTGAATACTTCACAGATGAATCTACCCTATTTCAGACATTCTTAGGGGCATAACAGATCAAAGGGGCATTATACAAGTGTGTGAGAGGTAAGATGGACAGGAGTCAAACCATGGATTTTTTTTTTTTTCTGGGAAGGTGAAGAAAATGGAATTTCAAAGCCCCTTTTCTATTTGGTAGCGTAGGTAGGGGTGAGTCACAAGAGAAATTAGAAAATATTTAGATAATACTGAAATCTATCAAAGTATTGGGGATGCCACTAGAGCAGAGCTTAAAGAGAAATTTATAGCTTTTAAGTGTTTTATTAGAAAAGAAGAGATGACTAAAATTAATTATCTAAGCTTCCACCTTATGAAGTTAGATATGAGCAAATGAAACTCAAATAAGTAGGAGAATAAAGTAATAAATGTAAGAGCACAAATCAATGAACTAGAACTGGGGTCAGATTATAGGCCAAATTTAGCTATATAACCATTATATTTATATTTTCATATAACCCTTGAACTTAGAATCATTTTTAATTTTTAGTGGGTTGTAAAACAACTATAAAACAAAGAGTACAAAACAGATGCCATATATGGCCCATAAAACCTAAAATATCTACTATCTGGCCCTTTACAGAAACTGTTTACCAATTCCTGAACTGGAACCTACACTAACAGTAGAAAAAAGTCAATAAAAACAAAAGGTGGTTCATTGAAATGATCAATGTAATTGATAAATCTTTGGATAAACTGATCAAGAAAAAGAGAAGGCCAGGACTTCCCTGATGGCACAGTGGTTAAGAATCCGCCTGCCAACGCAAAGAACACAGATTCAAGCCGTGGTCCGGGAAGGTCCCACATGCCACGGAGCAACAAAGCCCATGCGCCACAACTACTGAGCCTGTGTGCCACAGCTACTGAAGTCTGTGTGCCTAGAGCCCATGCTCTGCAACAAAAGAAGCCACCACAATGAGAAGCCCATGCACTGCAATGAAGAGTAGCCCCCACTTGCCGCAACTAGAGAAAGCCTGCGCCCTGCAATGAAAACCCAACGTGGCCCAAAAATAAATAAATAAATTTGTTTAAAAAAAAAAGAAAAAGAGGCCAAAATTATGAATAGGAAATAAAGGAGATGACACCACTATCCTAGAATCAACAGATAATAAGTAAGTTACTTATAACTTGTTTCAAAAATTTGATGACTTAGATGAAATGGAAGATTTCCTTGAAATACATGTTACCAAAGCTGAGTAAAGAAGAAACAGAATACTTAAATAATCCTATAATAACAAAAGAAATTAAATGTGTTATTTAAAATCTTCCCTGAAAGAAAACTCAAGATCTAGATGGCTTCACTGATAAATTCCATCAATATTTAAGGAATAAACAATGCTAACCCTACAGAAACTTTCAGAAAGTAGAGGAGGATGAACATTTTCCAACTCATCATATTGGATCAGTAATACCCTAAACCGAAACCAGATGAAGACATCATAAGTAAAGTTATAAGCCAGTAAATACCCTGATGACTATAGATGTAAAAGTTCTTTTAAAAATTAGTGTACTGAATCCAACAATACATGAAAAATGAAATATGTCCTGATTAATTTCTGGAGATTATTTCAGGAATTCAAGTTTTTATTTAAACATCTGATTATCACTACATGTAATTCACCATATTAAAATAATGAAGGGAAAGACTCATGTATCATCTCTGTAGATACCAAGAATGCATTTAGCAAAATTCAACATCCATTTGTGATGAAAACTTTCAGCAAACGAGCAATAGGTAGTAACTTCTCTACATCTACCAGTTTTATGGTTATTGCTTTCTACATAGGATCAGACACAAAGCAAAAATATCTGTTCTCATCATTATTCAACAAGGTAATAGAAGTCCTGGCCAGTGCAGTAAGAGAAGAAAAATTAAAAAGGCATACAAATAGGGAAAGAAGAAATAAAACTTTGTGAACAATTAACATGATCTCATACATATAAAATCCTAAGGAATCTACAAAGATTCACTACAACTTACAAATGAATTTTATAAGGTTCCAGGATAAAAGGCCAATATACAAAAAGTGATTGTATTTCTACATATTAATGACCAAAATAAATTTAAGAATCCATGTTCAGTAGCACATAAACCATAAAATAGTTTAAGAAAATTAACCAAGGATAAGCATTGGAAACTGCAAAATATTGTTGAGAGACACTTTAAAGCTGAATAAGTGGAAAGATTGATCATCTTCATGGATTGAAATATGCAATAATGTTAAGATGTCATTTGTCTCCACATTGGTCTATTCTATCCCAATTAAAAGACCAACAAAACACATGAAAGAATGTGCTCAACATCATTAATCATTAGAGAAATGCAAATCAGAACTACAATGAGATATCATCTCACACCAGTCAGAATGGCCATCATTAAAAAATCTACAAACAATAAATGCTGGAGAGGGTGTGGAGAAAAGGGAACCCTCTGGCACTGTTGGTGGGAATGTAAATTGATACAGCTACTTGGAGAACAGTATGGAGTTTCCTTTAAAAACTACAAATAGAACTACCATATGACCCAGCAGTCTCACTACTAGGCATATTCCCTGAGAAAACCATAATTCAAAAAGAGTCATGTACCCCAATGTTCATTGCAGCTCTATTTACAATTGCCAGGACATGGAAGCAACCTAAGTGTCCATCAACAGATGAGTGGATAAAGAAGATGTGGCACACATATACAATGGAATATTACTCAGCCATAAAAAGAAAAGAAATTGAGTTATTTGTAGTGAGGTGGATGGACCTAGAGTCTGTCATACAGAGTGAAGTAAGTCAGAAAGAGAAAAACAAATACTGTATGCTAACACATATATATGGAATCTAAAAAAAAAAAAAAAAAGATCATGAAGAACCTAGGGGCAGGACAGGAATAAAGACGCAGACCTACTAGAGAATGGACTTGAGGACATGGGGAGGGGGAAGGGTAAGCTGGGACGAAGTGAGAAGTGGCATGGACATATATACACTACCAAATGTAAAACTGGGGGGCTTCCCTGGCGGTGCAGTGGTTGAGAATCTGCCTGCCAATGCAGGGGACACGGGTTCGAGCCCTGGTCTGGGAAGATCCCACATGCCACGGAGCAACTAGGCCCGTGAGCCACAACTACTGAGCCTGCGCGTCTGGAGCCTGTGCTCCGCAACAAGAGAGGCTGTGATAGTGAGAGGCCCATGCACCGCGATGAAGAGTGGTCCCTGCTTGCTGCAACTAGAGAAAGCCCTCGCACAGAAACGAAGACCCAGCACAGCCAAAAATAAAAATAAATAAAATTTAAAAACAGAGAGAGAAAAAAAAAGTAAAACCGATAGCTAGTGGGAAGCAGCCGCATAGTACAGGGAGATCAGCTCAGTGCTTTGTGACCACCTAGAGGGGTGGGATAGGGAAGGTGGGAGAGAGGGAGACGCAAGAGGGAAGAGATATGTGGATATATGTATATGTATAGCTGATTCACGTTGTTATAAAGCAGAAACTAACACACCATTGTAAAGCAATTATACTCCAATAAAGATGTTAAAAAAAAAAAGACCAACAGGTTTTTGTTTTTTGTTTGTTTGTTTTGTTTGTATATAGAAGTGTAAAGACCTAGAAGAGCCAAAATAATTTGGAAAATGAACAAAGTTCGAGGACTTAACCCTATCTGATTTCAAGTCAGCAAAATATTGGCCTAAGTGGAAGTGTAAAGATAGCGTGGTATTGGCCTAAACATAGACCTAGATCAATGAAATAGATAGAAGAGAATGTCCAGAAGTACACTAACATATACATGGTCAATTGATTTTTTTAAAAAACTTTTTGTTTGGGAATAATTTTTGATTTACAAAAGTTGTAAAGATAATAGAGTTCCCATATGCCCCTCACCTGGTTTCCTCTAATGTTCACGTTTTACATTATTATGGTACATGAGTGAAAACTTAAGAAACAACATATGTCCATTAATATTAACCATATTCCAGGTTTTATTTTAATTTCACTATCCTTTTTCTGTTCCAGATTCCAATCCAGGACATCTCATATCATTTAGTTATCATATCTCTTTAGTCTTCTCTGGTCTGTGACAGTGTTGAAAGTTTAGCTAAACTCCTCCGTAATATTGCTGCCTTGGCATCCATTTTGTGTGGCTAAGTGGCCAGCAGGGCCTTGAACTGACACTAGCCCCTCCCTCGAGTGAATGCCCTAGGTAACAGTCCACAGAGTCACAAGAAAGTGTTAAGTTCCTGATATGACTCCTCCAATGCCCCTTGTGATAAACTGCCTCTCCTGCCTCCCTACTCTTTCCCCTTGTGTCTCCTTTAGATAAGAAACCCTCCCCCAAACTTAGCAAAACCCTGCTTTTGTGGTTTGAATTGACTAATCTGGCCTTAGCCTGAGAACCCCAAAGCACTTCACTCTCAGAACTTTATAAAGGCACATGCTCCAGCTCCTGCAGTTTGCTCCCTGCCTTGACCTTGCCAAGTGGCCCTTTGAGGAGTGCCTGCAGGACCTGTGAATAGTAAACTATTTCACTTTCCCCTGTGGTCTTTGTTGAACCTTGGCTTGCCATCCAACACCCAGGATTATATGTAAGATGTTAACTTAACAAAAATCAACACAACAGACAACTTCTTACTTTTCCCTTGTTTTTCATGATCTTGACTGTTTTGAGGGTTACTTTTCAGGAATTTGTAAAATGTCCCTTAATTGAAAAAAAATTTTTTTTAGCCATTCTATTAGGTGTGTAGTGGTATCTCATTTTGGTTTTAATTTGCATTTTCTTAATATCTAATGATGCTGAGCATCTTTACATGTGTTTATTGGGAATTTGTTGATCTGTTATGGTAAAATTTCCAAATCTTGTGCTCATTTAAAAAAAATTGTTAGTATTTATTTTGGAGTGCTATGTTCTGAATTCAAGTTCTCTATAAGATATGTTTTGCAAATGCTTTCTCCCAGTCTATGATTTGTCTTTTCATTTTCTAAGCGGTTTCTTTAGAGGAGAACAGTTTTAATTTTGTTAAGTCCAATTTATCAATTTTTCCTTTTAATGGTTTGTGTTTTTTGTGTCCTCTTTAAGAAATCTTTGCCTAAATTGAAGTCACAAAGATTTTTTTCCAGTGGTTTCTTCCAGAGATTTTGTATTTTTAGCTCTTACATTTATGTTTAAGAGCTCTTTTCAGTTAATTTTAATATATTTGTGAATTAAAGTTGAGGTATATATTTTTGTATATGGATACACAACTGATCAGCACCATTTGTCAGAAAGATTATCCTCTACTGAATTACCTGACACCTATGTCAGAAATCAAATATATATATTTTACTTTCTTCCTTTTTCCACTTATATTTACATCTATGCATACCACATTGTATTTTGTAATTTTCTTTTAATTCTTGAAATCAACTTTCTTCTTCTTTTTTTAGAATAATTATGCCTATTCTAGTTCCGTTACATTTCCATGTCATTTAAGAATCAGCATGTCGGTTTCTACAAAGAAACTGAGAGAATTTGATTGAATTTGGAGATAATTGACATCTTATCAATTTGAATTTTCCTTTCCACAAGGCATGATATAACAATTTATTTAAGTCTTATTTAATTTCTCTCAGCAGTGTTTTGTAGTGTTCAATGTACAGGCCTTACACATATTTTGTTAAATTTTCTCCCAAGATTTCATATGTTTAGGGTACTATTGTAAATGCTATTTTATTTTCATTTTAATTCAAATTTTTCATTGTTCATATATTGGGTGGACCAAGGGGTTCATTCGGTTTTTTCGTAAGATAGCTCTAGTAGCACTTAGTTGTCTTTAACTTCATTCAAAACAATTTGTGACAGCTGTCATATCAGTGTGCATTTAAAGTAAGACATCAAAATTGATGAATTTTTGTGTAGCCATTTTAATATTGAAGAGGAAAAAAAAGCAACATTTTCAGCATATTATGCTTTATTATTTCAAGAAAGGTAAAAACGCAATTGAAATGCATAAAAAGATTTGTGCAGTGTATGGAGAAGGTGCTGTGACTGATTGAACATGTCAGAAGTGGTTTGTGAAGTTTCGTGCTGGAGATTTCTCACTGCGCGATGCTCCATGGTCAGGTAGACAAGTTGAAATTGATAGGGATCATATTGAAACAATAATTGAGAACAATCAACAGTAGACCACACGGGAGACAGCTGTCATACTCAAAATATCAAAATCAAGCATTGAAAATCATTTGCACCAGCTTGGTTATGTGAGTCGCTTTGATGTTTGGGTTCCACAAACATTAAGTGAAAAAACCTTCTTGACCATATTTCTGCATGCGATTCTCTACTGAAACATAAGGAAAACGTTCTGTTTTTAAAACAAATTGTGACAGTTGATGAAAAGTGGATACTATACAACAATGTGGAACGGAAGAGACTGTAGGGCAAGCGAAATGAACTACCACCAAAGGCTGGTCTTTATCCAAAGAAGGTGATGTTGTGTATATGGTGGGATTGGAAGGGAGTCTTCTATTATGAGCTCCTTCTGGAAAACAAAATGATTAATTCCAACAAGTACTGATCCCAGTGAGACCAACTGAAAGCAGCACTCGACAAAAAACATCCAGGATTAGTCAACAGAAAACTCATAATCTTCCATCAGAAAACTCATAATCTTCCATCAGAAAACTCATAATCTTCCATCAGAAAACTCATAATCTTCCATAATCTATCCATCAGGATAATGCAAGAACACATGTTTTTTTGATGACCAGGCAAAAATTGTTACAGCTTGGCTGGGAAGTTCTGATTCATCTGCCGTATTCACCAGACATTGCACCTTCGGATTTCCATTGATTTTGGTCTTTACAAAATTCTCTTAATGGAAAAAATTTCAATTCCCTGGAAGACTGTAAAAGGCACCTGGAACAGTTCTTTGCTCAAAAAGATAAAAAGTTTTGGGAAGATAGAATTATGAAGTTGCCTGAAAAATGGCAGAAGGTAGTGAACAAAAGGGTGAATACATTGTTCAATAAAGTTCTTGGTGAAAATGTGTCTTTTATTTTTACTTAAAAGCCGAAGGCACTTTTTGGCCCACACAATATATGTATAATTATTTACTGTATTACTTTTATTCTGTTACCTTGTTTAATTATTTGCTGGATTTAGTAGTTTTTTAAATAGATTTCTTAGGATTTTGTCTGTGTAAATTTTCTATGTGCAAATAAAAACTAGTTTTATTTTCTCCTTTCCAATTTGTGTATGCCTTTAAAAGGTTTTTATTCTTGTCCTAGCACACTGGCTATTACCTCTAACACAACATTAAATAAATGTGAAAAGAGTGGGCTTCATTGCTTTTTTCTCAATCTTAGGAAGAAAGCATTAAGTTTTCACCATAAAAGATAATGTTAGCTGTAAGTTTTTTGTAGATGTCCCTTATTAATTTAAAAAAGTCCTTTTCATTCCTAGTCTAAGAGTTGTTGTTTTTTTTTTCATTTATCCTGAATGGGTACTGAATTCTATCAAATGCTTTTTTCTACATCTATAGAGATGAGCATATGGTTTTTCCTTTTTGTTCTGTTAATAGTTTTATTTCCTGACTTTTAAACTTTAATCCAACCTTACATTCCTGAAGTAAGCCCTACTTGTTCATACGTTATTTTTATATATTTCTGTGCAGCTCACTCCTCTTAAGTAATCTGGTTTGAATATTCTAAACTCCTTGGCCTCCCTGTTGTCTGATCTTTTTCTCCTCAAGTTAGTGAACCCCTGGCCTCTCTTTGAGATATTCCTCCTCGAGAATTTATCCTGGAGACTTCCTCCGGGATGCAGACTGGGGCAATCATAGAGCTCACCGGATTCATTTTTCTTAAGTATCCCAGTTCTGTGCTGTTATTCAGTGTCTGAAAACCATTGTTTTATATGTTTGTCCAGTTTTCTAGTTGTTTAAGGTAAGAGGGTAAATCTACTTTCTTTTATTCCATCATGGATGGTAGTGGAATTCTTACCTCCAACCCCATTCCCCTAAGAGTTTTTTAAGAATGGAATGGTCACATGTATTTTCAACTTCACCTGAAAGTTAAAATTCAAAAAATAGCCCTAAATTTTTTGTAAAGAACACTCACAGAGGAATTTCTCTAGCTGATAAACTTATGTAGAAAACAATAATAATTAAACTAGTGTAGTACTGGCACAGGAGTAGCTCAGTAGTAAAAAAGGGGGAGTCCAAAAATTATATATGTATATATAATACATATATATATATTATTACATATATAACACATATATATACACATATATATGTATTACATATATAACAGCTGATGCTTGAACAATGCAGATTTGAACTGCATGGGTCCACTTATATGTGGATTTTTTTTTCAATAGTAAATAGTACATGTTACATGGTTGTTAAATCTGTGGATGCAAAACTGCAGATATGGAGGAACTGCAACCTTGTATACAGAGGGCTGATTATAAGTTTGTTTTTTTTAATAAATTTATTTATTTGGCTGCGTTGGGTCTTTGTTGCTGTGCGTGGGCTTTCTCTGGTTGAGAAAGCAGGAGCTACTCTTTGTTGCGGTGCATGGGCTCCTCATTGCAGTGGCTTCTTTTGTTGGGGAGCACAGGCTCTTGGTGCGCAGGTTTCAGTAGTTGTAGTACGTGGGCTCAGTAGTTGTGGCACGTGAGTTGTAGTGTGCAGGCTCAGTAGTTGTGGTGCATGGGTTTAGTTGCTCCACGGCATGTGGGATCTTCCGGGGCCAGGGCTCAAACCCGCGTCCCCTGCATTGGCAGGTAGATTCTTAACCACTGCACCATCAGGGAAGCCCTGATCGTAAGTTATACTCAGATTTTTGACTGCGTGGAGAGTCAGTGCCCCTAACCCCCACGTTGTTCAAGGGTCAACAATGTATATTTATTTATTTACAGGGATATATATTTGACATTTCAAATCCAAAGCCATAAAAGTGGGATTGGTAGATTTGAACAAATAAACCAAAATACTGTATTCAAAGTCAGAAAAACGAGAGACAGATTTGAGAGGAAATATTTGCGGTGCATACAAAGGAAAGGTATTAATAGTCAGAATATAGCAAAAGTTTCTATGAATAAAACAGATAAAGATAACCTATCTGAAATAAAAAATTTCAAATGATAAAACAGGTACTTGTCCAAAGAAACATATGAATAATACCTAATTTTACTAGTAATCAAAGAAGCACAAATAAAAATGAAAAAATATCAAATAGGCAAAAATAATTTTAAAAATTGATGTATAAGTTAGGTTCCAGTCAGGAAAATAGAACCTATGCTAGATGGTTCAATAGAGGGACTTCAATACAGGGAAGTTGTAGCAAAAGTGTAAGAATACCTTAAAAATGCAAAAAGGGAAAAGTGAGACACACCAAAGATTAGCACCAATAGGAATTTCCATGCTTCCAGAGACTGAATATTTGTGTCCTCCCAAAATTCATATGTTGAAACATAATCCTCATTGTAAAGGTATTTGGAGGTGGGGCCCTTGGGGGTAATTAGGTCTTGAGACTGGAGCCCTAATAAATGGGATTAGTGTCATTATAAAAGAGACCTCAGAGAGCTCTCTTGCCCCTTCCACCAAGTGAGGTCGCAGGATAAGATTGCTGTCTATAAACCAGCAAAACTCATTGGAGTTGTAAATCTACCAGAGCCTTGGTCTTGGACTTCGCAGCCTCCAGAACTGTGAGGAATTTCTATTGTTTGTGAACCATCCAGTCCATGGTATGTGTTCTGTTTTAGCAGCCCAAATGGACTAAGACATGCACTGCTGGTAAGAGTATGAATCATCTCAGTCTTTTAGAAAGATAATTAGACAATATCTAAAATTTATTTAATCCTCTGTGATTGTGTCCTAACCAAATAAGGGTGTGGATAAAGATCTGGCTATAAGTGTATTTATTTCACATTTGTCTATGATAGCAAAAATTGGAAATAATATGCTAACTATTGTGGAAGGAAAATAAAAATGGAGTCAGTATTGCTAAGAGGGCTCTCTAAAATGGAGCCAGGATGCCATTAAGGAAGTGTAACAGGCACATCTCAGCCTGGATGGAATATGACCTTTGACCACTTATTGTCCTGATGAAGTCATCCAGAACATCTGCTAGAAACTCAAGATACCTACCCTAAAATGACTCGTGATTTCTTAAGGACAAAGAAAGACACATCAGAGTCAATCACAGTTCTTGCCAGGCAACTTTTAACAACCTCATGGCTTTTTATCTTTATCTTTAAGATCTTTATCAGAGAATCTTTATCTGACTCTCTTCGCTGGAATACTCTTTCACGGACACCTGAATCTGTGTCTCCCGAGCTGCAATTCTTAAGACCCCAAATAAACTCTTATTTGCAGACTCCTGCATTATTTTTTGGTCGACACTATTCAACTATTTTATTTAGACTCAGTTTGACGGAAAACTATGTTACTGAGATAGGCTGGACCTGGTACCCTTTACTGGAGTGCTTGCAAGAAACTATAAAGGACTAAAAATAACTGCATGCATGCTAGTTGGGGCAAATTATGAACAATAAGATACAAAAAGGCCAAAACCCAATTGCCACTTCTGAGGTGCCTGGAGCAAAATCAGAATACTGTGCATGATCCCTGCATATAGCACCACCAAGGGAGTGGGCAGATCACCTAAGTCATCCCTGCAGCCCGACCCACATATCACACCCTACTCTCACCCTATTTAAGGAACCAGCTCGCCCCTCCTCGGGGAGAAAGGAAGGGCACCTGTTACTTGTTTTCACTCCCTAGTGCTGCAGCACGAGTTCCAGTAAAGCCTTGCCTGAATTTCTCGTCTGGCCTCTTACCAATTTCTATTGATTAAAGAGTCCAAGAGCTTGGTTCAGTATCATTACCATCAAAATAATACTGTGGAATAATATTTAAAGACATGAAGGAATATTTACCAAAAAACGAAATTAAAAAAGCACTTTTCAGTATATCACATTGCTCTATTTTTAATTTTAAAAGCATATATAATGCATATTTAAGCATATGTAATTATATATAATTTGCACATATATGCATAGAAATAGCCTATTATGTAAAAATATAATAGTGGGTATATAGAGTGGGATTTTATCTGATTTTAATTTTGTTCTTTTTTCTTATCTCTATTTTCTACAGTCTATATATATTCTTTGTATATGAAAAAGTTAAATATGTACATTCCTTTTAAATTAAATCCATTTATTGGACTTATTCTCAAAAATAGATGTGGAGGAGGGCACAAATTAATGTACGAGGATTCACCAAAGAGTACTATTTTTGGTAGTGATAGGGATAGAGTAGGGTAATTAAATAGTTAGTTTAAAAAAACCCACTAGGGGATTAAAGATAGAAAGGGAATTTTAAGGGAGTTTGGGAGACTGTTGTAAGCTAATGACCTCTCAAGGAAAAATCCAATAACCTAGCAACAATCTACCTTGAAGGAAGACCAGGTGCATTCAAGCGCCAGGCACACTCAAGCCACAAGTCCTGATAATTAAAATGTAAGACAGTAGATACGGATCTACATCTTGTTACATGAAGTCAGGGAGTTAATGGTCCTTGAAGAGTATCATTTCTGCATGTAGCCACGACAGGAATGTAGGTGAAAGGGGACATTATACTGAAACTTGAGATAAATTACCATATTTTAGTATAAATTACCACCCTTTTGCTAATACACATATGATTTAAATAGCACTATGACAGTCTTGGTTAGACCATATAGGGTCAAAGAGGAACTAATGATGTAAGCCTTGATGCCTACCCAAAAATGCGGAAGAAGGTGGTCTTCTCCCCTCCCCGCCTTTTCTTTGATTATAAAAATGTAGCCCTTTTTGTTTTCAAGGCAGAGCCCTCTCAACAGGCCGATTGTCTCTCACAAGCATACTATGCTAATAAACTCATGCTTTGCCTGTCTGTCTCTGAATCCTTTCTGCATTGAGACAAAAGAATCTGAGCTTCAGTAAGTTCTGACACCAGGTGAGTGGTTTTAATTAAAAGACAGTGGGTTGGAGTCCCCTCCTAAGTATAGGGATCAGTGGGTTCAAGTCCCAATCTGAGGTTTGTCTGGACTTGAGTCCCATCCGAGAAGGAGTGCAAGGAGTGCAGTTTCAGTAGCATTAAAGTGAACATAACCTAACAGAAAGACAAAAAAAGCTAGAAAAAAAAATTATCACAAAATATGGCCTCATTCTTTTTTTTTTTTTTTAAATGAGGGTGTCTTTCTTCCTTCCTTCCTTCCTTCCTTCCTTTCTTTCTTTCTTTCTTTCCTTCTGGCTGCGTTGGGTCTTCGTTGCGCGCACGGGCTTTCTCTAGTTTCAGAGAGCAGGGGCTACTCTTCGTTGTGGTGTGCGGGCTTCTCATTGCAGGGACTTCTCTTGTGGAGCACGGGCTCTAGGCACGTGGGCTTCAGTAGTTGTGGCACGTGGACTCAGTAGTTGTGGCTCATGGGCTGAGTTGCTCCATGGCCTGTGGGATCTTCCCGGACCAGGGTTCAAACCTGTGTCCCCTCCGTTGGCAGGTGGATTCTTAACCACTATCCTACCCCTCTAGGTGGTCACAAAGCACCGAGCTGATCTCCCTGTGAGATGCAGTTGCTTCCCACTAGCTATCTGTTTTACATTTGGTAGTGTATATATGTCAATGCTACTCTCTCCCTTCCTCCCAGCTTACCCTTCCTCTTCCCCGTGTCCTCAAGTCCATTCTCTACATCTGCGTCTTTATTCCTGTCCTGCCCCTCGGTTCAAGAGAACCATTTTTTTTTTCTTAGATTCCACATATATGCGTTAGCATACGGTATTTGTTTTTCTCTTTCTGACTTACTTCACTCTGTTTGACAAACTCTAGGTCCATCCACCTCACTACAAATAATTCAATTTCATTTCTTTTTATGGCTGAGTAATATTCCATTGTATATATATACCACATCATTTTTTTTTAACATCTTTACTGGAGTATAATTGCTTTACAATGGTGTGTTAGTTTCTGCTTTACAACAAAGTGAATCAGTTATACATATACATATGTTCCCTTATCTCTTCCCTCTTGTGTCTCCCTCCCTCCCACCCTCCCCATCCCACCCCTCTAGGTGGTCACAAACCACCGAGCTGATCTCCCTGTGCTATGTGGCTGCTTCCCACTAGCTATCTATTTTACGTTTGGTAGTGTATATATGTCCATGCCACTCTCTCACTTTGTCACAGCTTACCCTTCCTCCTCCCCATATCCTCAAGTCCATTCTCTAGCAGGTCTGCGTCCTTATTCCCGTCTTACCCCTAGGTTCTTCATGACCTTTTTTTTCTTAGATTCCATGTATATGTGTTAGCATATGGTATTTGTTTTTCTCTTTCTGACTTACTTCACTCTGTATGACAGACTCTAGGTCCATCCACCTCACTACAAATAATTCAATTTCATTTCTTTTTATGGCTGAGTAATATTCCATTGTATATATGTGCCACATCTTCTTTATCCATTCATCTGTTGATGGACACTTAGGTTGCTTCCATGTCCTGGCTATTGTAAATAGAGCTGCAATGAACATTTTGGTACATGACTCTTTTTGAATTATGGTTTTCTCAGGATATATGCCCAGTAGTGGGATTGCTGGGTCGTATGGTAGTTCTATTTTTAGTTTTTTAAGGAAGCTCCATACTGTTCTCCATAGTAGCTGTATCAATTTACATTCCCACCAACAGTGCCAGAGGGTTCCCTTTTCTCCACACCCTTTCCAGCATTTATTGTTTGTAGATTTTTTGATGATGGCCATTCTGACTGGTGTGAGGTGATACCTCCTTGTAGTTTTGCTTTGCATTTCTCTAATGATTAGTGATGTTGAGCATCCTTTCATGTGTTTGTTGGCAATCTTTATATCTTCTTTGGAGAAATGTCTATTTATGACTTCTGCCCATTTTTGGGTTGGGTTGTTTTTTTTTTTTTTTGATATTGAGCTGCATGAGCTACCTGTAAATTTTGGAGATTAATCCTTTGTCAGTTGCTTCATTTGCAAATATTTTCTCCCATTCTGAGAGTTGTCTTTTTGTTTTGTTTATGGTTTCCTTTGCTGTGCAAACACTTTTAAGTTTCATTAGCCCACCTCCTAGAGAAATGGAAGTAAAACCAAAAATAAACAAATGGCCTCATTCTTGGTTCCAGACAATCTCTGTCTCTCTCTCCATAAGGAAGAATGAGGCTGTCAGAGAGATTTATTTTTAGAATGATATATATGCACCACAGGGTTAATAGTGATTATCTCTCTGTTATGGAATTCCATCTAGTTTGGGTGGGTTTGTTTTTTTTTTCTGTCCTTTTTTGCCTACCTGTTGAATAAACGGTTATTTATAAATAATCTATTGATATAATGAATAGGCGTTACTTTTGTTTAAGAGGGGAAAAGTTTGTTAACGAAAAACTTGCATCCCTTTAGACTCCTTCTTTTTTCTTTAGCGAAAGGAAAAGCTTTTTTCCCCTTTTTTCCATTTAAATAACGCAGGAGCAACGCACATTCACAACTTGCAAGGATATGGAAAGGCAACTCCAGAGCCCAATAAGCGACACTGCGCGCAGACGCCCTGCCTTTGCGGAGGGTGCTGGAAAATGTAGTTCTAGGCGGCTGAGGGCGCATGCGCATTTGTTGGTTTGCAGGTTCCGACAGAGTCCTTTATTTTTCGGTAGAGCTGGTGGGCTCGTTTTTAACCCGACTTGTGCACGCGGGTGGGAGTTAGGGAGGACTCAGCTTCGGAATAACGTCCCCACCCCAGGGATGAGGTGGGGCTGGAGGGGCCTGAGAGAATGCTTTGGTCGGGCTTGGTTTGGGGCGGGGTGGGGTGGGGGCGAAAGGCGGAGATTAGGGCGTCGGGGTTGGTGTTTGGTTCTCGTTGGAGTCGAGTGCGGAGTAGCGACCTGTACTCCGAATCGGGGTTATGCGGGTCTAGGGCTGTCTCTGGGTTAGAGGGAGGCAGAGCCCTAGCTGTGCCTCCCCGCCTTAAGGGCAAAGAATTTGGGCTCTCGCTTCTGGGTGGGGGGCTGGGGGGTGGGCAATCTCGAGGACAGAGCTGGGGGTTTTGGGGGCTTTGGCACTAATGGAATCGATCGGGCAGATAAATACCCGGACGGGAGGGGCGGGCATCCTGGACTTTGGCAGGAAATTGCAGGAAAACTGATCTAGGAACTTAGTGGCCCTAGAATTTAGGGCTCCGGACATCCAATTCTTTGCTCTTTTATATGAAATGCACCTCGCCTAGAGGTAGTTTTTTGTTTGTTTTGTTTCGGTGAATTCCTGAAGCCTCTTCTGTAAAGAGCTGTGGGAATGATTCCCTACTTTCTGAGCACGATGAAGAGCTGTTGATTGTTGTTCATTGAGATGGCATTTGTGTGTGAATGAACTTTCAACAACTTAAAATGCTTTGCAAATGTTACTATTTTTATTAATAAACGGGAGAGGACTGATGTAGTAGATACCACCCATCTTGAGAGGGCTAAGTTGGAGTTAACCCTGTGTCTGGATCGCAAGATTGGAGCCATGCCCCTAGACACTGCTGAGAATATAGTGACGGTGTCAGAGCCCCAGACAGCAATGTCAGTGGCCTTTCCCTTTGTACTCTGCAGGGAAGAAGTTTGTTCCTAGACTCATTCTGACCTTATTTTTAGGGAGGGTTTGGGTTACATCCAGGTGGTTAGATAGGGGTTCCATAAAGCAATCATGATTTCTGAGGGCCCCTTTTCTTTTGCAGCTCTGTTTTCTTAAGTCTCTACTTGACTGGATAAGATGGAATTAAGAAGGAGGACCTGACCATTGGCCCCTGATTACATGTCTTTGGTGAGCAAAACTTTTCAAGACTTTTGTATTTACCTTGCTGGGTTTAACTTCTAAAGTTAACATCTGCAGTTTGAAAAATCACATGTAGTTAAATAGCCCTTGAAATTCTCTTATATTGCTTATAATTTATATGTACATGTTGTGTGTATATAACCATGCAGTAATGTATGTATAAATGTACCCAAATATATCCTTTAAACATTAAGATAAATCTTACCCTGGCAAAGTGCTCATTTATGAGAGCATTGTGAGAATTGAGACTGAGGAAACAGCAGAATCTCCCATCTCACACTTAACTCCAGATAGCATATTTTCTTGAGCCTATCTGGCAAATTTGTACACATAAAACATACAAGTGAATCAACTTGGCTTTATTTTTTCTTTCCTGAAATATCTCTGTGCCCAGAGGGAGGAAAGGGTTTTTTTCATTCATTGAATAAATATTAGTTAAAGGCAAAAGCCAGGTAATTTTTGAGGCACTGGTGATACCTCCAGTGAGTAAAGCAAAGTTCCCGCCTACATGGAACTGACAGTCTAGGATAAGCACACAGACAATAAACAATATACAGTGTGTCAGATGGTGGCTGTTGGAGGCAACTGCACTATAGTAGTGATGTTAGGGAGGGCCTGGGACAGCTGCTTTTTCATGTATGGGGTGAGGGAAGGCTTCTCTAATAGTGTGACATTGAATAAAGACTTGAAGAAAACGAGGATGTGAGCCTTGCAGATATCTGGGAGGGGAAAATTTCCCAGAGAGAGGAAACAGCAAATGCAAAGGCCCTGAGGTGCAAATGTCCTTAGCCTGTGTGGAGAGCATCAAAGAGGCCATTGTGGACAGAGGAGTGAAGACATAGCATAGTAGAGGTTGAGATGACAGAGGTAAGAGGGGTCCAGATCACACAGGGCTGTGCAGGCAACTTGGAGGAGATTGGCTTTTACTCTGAGTGAGAAGGGAAGCCATAGGGAGGTGGTTGTAGTTGTTATTGTTTAGTCAGCTCTACTGAGGTGTAATTTACATACAATTTACTAATTTTCACAGGAGGATTTTGAGGAGAGAAGTGACATCATTTGACTTATATTTTAAAGGAATCATTTTGGATGCTCTGTTGAAAACAGACTGTAGGGGATCAAGAGGAGACTAGGGACACTGGTTAGGAAGCTAAGGCAGTAATCCAGGTGAAAGATGATTTCCTCATTCCCTTTGTTCTCCTGCTGTTTAAGGGAACCATCTGACACTTCACTCACATCGGACCTTCAACCCCTCCCCCACCTTCACTCTCAGTGATGATCCTGATTTCTATTTCACTGAGAGAAGAGAACAAGCAGAAAAAAACTTCCAAAGTTACCACCATATCCACCAGCCTTCCTGGAAACATTTCCGTAGAGTCTGTCCTCCCTTCTGTTACTATAGAGAAAAGGTCTGTGCTCTAATTTATTCCCAATTAAATGTTACTTGTGCATTAGATTCCACTTCCTCTCACCTACCCAGGACAGTGCCTAGGGTAGTCATTGGGCAAAATTCCTGGTCTGTCATTTATATATATTTTTTTGTTTATTTGGGTATATGGACAGCATTAATTTTTCCAGAAAAATAGAAAAATTCAAATATGAAGCGCTGATTTTTAAAAATTATAAATGACCTAATATCCATCAACACTAATTTGCTCTGGAAGAAATCTTTACACATATATTATGCCTTTATCATTCTTCTGTTACAAGGGAGCTTCTATTAAACGTTTAACTATAACCTCATTGGAAGAGAATTAAACACACAGGATTTCCTTCCTTTTCATAAATATCTCTTCCTATTGTTCTATTCCTCACCGCTTTCCAAGATCCTGTCTCATTTTCAGTTTAGTGTACTTCAAACTTAGAGTGTTAAGAAAAGACATCTTAGCCAATTCTCAAAGCTCTGCTATGTATATGTTCAACCTGGGTTTAGATCATTTAAATGTATCTTGATCTCACTTCAATTGCAAACATAGTCCAGTGTCATTAGTGAATGTAAATTTGCTTTACAGACAATAAATTGCATCTGTCAACCACGAGGCTTTCCATTTTAAATGTTTATAGTTATCTACCTATTTGATTAAAAGCTAATACATTATCGTGATAATCATTAGCTAAACATTTATTTATTTATTATTTTTAATAAATAAATAAATTTATTTATTAAATAAATTTTAATTTATTTAAAGTAAATAAAGGGAAGTCCGTAAACATTTACTTTATAATGTATTCATGTCTTTCTAAAGACTCAGAGTGATTTGAATGGCTCATTGTTCTTTTAATAAAATCTCTCTACAGAATTCTGAACCAATGACTTAAAAATCATTTTTTTCCCTCTATGAATCTGGTTAATAATTCAAAATTATTCTTTGAGCCATCCTTTTCACTTTCTTTTCAGAAATAGTGTTTGGATTATTTTTAAGTGGAGAGAAATAATATTGAACTCAAGAATAGGGTAGAGGCTGTAGTCCTAGCCCGCCAGTGGCTAACTGGGTGACCTAAGCAAGTCTCTTGTGACTGTTGCCTTGAATTGCACATCTTGGAGAAACTAAGGAAATTAACCTTAATATTTCCTGAGCCTCTTTCTAGCTCAGGAAGAGGCTGAGCTAGACATCAGTTATGAGGTTTATGACATCAGTTGTGAGGTTTAGAAAGCAGGAGCCTCTAGCATCTGGTCCTTGTGTTCATCTTCTTGTCTTTACTGCTCTAACAGCATCAGAGTCAGCCTTGAAAAAGCAAAGAATTCACAGTTGGATGGTCTGAAGGATTGGCAAGTATTAGCACAGTCACCCATCTTTGCCTGACTGATTGCTGGGGTGGTTATGAGTTGAGAGCATAGTAACCACAGGGCCTTTTTAATAACAGATGCAGGTCGCCAGTATACCAGAAAGTAAGAAAGACAGGGTCTAGAATCACATTTTGGGAGGTATTCATGGGTTCTGCCTGGCAACTCAGATCCAGAAGCCACAGGTTCAGCAACAACAACAGAAATACAGTTTAGAATTCTGATAGGCAGGCTTCCAGAGCCTAAACGGATAAAGGAGTAAATATCAGTTTATAGACTGAGTACGCATTTAAGCGAGTACGCATTAAAACAGCTACTGTGTGAGGGGTCCTCTACTAAGTACATGGGGATTAAAAAAAAACGCAAAGAACTGGTCATAGTCCTCGCCCAGAACTGTAAGAGCTGACCACAGGAAACATTAACTCGAACTTTGCTTTGCAGTTAGAAGACATTCAAAAATCTTGAATCAAAAAATGTAACTAATAGTGGTTTAGCTGGAGATAGGTCTACATAGAGGAAGGGGGACCGATTAAATGATATTTCAGGATCCTAAAGCCTACTCAGTTCTGAACTTTATAGCAATATCGTGAGGCAGTCTGGATACTTTTATACAATGTTGAGACAGAGAAAAAAATAGTCTTGAATCCCACTTCTTTAAGAAAGCAGGTAACAGCACGTTGTAGTACAAAGACCACTTGATTGGAAATCAAGAGAAAACTTTATACGTTCACTAGTTCAAGAAATACTTATTAGTTATGTAATATATGCCAGGTTCTGTGTGTGGCCCTGAGGACAAAAGAGTGTATAATTTAGTCCTATATAACTGTCCTTAAGAAACTTAAAAGTCTAAGGAAGGAAGACAAGACATTGGAAGTAGAACATTGAAGTATAATGACTGTAGTAATTGGGGAAATATAAGGTGCTGTGAGTTAATTTTTGCAGGTAACATAATTATTATTAATATATATAATTTAAATAAGAATAAATTATTATCATGAGCCTGGTATGATTGTAATGTGACTTTAATACATATAAATAAGTGTCCTTTCCGGGAAAGATCTCCTCCCCTTACAAAGGCTATTTTGGCTTAGCATCTATTTCCCCACATGCTTAAACAGCCTGGATATTATATGCTTTTAACATTTTTGCCAATTTGATGTTTGAAACATATTTTACTTTGCATTTCCATGATTAAAAGTGAGGTTGAAAATTTTGTTATATGTTGGTCATTGGTGTTTCTTTTGTAAATTTCCTGTTCCTATCGTTTGCCCATATTTGTATTGCATTATGTTTTCCTAACTGACTTGTAGGAACTCTATATAACTAATGATCTCTTCTGTTTTATTAGTTGCAAATATTTACGCCCAGTATGACTTTTCACTTTTAATTTTGTTGATTGCCTTGTATGTTTGTGTAGTCAAATCTGAGAGCTTTTTCCTATATAACCTCCAGGTTTCATATATTTTTAAGGACTTTCTCATGCAAGATTATAAAAATATTCTGATATTTTTCTGGTTGTTTTATAGATTTATTCCTAATGTCTATTGCAATTATAATTTATTTTTATAAGGTAGCAGTGGTACGTTTATTTTTTTCCCTAGATTGGTAAGCCAGTTGTCCCAAATCATTTGAATTTCCATCTTTCCCCAAATATTCAAAATGCCCTGTTTAGCATATATTAAGTCCCTATAAATAATGGGCCTATTTCTAGAGTCTGTTCTGTTTTATTATTCCTTCATTCTATCCTTGTTTCAGTAATACAATGTTTTAATTAACGTAGCTGTATGTTTTGTTACCTAGTATGGACAGATCTCCCCTCATACGCATGTTTTTTCTTTTTCAAAAATATGTGTTATATATATTAAGTTGGGGGCGTATTAGTTTCATAGGGCTGCTGTAACAAAGTACCACAAACTGGGTGGCTTAAAACAATGGAAATGTATTGTGTCACAGTTCTGGGGACTAGAAGTCTGAAATCAAGGTGTTGGCAAGGCCATGCTGCCTCTGTAACCTGTAGGGGAATCCTTCCTAGCTTCTGGAGGTTTGCAGGCAGTCTTTGGCATTACTTGGCTTACAGCAGCATAATTTTATCATCACATGGTACTCTCCCTGTGTGTCTCTGTGTTTTTGCATGATCATCTTCTTATAAGGACACCAGTCATATTAGATTGGGGCCTACCCTACTACAGTGTGACTTCATCTTATATCTGCAGTGACCCCATTTCTAAATAAGGTCACATTCTGAGGTACTAGGGGTAAGGAGATATATATATGTATGTGTGTGTGTATATATATATATGTACATGTGTGTACGTATATATGTACATGTGTGTACATATATATGTGTGTGTGTATATATATATATATAATTTTTTGGAGTGGGGGACACATTTAACTCATAACAGGAGAGAACTGGCATCTTTAAATTATTGAGTGCTTTTCACCCCAAAACATGGATTTTTCAATTGATTCTCTTCAACTGTTGAGAGTCAGCAGTGTTGCTGCTTTGAAGTTACTGTGCCTGTTTCTTAAACTGCTTTTAAGATTGTTCTCTGCCTCTGATTTTAGAATTTGGCTATGATATCCTTGGGTGTGCTTTTCTTTAGATTTAGCTTCCTTATGGTTTGGGACTTCTTGAATCTATAACTCATCAGTTGGGAATATCTTCCATCCTATTCCTTCAATTATTGTGTTATTTCTATTCTCTCTTCTTGTTTTGAGACTCCTGTTATATGCATGTTAAATCCCTTGAGTAAATCTCATAGGTCCCTTATGCTCCAATCCTTTTTTTTATTGGTGCCTGTGAGATCTTAGTTCCCCTACCAGGGATCAAACCTGGGCCCCATGAGTGAAAGCTGGAGTCCTAATCACTAGACTGCTAGGGAATTCTCTCTAATCCTTTTTTTTAAAAGAGATAAGCTTATATGAAAAGATATATGAAAAGAACTATGTAAACTGCATCATCAGGAAATAAAACATAAAATAAGACTAAATAATGGTCAAAAGAAAAACAGGTGAAACAGGAGATTAACTGAAATACAATGGGATAACTTTTTGTTTTCTTTGATAAACTTTTTATTTTACAATAGTTTTAGATTTACAAAAAAGTTGCAAAGATGGTACAGAGTGTTCCCTATATTTCACAGCCAGTTTTCCCAATTAACATCTTACATTAGTTTGGTACATTGTCACAATTAATGAATGAAGGTTGATACATTATTTTTAACTAAAGTCTGTACTTTATTCAAATTAACTCAGTTTTTTAACCTAATGTCTTTTTTTATTTCTAAGATCCTGTCCAAGATATCATGTTATATTTAGTCATCATTTCTTTTTAGACTCCTCTTGGCTATGATATTTTCTAATCCTTTTTAAAATTATCCTTAGTCTTTTTTTTAAACCTCTGTTCTTCAATTTGCTTATTTTTATTGATCTTTCCCTTAGCCCAATCTGTTGTTTTACCCATCCAATTGAGTTTTTAATTTCAGGTATTCTGTTCTAAATGCTTATTTGATTCCTTTTGGTTGATTCCAAATTGCTGTTAAACTTTTTCATTCTTTTTTCTACTTTGTCTATCCTTCTATTTTGTTTTCTCTTGATATTGGTCAGTGGTACTAACACTTTGTATGTTTACTAAGTGTTGTTGGTTTTTTTAATAGATCCACCTTTGTTTCCTTTTCTTTTTTAAAAAATTAATTAATTAATTTTTGGCTGTGTTGGGTCTTCATTGCTGCGCACGGGCTTTTTCTAGTTGCGGTGGGTGGGGGGCTACTCTTCGTTGTGGTGTGCGGGCTTCTCACTGCGGTGGCTTCTCTTGTTGCGGAGCGTGGGCTCTAGACATGCGGGCTTCAGTAGTTGTGGAGTGCCAGCTCAGTAGTTGTGGCTCACGGGCTTAGTTGCTCCGCGGCATGTGGGATCTTCCTGGGCCAGAGCTTGAACCTGTGTCCCTTGCATTGGCAGGCAGATTCTTAACCACTGCGCCACAATGGAAGCCCTGTTTACTAAATTTTGATTATGTGCTTGTTGTCATGATAAAAGCACCATAGAGGTTCAAGCTGATATCATCTTTCACCAGGAAGAGTTCTCTTTTTTTCTCTTTAAAGTAGATAGGATCATCTCAGCCAAGCTGAGTTAGTGCTGGGTTGCAGTTTTGATACGATTTATTTTACCTCTTGGTTGCTTCTTTTCCTAGGATGTGGCCCTCAATTGAAAATGTGGCAGCTCTTTGTCTCCTCAGTCCTGAAAAATTGTGGGAGATTTACTTCTGACATTCAGAGGTTTTCAGCCTAGCTCTCCAGAGCCCCACCCCATACAGCTTAAAAATTCAGATTCTTTGGGAAGAATCTGGTCATGTCGGGGCTTCCCTGGCTGTCCAGTAGTTAAGACTCTGTGCTTCCACTGAAGGGGTCGTGGGTTTGATCCCTGGTCGGGGAATTAAGATCTCGCATGCCACATGCCGTGGCAAAAAAGGAAGAAGAAGAAGAAGAATTTGGTCATGTGTTTGAGGTCCCTTCCATCCTGAACGTTACTTTAGCCAGTTGTAAATGCCAAAATCTATACTGGTTCCTTTGCCCTTCTTGAGTGGCCTTCTGTGAGGCATCAGTCTTGGATTCTCAGCCAGAATTGGTAAGAATTTAGGTCCTCTAGGTGAAAAGTGGCTGTGTATCCTCAGCGTCAGTTTATTACTCCTCTAGAGCGTTCTTTTGCTTGTTTTGTTTTCAAGCTCCTCCCAAGTCTCCATTAAACTTTTCTTTCCAAGTAGAGGACATATCTTTTAATATCAAATCTTGTATCTGTTTTATCTGTCCTATTACCTAAAGAGGGTAGCACAAGGGAAGTTATATTGCAGTGTGAAATATGACAGACAGTGATATCAGCGTTTTCTGGGTAAGTTGATTAGCTGTTTGACATCTGAGGTATCTCACTGTGGCACTTATCTTGGTGAATTCCTTATCATCTATGGTCTGATCCTCATATTTGCAGTTTCAGAAACTTGAAGTTAGTGTAGAGATAGATTTAACCATGTAAGTTTACAAATGACCGATGAGTTAAACGGAAAGTGGATTTATATTACATTGAGATCCAGAACTACCAAGGAATTCATATTTTTATGTTGTCTGGCAAGAAAGAAAAAAAAAGGAAACAAAATTCTAATCCTAATTTTGCTTGGCAAGTGTGCAGTTATACCAAAGGGAGTTAATGGTGTGATGCAAATATGTAAAGCTCTTAGATAAAGGTATCATATTAGTTCTAGCCCCACAATAAACTCTACCTGCTTACTGAGATAAACAGATCTAGCTAGTATTTGGTGCTAGTCTCTTTTCTTCCAGGTTTTGTGTGAATAGGAGGAGCCTACCATTTTTTGTATCTCTAACACCTCTTTTTTCTATGTTCTGTTACCATCACTTTACCTTTTTTGTTGTTTGTTTGTTTTTGTGGTACGCGGGCCTCTCCCTGCTGTGGCCTCTCCCGTTGCGGAGCACAGGCTCCGGACGCGCAGGCTCAGCGGCCATGGCTCACGGGCCCAGCCGCTCCGCGGCATGTGGGATCTTCCCGGACCGGGGCACAAACCCATGTTCCCTGCATTGGCAGGCGGACTCTCAACCACTGCGCCACCAGGGAAGCCCCATCACTTTACTTTTGATTGATCTTTTATAGTTGATAGATAGATAGATAATTTCTTATTTTCAGTGTTTTTGTAGGGAAACTTCAGTGCTTCTGTATACTCTCAACAGATACATAGTAGGAACCAAATAAGTACTTTTGGCCACTCTTGAATTTAGAACTTTAGAACCCTGAACTCTCTTTGAACAACTTCCTAGCCCTCTACTTTGTCATTTTGAGTTATTAGCTTTACTGTTTCTTTCATAAGTATAGTTGCATGAATGATCCCTTAGAAGGTATTTGTTTGCTGTTCTGGGGACCAGTGGCATTGAAGGGTGTGCCAGTGGACTTTACCTTGTGGTAATGAAAAGAATCAAACCACTGTCAGATACTATAAGTGATAACAACTGCAGGAGCCTTGTCTCATGGGTTAAGTATAGCTTTGCAATTACTAGAGACTGCCATGACTTTTTCCTCAAACGTCAAAATGTGTGGGATTATGGGATTTACAAGTGTTTATCTGAGCTGGGCTTTGAGTTTAGGGACCAGAGATCTTAAAATTTTATTTGTGCATGGAGACAAGATATTTCTTTTATTATTAAACAGATGATTGCTCTTTTCTTCAAAACATTGTACGTAGATAACTTTATTATGTTGCCTTAGCAGCATCAACATTCCTATATTTCATAGTTCCTGAAGATAATTTAGGACACAATTTTGAGAGCCATCATAAACACCCAAGCCCATATCCTTCACCAAGATTCCGAGCATCAGCTTTTCAAATCAGATATTATCTTCTAAGTAGGAAGAACCATATTAATAGATAACCGAGGAAAAAATGGAGAAATGTCATAAGACACTTAGCCAAGAAAGAATCAGATAACTAACAAGCAAGTCGCAAGAAATCCTTGTAAATAATAGTTCATCTGTCCATTGTGGTGGTGGTACCAATGATATTGGTACTAGGTGGTAGATTTGGAAATGCTGGTTAGTGTGCACTGTGCAGAGCCCCCTCTTATCTGTGTATAAAACAGAGTTCACCCAGTGGGAGCAACATTCAACTTCATTTCTACGTATGTTTATCCATCTTCTCACATATCTTTGTGATCTCAGAGGGAGGGATAACCTCTTTCATTTATTTATTTATTTATTTATTGTGGTACGCGGGCCTCTCAGTGTTGTGGCCTCTTCCGTCGCGGAGCACAGGCTCCGGACGCGCAGGCTCAGCGGCCATGGCTCACGGGCCCAGCTGCTCCGCGGCATGTGGGATCTTCCTGGAATGGGGCACGAACCCGTTTCCCCTGCATCGGCAGGTGGACTCTCAACCACTGTGCCATCAGGGAAGCCCCCCTCTTTCATTTATTAATGAATTTCTGTATTTGTACCCCAGACTCCATTATTTTCTACTTGTTTTAGGACCTTGATTTAATGATTATTTCATAATTCAGTGTCTCCCTCTTTGAATTTTAGATATCAAAAGTTTTTCTGGGTTTCCCTGGTGGTGCAGTGGTTGAGAATCCGCCTGCCAATGCAGGGGACACTGGTTCGATCCCTGGTCCTAGAAGATCCCACATGCCATGGAGCAACTAGGCCCATGCACCACAACTACTGAGCCTGTGCTCTAGAGCCCGTGAGCCACAACTTCTGATCCTGCATGCCACAACTACTGCAGCCCGCGCCTAGAGCCCGTGCTGCACAACAAGAGAAGCCACCTCAAGGAGAAGCCCGCGCACCACAAAGAAGAGTAGCCCCCGCTCACCGCAACTAGAGAAAGCCTGCATGCAGCAACAAAGACCCAACACAGCCAAAAATAAATAAATAAAATAAATAAATTTATTTTAAAAAAAGTTTTCCTTACTTTTGAAAGAACATCTTCTGTAACAATGCTCTTTTATTTACCTTTTAATTTTATTCTCTGCTTTCATTATCAAACTTTTCATGCTCATACCTAACAGCCTCAATTCTATTCAACTTTAATCTTTGAAGTTAGACTCTTATCATCTATTTTTCTCCTAAAATTATTTTGAAGAGACCCCTGAATCCTGAATTCTTTCTTGATAGAGATCTGTTCTTAGTCCTTTCCATATTCAGACTTTCAGCTGCATTTGATATTTTGTCTTTGCTTGTGTGACATCGCTAGATTATTTTCTGTTTTAATCTCTTTCCAAGTGCTTTTTCATTAGTTTCACTTCCTCCCTAACACAAATGCATGTCTTTTAAGGTTTATATTTTACTTGTTTATTTTTTATCCCAAAGAACCATGCATTCTGATATCCTCAAAAATAGTCCTTCCATGTCATTAATTCCCTGATATATTTTTTCAGCTCACATATCTCATTTGAGTTCCCCATACTTTCCATGCTTAGAGTGTATTGCTACTTGAATGTCCCACTTCACTTTAAATCACTTTAAACTCAATATGGTAAAAAGTGAAATCACCAAATTTCTCTAAGTAGCCTCTTTTTCCTTCTTCAGTATTTCTATAATTTGTACCAGTATTATTGGTACTATTAGTTCCTTTAAGTACCACTTAGGGGATGTACCACTATTACTTCCAGCTTTCTTGGCTAGAAACCAAGTATCTTTATGAATCTCATTTTGTAAAAATTCCTCATGATCAATGTTAGTATATTTCTGTTTCTTTCTTCCTTTTTATGTTTTAGATTTACTCCTATACTAAATTCTTTTGTATTATCCTAATCCAGGCCCATGTCATTTATATTATACTTTCTTGCTGAATTTGATAGCCTTATTCTATTATCCATTTTATTTATTTATTTTTGTTTTAATTTATCTTTGGCCACGTTGGGTCTTCATTGTTGTGTGTGGTCTTTCTCTAGTTGTGGTGAGTGGGGGCTACCCTTTGTTGCAGTGCATGAGATTCTCATTGCAGTGGCTTCTCTTGTTGTGGAGCATGGGCTTTAGGCACATGGGCTTCAGTAGTTGTGGCACACAGGCTCAGAAGTTGTGACACGTGGGCTTAGTTGGTCTGCGGCACGTGGGATCTTCCCGGACCAGAGATTGAACCCGTGTCCCCTGCATTAGCAGATGGATTCTTAACCACTGCGCCACCAGGGAAGTCCCCTATTATCCATTTTAGATGAAATTAACAAGCACTTCATCTAAAACATCACACATTTATCGTGTTGCTACTATGACAGAAAACTTCAATTTTTCTCTCTCCTACTACATGACATTTCTCTGTTGGTCAGAATTTGTTATTATATGATTCCATTTCATTTTTCCTTTCTTATTTTTTCCTCTGCTTTCCAAAGACATATATTTGAACTAGTATCATTGACTCTTTGTCATGTCATGTACTTTTTATATCTTTATTTTTAATTATACTATGAATTTTGTCTCAGTGCTATCATTTCTTTTACCACACTTATCTATATTAATCCTTTCCTTCTTTAAACTTCCATATTAATCAGAACTGATACTGTATAATCTTTTGTTTTATCAGCAGTGGTTTATTTTTATTATATATTTTTCTGTAACTGATGAGTGAGCTTTGTTTTCCCCTTTATATTCCAGAGGGAAGAAATATTGTCTTCTGCTTAATCCTGAATATTATATCCAAAGTCCGAGCATTAATTCCAAAGCAGAAAGCTTCTGAAAAACAAATAGTGTCATGGCATGATGTTAGAACATTTTTCAAATGATGGTTCTACACATTAGAAGAATTGGAATTCAATAACCAATTTGAGAAACACAAATAAAATTAAATTATAAGGGAAAAATAATTCAAGAGGAAGATCATGAATATAACAGTTTGAGGGAAATATTAAATCTCAGCTCAAATCTTTTAAACAACTGAGAGTTTCTAGAAGATAAAGACCTCATAATTATGACACAAGTGGAGCTTAAAACATAATTCTGCTTCAATAGATTTTTTTTAAATGCAACTTATAAATGAAAAATAATTTTAAATATAAGAAAGGATGCATTTGTACCTCAAACCTTATTCTGGAAACAATTTAAATGTAAACCCATAATTCAGTACTAATGGAATCTGAGAAAATTTGTATGAGAGAGAAATGTAAATGTAAACTATGTGATAAATCCTTCAGCCGAAACACTAGTCTTATTCAACATCAAAGAATACATACTGGAGAGAAACCTTATGAATGTAATGAATGTGGGAAAGCTTTTAGTCAGAGCACTAACCTTATTCAACATCAAAGAGTCCATACTGGGGAGAAACCTTATAAGTGTAATAAATGTGAAAAAGCTTTTAGTCATAGGTCATCCCTTAGAAATCATGAGAGAATACATAGTGGAGAAAAACCCTATCCTTGTAATGAATGTGGAAAAGTTTTCAGCCATATTTCAGCCCTTACTCAACATCACAGAATTCACACTGGAAAGAAACCATATGCATGTGTTGAATGTGGGAAAACCTTCAGCCGGAGCACACATCTTATAGAACATCAAGGCGTTCATTCTGGGGAGAAATCCTACCAGTGTAAGAAATGTAGGAAAGTTTTTTGCCACAGCTCATCACTAATCCGACATCAGAGAACTCACACAGGAGAAAAGCCCTACAAATGTAATGAATGTGGAAAAACTTTCAGCCATAATCCAGCCTTCATTCAACATCAGAGAATTCATACTGGAGAGAAACCTTATGAATGTAATGAATGTGGAAGAGCTTTTAGTCAGAGCACTAACCTTATTCAACATCAAAGAGTCCATACTGGGGAGAAACCTTATGAGTGTAATGAATGTGAAAAAGCCTTTAGTCATAGGTCATCCCTTAGAAATCATGAGAGAATACATACTGGAGAAAAACCCTATCCTTGTAATGAATGTGGGAAGGCTTTCAGCCATATTTCAGCCCTTACTCAGCATCACAGAATTCACACTGGAAAGAAACCATATGCATGTGTTGAATGTGGGAAAACCTTCAGCCGAAGCACACATCTTATAGAACATCAAGGCGTTCATTCTGGGGAGAAATCCTACCAGTGTAAGGAATGTAGGAAAGTTTTTTGCCACAGCTCATCACTAATCCGACATCAGAGAACTCACACAGGAGAAAAACCCTACAAATGTAATGAATGTGGAAAAGCCTTCAGCCATACCCCAGCCTTCATTCAACATCAGAGAATTCATACTGGAGAGAAACCCTATGAGTGTAATGAATGTGGAAAGGTCTTTAATCGGAGTGCACATCTTACTGAACACCAGAGAACTCACACTGGAGAGAAACCTTATGTTTGTAAGGAATGTGGAAAAACTTTCAGCCAAAGTGCACACCTTACTGAACATCTAAAAATACATTCTGGTGTGAAACCCTATCAATGTAATGAATGTCAAAAACTATTTTACTATAGAACATCACTAATTCGACATCAGAGAACTCATACAGAAGAGAAACCCTACCAGTGTAATGAAGTGGGAAAACCTTCGGCTTAAGCTCAGCCCTTACTAAACATAAGCGAACACATACAGTGGAGAAACCTTATCAGAGTAATGAATGTGGGAAAACCTGCAGCCATAGGTCATCCCTTAACCCTGAGCACTCACAGTAGTAAAAATCTCTTAAGATTGTTATGCAAGAAAAACTTGAGGTAAAATACTCATTTACTCAATATTATAGTGTTTGTACTGAGAAGAAACACCGTTCTTGTAATTCACCTGAAAAATGTGTTATCATTGATATAAAAATTTATAATGGAAACAGTCATCTCTAAAACTGAAATTTGTCTTTTAAAGACATTTAGAAAATTAATTTTAGAGATAATTTATTACCAATGTATATATTTGCTTATAATTAAAGCCTTTTCAGATACACAGAAGTTTTAGATAGATGATAAAAATTGTTTATATATAATCTTTTTAGTAATTCTTATCTTATTTTTAAATATTAAAGTAACACCTTTATAGAGGGTTTGAATTTTAAATTTTGACAAGTTTAATTAAGCCATAGATAAGAATGCTTTCCCCACAGAGATAATATGCATTATTTTCCAGTATTCATGGAATTAAAAAAATTTTTTTTTAATTTATATTTTTGGCTGCGTTGGGTCTTTGTTGCTACTCACAGGCTTTCTCTAGCTGCAGCGAGCAGGGGCTACTCTTCGTTGTGGTGCATGAGCTTCTCATTGTGGTGGCTTCTCTTGTTGCGGAGCACTGGCTGTAGGCGCGTGGGCTTCAGTAGTTGTGGAATGCCGGCTCAGTAATTGTGGCTTGCGGGCTTAGTTGTTCCGCAGCATGTGGTATCTTCCCGGACCAGGGCTCGAACCCGTGTCCCCTGCATTGGCAGGCAGATTCTTAACCACTGCACCACCAGGAAAGTCCTGGAATATATTTTTTTAATGGACTATATATATGGCTACAAAGAAAATTTCAACAAGTTCTCCCTGAGGGAAATATTCAAACCTTCCCTGTTTATTTATATATTTTTTACCACAGTGAGATAAAAGAAAAGAACAACAACTGAAAATAGCACCACAAAATTATTTAGAAATTAAAAATAGTTTTCTAAGTAAGTTTTGTGTTAAAGAATAAATCCAAACAGAAAAAATGCAATTATTAGAAAATAATAAAACTGGAACATAAATTTTCAATTTGAAAAGATAGGCAACCAAATAATAATTTAAGCCCAAAGAATAAAAAAGGAATGCATTAATAAAGATAAAAGAATACATTAATAAACTAAGTACAAAAAGTACATCTGATAAGTCAATATATAAATTCTAGCAAGTAGGATAATGGGAAAGAAAGGAGAAAACACAATATCTAGGAGTAAGGAAAGAAATATAAATACAGATAAAAGGGAAGTTTAATTTTCTAATTCAATCATTAACAAGTGAAATCTAGCAGTTTAGTAAAATTAATACTGATATTTGTCATAGCACTTCCAGACTAGTTCAAAAGGAGAAACGTACATTAATAAAGAAAGACTGTATTATACTAGATTCAGTAAAAGGATTTGGCAATATTCTACAGTCATTGGCATTGTTTTAAAGTTAGGAATAGAAGGAAACTTCCTTAAATTGATAAGAGATATTTACCAGAAACCTACCAAACACTGCATATAACTAGAATGTTCTTATCAGAAGCAGGAACAAGACAAGTGATGCTTAATGTCAGCACTCTTAGCAATGTTCTACAGGTCTCAGGTAATTCAATAAGAGACAAAATTCTGAGCCAGTAATATTTAAAAGGAAGAGAAAAAATCCTGACATCATGAGATGATATATTTGGTAGCTAGAAAATCCAGCTAGTAGGGCACATATATATTATCAACAATGCCCAAATAAAAAGCTTTCTTAAATAAAAGAAATTAAAAATATAATGGAAAAAAGTGACAGTCACAGTATTGACCAAAAAAAAAAAATCTAAAAATGCCAGGAATAAAAAAAAATTCCAAGAGATGATTATAGGATAAATTTGTTTCTAAAGGACATAGAATATTATAATAAATGAAGAGGCACGATTAGAAAAATTGTATAAAGATGTCAGTTTGTTTTAAATTTATCTTTGATTTGCAAGCTTGAATCAAAATCTCAGTAGAGTTTTTAAAAATTACAGCTTTATTGAGATATAGTTCTCATACCACATAATCCAATTTTTCAAAGTACAATTCAGATATTAACATATTCACAGAGTTGTGTGACTGCCACCACTATCTAATTTCAGAATATTTTCATTACCCCAAAAAGAAACCCATACCTATTAGCAGTGACTCTCCATTGCTCTTCTCCCTCCAGCTCCTGGAACTACTCATCTACTTTCTTTTTCTGAGGATTTGTCTCTTCTGGCTTTTTTATTTCAATAAAATCACAGAATATGTGGTCTTTTGTGGCTGGCTTTCACTTAGCATTATGTTTTCAAGGTTTGTCCATGTTGTGGCACACATCACTACTTCATTTCTCTTTATGGCTAAATAACATTTCATTGTATGTGTATACCACATTTTGTAATCTGTTCATCAATTGACGGACATTTGGGTTGTTTCCACTGTTTTGTTATTGTGAATAATGCTGCTATGAACTTCCACATATAAATTTTTGTAATGTCATGTTTTCAGTTCTCTTGCACATGTATACCAGGAAGTGAAATTGTTGAGTCTTATGTTAACTCTGTGTTTAAACTTTTGAGGAAATGCCAGACTATTTTCTAAAGCAGCTGTACCAGTTTTCAGTCCCATCAGCAACATATGAGTGTTCTTATTTTCCCCTGTCATTGTCAATACTTGTTTTTTTCTGTGAGATAGATATATATATACATAACAATATATATATATTTATATACATATACATAAATATATATGTATATTTTCTTTGAGGAAATGTCTATTTGGATTCTTCAGGCATTTTAAATTAGGTTATTTATCTTTTTATTGTTGAATTTTAAGAGTTCTTTATATATTCTGGATACTGGACCCTTATATATCTAATTTGCAAATATTTTCTCCCATTCTGTTGATTGTCTTTTCACTTCTTGATGATGTTCTTTGAAGCACAAAAAGTTTCAATTTTAATGTAGTCCAGTTTACCTATTTTTCTTTTATTGTGTTTCCTCTTGTTATAACCCAAGGTTGTGAAGATTTACATATTTTCTTCTAAGAGTTTTACAGTTTTAGCTCTTTTAGGTCTGTGATCCATCCCTTTTGAGGTAACTTTTTAATATATGGTGTGAAGTATGGGTCCAACATCATTCTTTTTCATGTGAATATTCAGTATTCTCAGCACCTTTGTTGAAAAGACTGTTCTTTTAATTGTCTTGGCATTTAATTGTCTTGGCATCCTTGTCACTCAGTGGGATTTAAAAATGAAATTTAGGGCTTCCCTGGTGGCGCAGTGGTTGAGAGTACGCCTGCTGATGCAGGGGACATGGGTTTGTGCCCTGGTCCGGGAGGATCCCACATGTCGCGCAGCGGCTGGGCCCGTGAGCCATGGCCGCTGGGCCTGCGCGTCCGGAGCCTGTGCTCCACAACGGGAGAGGCCACAACAGTGAGAGGCCCACGTACCGCAAAAAAGAAATAATAATAATATCTCAAAACAGAGAAAGAATGGACTATTCAATAAGTGATATTGGGATAACTGGCTATTTATTCGGAAAAATACCTCATAACATACACAAAATTAAATTCCAGAAGGGAATAATTGCATGCCGTCTTGTGGTAGTTTTCCAGAAGACAGGAACTGGGCACACAAATCTGAGGTTTTCTTCAGATCCTTCCATAACTGAGGCAGGAGATAGATGGGCCCCAGGCTGAGCAGCTTGGAGTTCGCCCCCACCGTGGACAGATACTCCAAAATAGCAGAAGGGAGGAGAAGCTAAGCCCTGCCCAGATAAGAGACCAAATATTTCTCATTCTCAAGGTCAAGTAGACCTTCCTGACTACACATGAGCAGAAAGGCTCCTTGAAGGTCAAAAAGGGGGGTGAGCGCCATAGCATAGTAGATGATGTCAACCTACCCATAGGCCTCTTTGCTAGAATCCATCTTGCCTAAGAGATGCATGTGCACACGTGGGAGGACCCTGAGATATACCAAATATGGACTCAGACCAGGTAAAGCAAGATGATTGGCCAAAGGAAACCAGGAAGAAATGCCCCCTAAACTATCACAAGGGTGCAACTCTTTCTCTAAGCCCACTCGTTTTTCTGTCCACCCGTACTCCTTTTCCTCCTAATAACCCTTTACTCCTTTCATTGCTTTTCATCTTTGTGGGAATTCTATCCTGCAGAGCTGAAGAGCCAGGGCCTTGTCACTGGCCACTGGCCTAGTGGCTAGGATTCAGTGCTCTCAGTGCCGCTGCCCGACCTCAATCTCTAGCCGGGAACTGAAGCCCTGCTTCAAGCGGCTGCAGTCCGAGGCCATCCAAGATCATAACCACTATTGGATAAACACAAATTTTAGAGTTTTGGAAAAGTTTTATTATAACTACTGATAGAATTATAATGGCATGGCTCTTCAAATCACTGCAAAAATTGGAAAAACGATAGAAAAGGAATAAACCTAAAACAAAGGAACAAGTAATATTGGGTATAACCATTTTATCAGTGAAGATCCCTTTTAAAAATTGCAGCTTTTAGATTAGATTTACAGGAAGGAAAACTAACATTTGTTGGTTGCTAAATTAAATAGTGTAGAAATTAAGGTGCTAAGGTTATCTAACTCATCCATGGTTACCCAGCTTTTAAGGGCAGGACCAGGATTACAAAACAAATACATCTAAAATTATGCAAAAACTTTCACAATAAAAAGGTAGACAAAAATAAATCTGTAGGGCTCTGATGACAAACCTTGTATGAATTTTGCGATGACAGCATACACAAGGGCCTATGCCATAGGGTAGAGCCCATTATTGGGCAGAATATGGACATAGGAAGCCAAAGATATGCATTTTCATTTTCTAGGGCTGATGTAACAAATTACCAGAAACTGCATGGCTTAAAAACAACAGAAATTTATTGTCTCTCAGTTCTGCAGGCCAGAAGTCTTAAATCAAGATGTCGGCAGGGCCACATTCCTTTTGGAGCCTCTACAGGAGAATCCTTCCTCACCTTTCCAACTTCCGGTGGCTGTCAGCATTCCTTTTGGCTGCATCATTCCAATCTCTGCCTCTATCTCCATGTGACTATCTTCTACCTCTTCTCTTCTGTGTTTATCTTCTCCTCTTCTGTCTCTTATCAGGGCATTTGGATTTAGGGCCCACCTGGGTAGTCCAGGGTGATTTCACCCCAAGACCCTAACTTGTATCTGCAAAGACCTTTTTTCCAAATAAAGTAATATTCACAGGTTTCAGGGGTTTGAACATAGACATATATTTTGGGGGACCACAATTCAACCCACAACAGTACATGAAACTGGAGGACAAATATGAATCATAATCGAAGCAGAAAGCAAACAGATGAAGCCATTCTGAGTTTTAGGATAAGAGGTGGGGCAGATGTTAAGGTAAAAAGTCCTGACTATGTTTGCCTATAAATTAGCACATGCATGTAAAATTAGACCCGGGCAATGATTTTCAAACAGGAATTCCTGGAGGTACATGGAAATACATGTAAGTATGGTTTGGAGATAATACATGTCCATATTCTCTTTCCTAAAGTTTATTATCTGAAAGCAAATCTGTATTCACAACAACGCTTCTCTAGGTTTACATAAGAAAAGTATACTCCTCGCTCATCCCACACTTCACTAATGCATACCAGAGAGAATGGTTATCATTTTCTGGTGATAAATGAAGACACCATAAAGCCTTATGGCTTCCTTCTGTCAAGGGTGAACTATGGGATTAGAAATGATGTACTTTGGCCGATGTTAGGATTTCTAACATGAGATTATAGTACAAGTAGGAGGAGGAGTAATTAAAGTTTTAAGAACTTCCCTTTTTTTTTTATTACCCCAACTGTTTCCAGAGAACGTATCGCTCTTGAGGGAGGGTCCCTTGAGAAGACAAAAAGAACATAAAAATATTAATGCTAAAAACAGCCTTCTTTTTTCTGTTTGTTTGGGGTTTTGTTTTGTTTTTTTGGCCACGCTGCACAGCTTGCGGGATCTTAGCTCCCTGACCAGGGATCAAACCTGTGTCCCCGTCCCGCTGCAGTGGAAGCTCAGCATCCTAACCACTGGACTGCCACGGGATTCCCCAAACAGCCTTCTTTATGTAATTAAACAAACAATTATTTTCACCTATTTTCAACCTTCATCCCTAAGTGTTTTTAGCTGGAAAGGAAAGCATCTTTGAACAACAGTAGTAAAGGTAGTGGTAAAGGTCTGCGGCACTATATTTGGCCATCCACTTGACAGGAAGTGACAGGTGGTCTGAGATAAGGGCCTACAAGGATTCCCGACTAGTGGCAAATGGCTTGGTTGGTTGGCAAGAGGCCTGAAAGGATTAAGATTGGGATATTGTGGACAAGGAAGTCTGGGCAAGAGGCATGTGCATGGGGTTGTGCACCAGCTGTAGACTTTTGTGTCTCAGAAACAACCCCCTACAGAAGAGGCACTCAACAACTGGATGTACTAGCAAATGTCAGCCAGGCTCTGTGTTTTTCCACCACAGTTGCTTGTGCAGTGGGCTCATGAATTGAGAAACCATGACTGCAGAGATGGAAGTGTTACATAAAAGACTCAACAGTATGGTCTCCTCACCAAAGCTGATCTAGCTAATGTTGCTGTTGAATACCTGAAAGTTCAGCAGCAGAGACTGACTCTAAGCCTCTGTGGTAACATCTCTAAAGAGATCAGCCAGACACTCGGTGGCAAGTTGATTACAATGGGCACATTCCATCCTGGAAGAGATGGTGATTTGTTCTTAATGGAATTGACAACTAACCTGGGTGTGGGTTTGCCTTTGCTGTGTGCAGTGACTCTGGCTGCATAATTGAGAGCTTACTGAATGCCTAAGTTATGGATGTGGGATCCTCCAAATCATTGCCTAAGACCAATGTACCCATTTTTTACATTTATTTTAAAAAATTTATACAATTTTATTTTATTTTAAGTTTTTTTAAAATTAATTAAATTTATTTTTGGCTGCGTTGGGTCTTCGTTGCTGCACGCGGCCTTTCTCTAGTTGCGTCGAGCGGGGGCTGCTCTTCGTTGCGGTGTGTGGGCTTCTCATTGCAGTGGCTTCTCTTGTTGCGGAGCATGGGCTCTAGGCGCGTGGGCTTTAGTAGTTGTGGCACTTGGGCTCAGTAGCTGTGGCTTGCGGGCTCCAGAGCACAGGCTCAGTAGTTGTGGCGCATGGGCTTAATTGCTCCACGGCATGTGGAATCTTCCCGTAGCAGGGCTTGAACCCGTGTCCCCTGCACTGGCAGGTGGATTCTTAACCACTGCACCACCAGGGAAGTCCCCCCCAAATTTTATACAATTTTAAAGGTTACACTCCATTTACAGTTATTACAAAATATTAGCTATATTCCCCATGTTGTACAATACATCCTTGTAACCCATCTTACACCCAGTAGTTTGTACCTCCCCATGTTGCCCCCCGCCTCAACTGGTAACCACTAGTTTGTTCTCTATCTGTGAGTCTGCTTCTTTTTGGTTATATTCACTAGTTTGTTGTATTGTTTTAGATTCCACATATAAGTGATACCATATATCAATAGTATTTGTCTTTGTCTGACTTATTTCACTTAGCATAACACCCTCTAAGTCCATCCAGGTTGCTGCAAATGGCAAAATTTTTTTCTTTTTTATGGCTGAGTAGTATTCTGTTGTATGTATATAAGTGTGTATATGTATATATATATGTATATATATCACATCTTCTTTATCCATTCATCTGTTGATGGACACTTAGATTGCTTCCATATCTTAGCAATTATAAATAATGCTGCTGTGAACATTGGGGTGCATGTATCTTTTTGAATTACTGTATTTGTTTGTTTGTTTGTTTCAGATATATACCCAGGAGTGGAAATGCTGGGTCATATGATAATTCTATTTTTAATTTTTTGAGAAACTTCTATACTGTTTTCCACAGTGGCTGCATCAATTTACATTCCCACAAACAGTGTAAAAGTGTTCACTTTTCTCTACATCCTCACCAACCAACATTGTTATTTGTGTTCTTTTTGATCATAGCCATTCTGACAGGTGTGAGGTGATATCTCACAGTGGTTTTGATTTGCATTTTCCTGATGATTAGCGATGTGGAGTATCTTTTTGTGTGCCTGTTGGCCATCTGCATCTCCTCTTTGGAAAAATGTCTATTTAGTTTGTCGATGAAAAATTAATCAGTCAATCTAAGAAATAAATGGAAAATTTTATTTGAGCCAAATCTGAGGGTTATAACCAGGGAAGAGCATCTCAGAAAGTTCTTAGAACTATTCCACTGGTTAGAGATCAAGGCAGAGTTATATGAGTCTCTTGAGACAGAGAGCTGTACATCAAATGACATATTATTGACAGTTTACATAATCCAGATCTAAGCATCATTATGGTGGGTCATGTGTACCCTCACAGGATCAAGAAGGAATGTTACCTTTTAAGGAGTTGTCTTGTTGATGCTAGGAGAATGTTGCTTTTTATGCTTGAGGAAGTATTATTGCCAGTGGGGGAGGCGTGTTTGATGCATAATGCAGATACACAATGCACAGTGTGGGGAGAGAGGAGGTTAAAGGGCAGAAAAAAATTTATGTTTAAATATTTCTTGTTCTTGCCATAGAATATAAATTTTATTTCACAAGTTCTTCTGCCCATTTTTTAATCGAGGTGTTTGGTTTTTTGATGTTGAGTTGTGTGAGCTTTTTATATATGTTGGATATTAATCCCTTTTTGGTCATATCATTTGCAAATACTGTCTCCCATTTAGTGTGTTGTCTTTTTGTTTGTCCATAGTTTCCTTTGCTGTGCAAAAACTTTTAAGTCTAATTAGGTCCCATTTGTTTATTTTTGCTTTTATTTCCTTTACTTTAGGAGACAGATCCCCCCAAAATATTGCTGCGATTTATGTCAAAGACTGCTCTGCCTATGTTTTCCTCTAGGAGTTTTATCGTATCTTGTCTTACATTTAGGTCTTTAAACCAGGTCAGTGTACCCATTTTTGGTGAAGGCTGTGTATGGGTGTGTGAAAATGGGTGTATGATCAAGGTATCCACTGGTCCTCCCGTATGCCATATGACCTACCAGCTGCCATTCTAGTAGAATTTTCAGCTGGCCTCTTCAAGACTCAGCTAAGCCACCAGTTTAGGAATGACAGTCTTCAGAGTTCAAGTGCTGTTGTCCAAGTTGTGGCACATACATTGAAGCTGTGCCCCCCAAGTTGTCCTCCATCCCTGAGCCAGAAAATCCCAGTTCTTTCCCTCCTGAGTAGGGAAAACCCAGTCCCTCACGTCCTGGGTGACTCTTTTATGTTCACACCACTGCCACGCTCACACAGAACCCCTCACTTCTGGTCACCAAATGTGTGGGTTTGTTGCCTCACAACAAGCAGTTCTGCACAGCACCAGCTGGTGTCCTGTACTTTAACTCAACCCTAACACTCTCTACTTGGCAATGGCATCAGATCCGAGCTGAGGGCTCGGTCCCATGAGGCTTCTCCCACCTTAATCGGACACCAGTCACAAGTAGTAGGTCCTGAGTTACCCACAAATTCTGTCTGGTTTGGCTACAAATCAGAGGTTCTCACGGCCCCCTCCTCAGTTTCAATTAATTTGCTAGAGTGGCTCACGGAACTCAGGGAAACACTTACTTACGTCTACTAGTTTATTAAAGGAGATGATAAAGGATACAGAGGAGCAGCCAGATGAAGAGATACATATGGTGAGGACTGGGAGGGTCCCGAGCTCAGGGGCTTCTGTCCCTGTGGAGTTGGGGTGAGTCACCCTCCCGATGTGGATGGGTTCACCGACCCAGAAGCTCTCTGAACCCAGTACTATTAGGACTTTATAGAAGCTTCCTCACACAGGCATGATCAATTATTCATTCCATTTCCAGCCCCTCTTCCCTCTCTGGAGAAATTGGGGTGGGGCTGAAAATCCCAAGCTTCTAATCATGGCTTGGTCTTTCTGGGGACCAGCCACCCTCCAGGAGGCCAATCAGAGTCGCCTCATTAGAACAACAGATGCGCTTAGTACTCTTATCACCTAGGAATTTATGAGAGTTTCAGGAGCTCTGTGTCAGGGATGGGGTCAAAGACAAGCATTAAAACAAGAGATGCTCTTAGTGCTCTTATCACTTGGGAAATTACAAGGGTTTTGGGAGCTCTGTGCCAGGACCGGAGGCAGAGACTAATACACATTTTCTGTTATCTCACAGCCCCCAGTGGCTGTCAGACACAGGCCCAGGAACGAAGGGTTAAAGTAGGACCAGCTCCTGTCACCATCACTCCCACAGTCCCACTTGCCCTTCCTTTCCCACAAACTTAGGCTGTGCTGGAGTGGAGGTCCTGTTTTCCGGGGCAGGATGTCCACTGAACGTGAAGCTGTGACCTACCACTGGTCTTCAGGGCCCTCATGTCAGTAGATCAGCTGGTACAGAAAGGAGATATTGGTGGGTAAACTGTGTGACCCCAACCGGTTAGATATTTTCTATTTGTCTCTCTGTTGTTCTTTATTCTTTATCCTATAAAAGCTTCATGCTTTCTGCCCCGTTTTGCAGTTCTCTGAAAAGAGACTGGCCACTTCATGAAGTGTTTAATAAAGTTTGTTTGTATCATCTAAGTGTTTGACGGCACCAAGAGAAAGTGGTGCAGAAGGGCCAGGCTAGGAGGGTTCAGGGCCTGCTGTGGGTGCTTCCTCGATCTTACTCCTCTTTTCAGAGTGAAAATGGTCCCGGATGAGAAGATTCATATTGGTAGAAAGCACCAGCCTGTGGGACTGGGGCTTTAAATGAACTACCACAGCACACCCAGACCTCCCACCTCTAACCATTAGCTGTTTCGGGCCTGCACACAGACAGAGGCTGTCAAAGCACCACGTGCCCTCTGCCTAGAGGGAGGATCTGCCAGGTCTGGGGCCCTGGCACTGAGGAGTACCAGGGGCCCCAAGGAGCGGAGCAGTGGAGGTCATGCTGGAGGTGCCCACCTCCTCTATTTTCAGTTTACGTAGCTTTTCTTCTACAAGCCTTATGGAGTGAAACGTTGGGTCATTGATTTTTAGACTTTTCTTTTTTCATAAAAAGGAAGTATTTAAAAGCACAAATTTTCTTCTAAACACTGCACTAGCTGCAGCCCACAAATTTTGATATATCACATCTTCATTGTCATTTAACTGACCCAAGTATTTTCTAATTTTCTTGTGATCTCTTCTTTGGCCCAGGCCTTAGCTGCCCATTCCCAGCTCCAGTGGGCTTCTGGGCCAAACCCTGGATGCCTTCATCTCAGCCCGTTAGGTATTCAAGCCAATCTCACCTTCCTGTGATCCTGCCCCTGTGCACTTGGCCTTAGAGGCAACTCGCGCGTGCACACACACACACACACACACACACCCTGCACCACCATGCTCCAAACGCCAAGTGTGAGGCCTGGGCCCTCTGCAGTGCCGTCTGCTCTCCGGCTCAGGTTTGAGTCAGGTTTGTCCTTTCCTCTCCCTTTGGTTGGACACAGTTGCCCCTTCACTTTCTTTTCATGGTCTCCATTTTCTTCTCATCACCTGCAGAGGTTTCTTTCTTTTTTTTATTTTAAATTTAAGTATAGTTGATTTACAATGTTCAGGTGTATAGCAAAGTGATTCAGATATATATATATATATATATATATAATACATGTTCAGGTTCTTTTCCATTATAGGTTATTACAAGATATTGGATATAGTCCTCTGTGCTATACAGTAGGTTCTCGTTGTTTATCTATTTTATATTCAGTAGTGTGTATCTAATTTATCCCTCCTTCCCCGCTTTCCCCTTTGATAACCATGAGTTTGTTTTCTATGTCTGTAGGTTTGCTTCTATTTCGTACAGAAGTTCATTTGTATCATTTTTTTAGATTCCACATATAATTGATATCATATGATATCTGTTTTTTTTCTTTGACTTACTTCGTATGATAATCTCTAGGTCCATCCATGTTGCTGCAAAAGGCATTATTTCATTCTTTTCTATGGCTGAGTAATATTCCTGCAGCGCTTTCTTGACCGGCCTCCTTGACCTGTTGCCATGGCTTGGTGAGGGCCCTGTGGGGAGAGAGGGATGGAAAAGAGCGAGTGGGTGGCTGATCTCGCTGCGGAACTCTGGCGGAGCGGGCGTTAGACCAGGCATCCAGTGGCGCCAGAAGTGGCCTCACTCTGAGAGCTTTGTCGCCGCCTAGCGGCCACTAGCCTCAACTACAACTTCCCAGGGCCTTGCCTGCCGGCAACTGCTGATTCTTCCGTGAATAAAGGAGTTTTGGCCTCATTTTAGTATGGAACCTGAGACCAGTATGGAGATTTCTTCTGGCCTGGTGGTGAATGAGGAAGTCAGAATTTAGACTCGAGGGCATGTCAATTAGAATGGGAGAAAATAAAGAAATTAATTAAATTCCCATGTGCAGTGTGGGACCTTGGGCTGTGCACCACCAGTGGGCACTCACAGGAGGCTGGACCCCGGAACCGACAGCTCGCCCAGGGCTACGACCCCCAGTGCACCCATGTGCATGAAGAACGTGAATGTAGGCTGGGCACGCAGGCTGCCAAGACAGGTGGCTTGAACCCAGACTTTACATTATTTGGTCCCTTTAAATACGATTTACACTGGGACGTCATAGTGTAATATTACATTATATTTTCTTCTAAAAACTTACATTTTCCTTGGAGTTGTTATTTCTTTATAGGTTTAGTTTCTTTATGTACATCTCCCTTATTCGGGTAGCTGGCAGAAGTGTAAATTGCCTTTTAATTATTTCTTTTCTTCTTCCTCTTTCTCGGTTTTTTCCTTCTGCCCCTCCTCCTTCTTCTTTTAAACCTGGAGACATACTCCTGGAGCTTTTCACCCTCTCCAGTCAGGTATTTGTGCTTGTGCCAACTTTGCTGCTTTGGTCTTGGGATGATCCTTTCCCATTATCCTAAGAGTTCCTCTTGCTTCTCTCTTGTGTATCATCCCATTTCCCATATCTTTCTTTTTCTTTGTTTCCTTCCTCATTTCATGAATATCTTCCTCCAGAAACTTCCTGATAAAGGATACAAGGAAGTAAAAATGTTCACTCTTCATCTGTGAAACTGTATTTATTCTCCTCTTACCCTTGATGGATAGCTTGGCTGGATGTAGAACTCTAGGTTGAAAAATCATTTTCTCTCAGAATTTTGAAGATATTTCTCCACCATTTTCTTACTTCCAGTGGTCCTGTGAGGAACGCCATTCTGATTTTTTATGTGACTTATTTTTTTCTTTGTAACTCTTAGGTTCTTTTGTTTTTCTCAAATTTAAGTGGGATGGTGCTTGCTTTTAGATTTTTTTCATTCATCGGCATGTAAATCGGTCGTTTTATCATTTTACCTTCCACCAGCAATGTATGAGAATCCTGGTTGTTCCACATTCCTCCAGTATGTGATGTTGTCAGGTTTGGGGTTTTGCCTTTTTTTTTTTTTTGCCATTCTGGTTAGCACATAGCAATATCACATTGTAGTTTTAATTAAAGAATGTAAATAAACAATAAAATATCAATTTGGTCTCCAAATTACTTAACCAAAAACGATATTACTACTCTTTTTTCTTCGGTGGGAGCAAACATAAATGACATTTTGATATTTATCACATTATTGCTGAAAGTTTAAATTTGTGCAGGCTATTTGGAGGGCAACTATCTATTCAACAAATCCTCACTTACTGTCTGTCTACTATGCGAAGTACTGTCCTAGGCGATGAGTATGATGGGGAATAAGACAAGTCCTGCCTTCATGGGTGAGATAAATGATAAAAAAGTAAATAAATACGAGATCTTATATATCATTATCAACGCTAAGAAGAAAACAAATAGGGTGCCACAAAGTAAAGCACAGGGGTCAGCATACCTAGATGGCAGGGTCATAGAAAGCTCTTCAGAGAGGTGATATTTAAGCAAATTTGGATACATATCTAAAGGTCAAAGGTGCTTACCTCATGACCAAGAACTCCCACTTCGAGGAATCCAGATTACAGAAGTACACGCACACAGTACATGTGTGAGGATGTGTACCAGTGCTTCCTCTCTTGTCCCACCAAGCCCGCATCTTAGCTCACAGCAGCCAGTGTGATCTTTGGAAAACTCAGATCTGACCATGTTCCCCTCCCGGCTTAAAACCCTTCAATTACTTGCACTTTGGATAAAGTCCAAACTCGTTACTTTTTAAATCCCACAATAATCTGACCACTCCCTGGTTATAGCTTAACTCTGTTTCATACCATTCTTCCCCTGCTTCTTATGATCCAGCTGCCCTGGTCTGTTTTCTGTTCTTCATATACTGTTCCCTCTGTCTGAAAGCTCTTGCCTGGATTCTTCCTGTGGTTGGCACATTCTCGACCTCAGGTCTCAGCCCAGGGCTCATTGCTCTCTGAAGGTCATGGTAGTCAGATGTGGTGATGGACAGATGGATGCAGAGGTGCCCAGCAGATTCCAGCTGGTAGTCTTTCTCCCTACCCTCGCCCCACTGTGTCTGGCTCTTTTTTTCCGACTCCTGGCCCTGCTGACAGCCTCAGGCCCACCCGCAGCAAAGGCAAGGGACATGATTCAGGGATCCCACCCCACATGGGCACCGAGAAGCTGAGGCTCGTGAAAGCTGGTCAGTGCAGCCAGTAAAACAAGAAAATGAGATAATTCAGAGGCTTCCTGTCTGTTATGCTTCTTTGCCCCCAACACACATTGGGCAAAGTGGCTGTGATGATTTGCACCTGGGAGGAGAAAAAAGACTGGATACCCACAAATTATCCAATTTGAACTATCTGAGGGAGAGTAAATTAATAATTTTTATGGATTATTTCTGAGATGCAATTTTCCGAGGTCTTTGATTGGCTGTTTTTCTCTTTTCAGAAAAGTTGAAAAATGTTCAGTTGAGAGGATGCAACAAAAAAACCAACTTTTGCACGAAACATACAAAGCAGGACTTTTGACATGCCACATAGCCAGTGTCTTACTATTCCTTTATTCTTTATTTGCCATGTGTTTATTTAGCTCCTGCTCTGTGCCAGGTGCTGTTTTGGGCATTAAGGACACAGCAGGGAACAAGCGAACAAAATCTCTGTACTTGGGGAGTTTATATTCTATTCAGAGAGACAGACAGTAAGCAAACAAATGAAACAAATGTATAATAAAATTGCAGGGACGATGTGCTATGGAGGTACTAAGCAGGCTAGGCAGTGACTTTGGGAAGAACAAGCCTTGCCACCGGGTAGGAGAAATGTGTTTTAGAGGAAATAGCAATTGCAAAGGTCATGCGATGGAAACAAGCTCGACATGTTCAGGGAACAGCAAAAAGCCCAGTGTAAGAGGGAGCCAGCCAGAACATGAGGGTGGGCTTGGAGAGGTCAACACTGGAAGCAGTTTGGATGGTTTTTCTAGGAGTGATGGAAAGATCGAGATTTTCAGCAGTAAAGTGATCTCATTTCCATTTTTATAAGTTTTCTCTGGAAGTTGTGTAGAAAATAGGTTACACTTGTGAATGAAAATCAACCAGATGAAGATTAGAGCCAATAGCCATTGCTGCAGTTCTCAAATTTGTTAAAATAGCAGACATTCCAATTTTTTAAATATAAATTTATTTATTTATGGCTGCGTTGGGTCTTTGTTGCTGTGTGCGGGCTACCTCTAGTTGTGGCGAGCGGGGGCTACTCTTCGTTGTGGTGCACAGGCTTCTCACTGCGATGGCTTCTCCTGTTGTGGAGTACAGGCTCTAGGCACATGGGCTTCAGTAGTTGTGGCGCACAGGCTCAGTAGCTGTGGCTCGCAGGCTCTAGAGCGCAGGCTCAGTAGTTGTGGCCCATGGGCTTCGTTTCTCCGCAGCATGTGGGATCTTCCCGGAGCAGGGCTCGAACCCACGTCCTCTGCATTGGCGGGCGGACTCTCAACCACTGCATCACCAGGGAATCCCCCAGACTTTCCAGTTTTTTAAGGTCGCCATAATGGCTAACACTTCTGTACTCTGCTGAGACTCTTCAGCTGATAGTTGCAAATTATATTTACATGTGTGTATATGACAAAAATAAGCATTCAGTACTCTTGACCTCAGAAACCTCACAAGGCACAGAGGAGGAGAGGAAGCCGGAAGAGGCTGCGCCTGCGGGCCCAGGAACAGCCAGTGTGGCTGTGGGGAGCAGGTCATCCCTCCGGCTGGCCACTAGGGGGCGATCGTACACCTTGCTGCACTTTCCGCCTCTGCTCTGATCTGCGTTGTCTTCCTCTTCGGACTTCAACCAGCTTCAGCTGTGTCCCAAGCTGCTGATGGAAAATGTGGTTATGAATTCTTTCCCTTTCATCTCTGGATGATCTGGGCCAGATCCGAGCATGGACAGTTGCAGAGATCTTGGAGAGGCTGCTGCCCCTCTAGCTTCATAGTAACAGGTCTTTCTAAGGCCACCTGCTATCTTCAGAATACTAAATTACACAGACCTGTTTTCAGTCCTCTTTTTACTTGGCTTTTCAACAGCATTTGACCTGCCCCTTCCCTCCTTCATTTTTCTATATACTAAATTAAAACTTTATTGAATAAAGAACCCTCTCCAAGACATATGATTGGATGGACTACATCACATGCAGTTAGACTGCACGCTACAGTCGTTTAACATGGAAAATCACACAAATCGGCACTTCTACAGAATCTAAAAAAGAATGGATATATGCATTTGTTTAACAGATTCACTTTGCTGTACACCTGAAGCTAACACATCATTGTAAATCAACTATACCCCAATAAAAATGTTTTTAAAACTTGGCAGTTCTCACTGTACAAAGCTGTTTATATACCTGCTTTATAATAAACAAAGTGTATGTTACTAGACTTGTAAATAATGTATTTGAAGAAACTGGTAGATTTTTAAAGCATATATTAAAAAAAATCTGTTCTCTTCAAAAACTTTTTCATTGTTTTACATTCTAAATAAAACCTAAATGCCAACATCAAAACTATGGTCATCCCAGAAAATTGACTCTCAAACTCAGACTGCAAGTTCTGAATTAATGTCTATTAAGTGAATTAAGTAAGGCAAAGATCAGGAAATACCAGTCACTTCCAAATTCATCTTGGCACACTTAATAGTCCAGTTTTAAGGATTTCTTTAGGCATTTTTAAAAGTTTCTCACATTAATGACAAAAATATATTTTAAAATTCTATGTTTTATATTGAAGTATAGTTGATTTACCATGTTGTGTTAATTTCTACTGTATAGCAAAGTGATTCAGGTATACACATATATACATTCTTTTTAAAATTCTTTTCCATTATGGTTTATCACAGGATATTGAATATAACCCCCTGTGTTATACAGTAGGACCTTGTTGTTTATCCACTCCTATATATAATAGTTTGCATCTGCTAATACCAACCTCCCACTCCATCCCTCCCCAGCCCCCTCCCCCTTGGCAACCACAAGTCTGTTCCCTATATCTGTGAGTCTGTTTCCGTTTCATAGATAAGTTCATTTGTGTCATATTTTAGATTACACATATAAGTGATATCATATGGTATTTGTCTTTCTCTCTCTGACTTCTCTTAAGTATGATGATCTCTAGGTCCATCCATGTTGCTGCAAATGGCATTATTTCATTCTTTTTATGACTGCATAGTATTCCATTATATATATATACCACATCTTCTTTATCCATTCATCTGTGGATGAACATTTAGGTTGTTTCCATGTCTTGGCTATTGTAAATAGTGCTGCTGTGAACATAGGGGTGCATGTATCTTTCTGATAAAATCCTATAATTTAAGAAAAATAATTACATGTCAGGAAAAGAAAAGCATTAATGTCAACAGTAGCATCACTACTATTCAGTTGAACCATAAGAGACTGCCAATTATCAACTGTCTTTTCACCTATAAAAGGAAAATTTTACATGGTTCAACTCAATACATGTCATGTTTTCTGCAGTTGTCCCCTGAATATGATCCAATGAGTTTGGTATAGGTTTCTGAGTAAGCTGGAGAAAGCTAGAGAAACTAACAACGAACAAAATTGTCCCACTTCACATTGAATTAATTAAAATTGAAAAATTATTTCCTTTAAAAAAAGACGTTTAAACTGACAAGCAGATCTTAACTGTTCACCTGGGTTATCATGATTCTTATCAATACATCACAAACAAGCAACTTTCTAAGTGAAAACAGCTAAGACACTCTATTTTCTCATTAGTTCTTTCTCCTGGAGGAAAATAAAATCTCTCCTCTTCTGCCACCTTGTGGCCACTTCATTTTCCTGCTTTGCCAGTTTTTAATAAAAGACTCTCAATGGTCTTATGAAGACTTTGTTTTTCCAAAAGAAAAGTATTTGGTTCCTTGGCTTAAAGGATTCGCTTCTTTTCAAGATGCCAGGCAAAAAGGAGAATTGGTAGGCAAACTAGATTTGGTGTAAAAAGTATAAATTTAGTGCCTGTTGTGTACTAAGCCCAGGAGGAAACAGAAGAACGGGGACCAGTTATTTCCCTTTGGAGCTCAAGTCAGTATCTGGTGGGGAAGAGATCAAGACAGTTGCCTGATGCAAGGCCATAAGCAAAAGAATGAAAAGAAGAGCAGTGTTTTTGAAAGGGATTCACTCAGAATGCAGCTAGGATGCCCCAAGCTTTCTCCCGGAACGCTGGGGCTGCCTATGTTATAAGCTTGTTTTTTTCCCTCCTGATGGTAGGAAAGCTCCTTGTCTTCAACTTCTCTACTATTACTTGCACTGGGCCTGGACACTCAGCAAAGACTAGCTGGTCCCCAATAAGGGTGCCCTGGGACAATCTCTTTCTCCAGAAAATAGATGAGCTCACTGTGGCTGGCAGCCGCAAAAAGCAAAGACCTATTCTTCAGACAAGAGCCATCAACAAAATGAGGCTGTGTTTCAGGCACGGAATAATCTGAGGAATTGCTAAAATGTTTGGAAATAAAACATACTTTTTTGTTTAGCAAAACAGGACGGTGTAGTGTATGCATCCTCCATCCTTTGAAAACACACACACACACACACACACACACACACACACACACACCAGAGAAGCATTAATTTGTTGTCAGAAGGTGTACATTTGCAAAGCCCTGTAGATATGGTTCAGTATTTCCCAGTGGGGACGCTACTGGTGTGTTGGATGAAACAGTTCCACTTCGTAGGGGGCTGGCCTAAGCACTGCTGAAGGTTCTCATCCCTGGATCCTGGGCACCAAATGTCGGTAATACTCTCCAGTTACTGTAAAAACCAACAGTGCCACATCCACCACCCCCACTTCCAAAATCTCTCCCTGGACTAGTGTTGGCCATAGTTAAGAACCACTGAATCTTCTCATTTTATCAGTTGAGGCCCAGAGAAGGGAAGGAACTTGCCTAAGTCACAGACAGGACACATAGCAAACAGCCACAGAAGATTTATTGAAAGTCTATTACGCAGGGAGACTTACAGGCGGAGGGAGCACAGTAAATACAAAATGTGACCTGTGTTCTCAAAGAGGAGGGGAAGATAGTGAAAGAACTACTATTTATTGGGGACCTATTGCATTCTAGCCCTTTCTAAACCTTTTCACATTATCTTTGCAACGACGCTGAGGAAACTTGAGTCGCACAGAGATTAAGTGTGGAAGCAGAATTTGAACTCAGGCTTTTCTGACTCCAGAGCCTGTCTTTTCACAATTACCTTTCCAGTGTGTGTGTAAACACAGAAACTAGTGTTTTAAAAAGTTATCCCAAAATGGAGAAAAGGTAAAAGATAACCATGTCTCCTTTCAGGGTCATACAAGGGCGCTACCTAATAAGCCGTCCTACCTGGTTCTCTTTGTTGTGGTCCGAGAGCGGGTTGGAAAAGAATTTCCAGATACAAGGCAGAAGGTAAGGAAGACAGAGTTTTTGCTGCAAGGACAGCAGGCCGACTTCCCGGTAGCCAGGGAAAGTCGACCATGAGCACGGGTTGCTTGTCTGTTTTTATAGCCAGGGAACAAAGGGACTTCTGAGTTGCCTGCTGATTGGGTAGGGTCTGCATGTTTCCAGTGGGATGAATACCTTTCTGTATATGGGACGGGAAAGGGGCAAGGCGTGCTGCTTGGGAAAGCTCAGAGATGTTGAGTAGTTGCTGCGTGACAGAGTGCTAAGGGTCTGGTAAGCCTCTGTTCCGGTGACGTTGGCCCTTTGAGTTTATCTTGTTCTTTGCCCTTGGAGCACACCACACTCTTGGCAAATGTGACTGTGTTTAACTTACTGTTTACTGTTGTTTAGGGGCCAGGCTCTGTGAAGTTAGAGATTAATTGATAAAAAACTGAGAAGGTGCAAATTATTTTTGTCTGGTAAATATGTAAATGCTTTCTGTCCAGTGGAGACAATAACCACAAAGGTTGTGGTTTTATTGCCCTGTAGGACATTAACCACGTGTGTCTAACTTAGCAATTTTATCCCAGCAGTTCTTTCTTTCACTGACTTATACATACATCAGCTTCTCATATCCTCCTTTGAATCAGCTGTCATTCTTTTGGGTGCTTCAAAAATGATTTAACACGGGCTTCCCTGGTGGTGCAGTGGTTGAGAGTCCACCTGCCGATGCGGGGGACACGGGTTCGTGCCCCAGTCTGGGAGGATCCCACATGCCGCGGAGCGGCTAGGCCTGTGAGCCATGGCTGCTGAGCCTGTGCGTCCGGAGCCTGTGCTCCGCAACGAGAGAGGCCGCGGCAGTGAGAGGCCCGCGTACCGTTAAAAAAAAAAAAAAAAAGATTTAACATTAAATCTTTGACACAGGCTCGCTATATAGTTGTATGAGAGTTACGTTCTTTAACTCTTTGAGAATTATGTTTTGAAAGTAGCACAATCCAATAAGTGACGGACTGCTATGAAGTAAGCGTGAAACTCTAGGTGCTATGGGGACATACAAAGGATGAGAAGAGTGAGCCCTGGGGAATCAAAGGAATTCTTGAGCGGGGCCTTGGAGGAAGGGTAAAATTTGAACAGGCAGAGAAGGGAGGGCTTTCCAGAAGGGGTTGCAGCATGAGGAAAAGAAGAAAGAAGTCAGGGGTTTTTGTAGACGCTACTATTAAAGGAAAGGCACCTAGTTTGGTCTTTTTCCTCAGGTCATGCTCCTGACCTTATAGGATCCAGAATGTGAAGATTAAAAAGAAAATGGACCACTGTAGAAGCTCAGTAAGGGCAGGAATTTGAACTATTTTTGTCAACAGTGTACTCTCAGAGCTTGGACATAGTAAGCCAACGATGAGTGCTTGTTGAATGACTAAGGTGATCAAAAGAAAAGAATATGATTAGCTTCCATTAACTGACCACTTACTATGTGCCAGACACTATGCTAAGCTCTTTTGAAAAAATTTTTATTTTATATTGGAGTAGAGTCGATTTACAATTTTGTGTTAGTTTCAGGTGTACAGCAAAGTGGTTCAGTTATACATAAACATGTATCTATTCTTTTTCAGATTCTTTTCCCATATAGGTTATTACAGAATATTAAGTAGAGTTCCCTGTGCTATAGAGTAGGTCCTTGTTTATCTATTTTATATATAGTAGTGTGTCTATGTTAATCCCAACCTCCTAATTTATCCCTCCCTTGCCCCACCTTTCCCCTCTGGTAACCACAAGTTTGTTTTCAATGTCTGTGAGTCTGCTTCTGTTTTGTAAATAAGTTCATTTGTATAATTTTTTTAGATTCCATATATAAGTGATATCATATGGTACTTGTCTTTCTCCATCTGACCTACTTCACAGTATGATAATCTCTAGATCCATCCATGATGCTGCAAATGGCATTATTTCATTCTTTTTTATGGCTGAGTAATATTCCATTGTATAAATATACCACATCTTCTTTATCCATTTATCTGTCGATGGACACTTAGGTTGCTTCCATGTCCTGGCTATTGTAAATAGTGCTGCAGTGAACATTGGGGTGTGTGTATCTTTTTGAATTATGGTTTTCTTCAGATATATGCCCAGGAGTGGGATTGCAGGATCATATGGTAGTTCTATATGTAGTTTTTTAAGGAACCTTCATACTGTTCTCCATAGTGACTGTACCAATTTACATTCCCACCAACAGTGCAGGAGGGTTCCATTTCCTCCACCATTTGTTATTTGTAGACTTTTTGATGATGGCCATTCTGACCGGTGTGAGGTGATACCTTATTGCTGTTTTGCTTTGCATTTCTCTAATAATTAGTGATGTTGAACATCTTTTCATGTGCTTTTGGGCCATCTGTATGTCTTCTTTGGAGAAATGTCTATTTGGATCTTCTGCCCATGTTTTGATTGGGTTGTTTGTTTTTTTTGATATTGAGCTGCATGAGCTGCTTGTATTTTTGGAGATCAATCCCTTGTTGGTCGCATAGTTTGCAAATATTTTCTCCCATTCTGTAAGTTGTCTTTTCATTTTATTTATGATTTCCTTTGATGTACAAAAGCTTTTAAGTTTAATTTGGTCCCATTTGTTTATTTTTGTTTTTATTTTCATTACTCTAGGAGGTGGATCCAAAAAGATCCTGCTGCGGTTTATGTCAGAGAGTATTTTGCCCATGTCTTCCTCTAAGAGTTTTACAGTGTCTGGTCTTACATTTAGGTCTTTAATCCATTTTGAGTTTAGTTTTGTGTATGGTGTTAGAGAATGTTCTAATTTCATTCTTTTACATGTAGTTGTCCATATGCCAAGCTCTTTACATAAATAATTCCATGAGACACTTACATTGATGATATGAAGCAGATTTTCTTATTTTTCAAATTAGGTCCAGCCTATGGCAAAATGGTTGCATGAATGATTTTTATCTTTGGGGCTCCTTAACCCTTTCCCAAAGGGCACAGAATCCAAGACTTATGATTATTCTTCCCACTGCCCAAACTCTCTTCCAGCCTCCCCAAGCCCAGTGGTGTCAGTGCCATTGGAACAAACTGGTCCTACTACTGACCAGCAACTGATGTGCTACCAGGAGAGTCCCAGATGGACCGCTGGGTAACCTGGACCCATGTGTATGTAAGTACTTGCTCAATTTTGATGAGGTGACAATCACTGTTATCCTTGGGTTTCTTACCTACAGGGAACCCTCATGTTGTGGTAGAAATTTCAAACTAGAAAAGAAGGAAAGGGTTTCTGCTTCTACCCCTAACCCATGTGGGAAGAGAACTCTGGATCCCTTTTGACAGGACTGCCTCTTTCTGGATATTAGGATGGTGTGCCAGACATAGACATGTATTGCTCAGATTCCCTCTTCACGAAAGGGCTCATTGTGCAGCCTTGAGGAGTGTGGTTGGCTCACAGCCACCACTGTTAACTGGTTCAGATTGGCCTCAACTCCTGAGCTGAGGTAGTGGTCTTCTTGGGGTGGCCCCATCCAATGACCGTGCAAGACTGTGGTACAAGGTCCCATCCATTTCTGCCTAACACAAGACTCTTCTCACACGCTCAGAGATCCCTGCTGGGCTGACAAAGACTTTGTCAGATCTATGTCATGGTCTGGCAACTCCCCTTCCCTAATCCCATTTCCTCCTTTTTCCTTTCACAAGTGTTACTCCCAGTAAGCCTTTTATACTCCTAAATCTGTCTCAGGATCTGTTTTCCGAAGGACCCAGATGACATAGATGGGATGCTGTTAGCTCCAAGCAACCTTTCATCGGTGAAGAGAATGGATATTTTAGAACTGGATTTGAGCCAATACCAGCAGAATATAATCACCCCGGGTGCTAGGGACCAAGGACTACTTCATGTGGCGCATGAATCAAATAAGCCCTATTTCTTGGTATTCTTCTTGGCACTGACTATGTCTTGCTATTATATAAGATGGCTTGAATGTTCCTACTGGCTTTCTCAATGAGTGATTTGTTCAATTAATTAAGAGTGTGACTAAAGACAAGGTCACTAAGTCCGTTTCCAGTCAGCTGTTAGTTTCAATCAAGTTACCTGTTATAAATGGATTGTTATCTGGTCATATATGGACTCCATAAGCCCTTTACCCATGCTGAGTCATGACTTAGGCTAGTTGTTTCTCAGCCTCCTGGCAGACTGTCACCCTTCCCGTGGGTCACTTATAAAATGTTCTGTGCAGTATTTTGGTTTGGGGCAAGGAAGTCTTAATGTGGTTGGTGACCAGCTACTTAACTTGCGGCCACAAATGGGAGGGCATAGTTTTTGCTTTTTTGGTATGGAAGCATCTCCTAATTCCTTATTAGAAGAGCAATACTCCTCAAATTATCCATTCATTCATCAAATATTTTTTGACCAAGAGAGAGTTGCTACTTGCCCTTCCCTTGATCAGACTCACAGCTACATCCCTAGCGTCACATTTTAGGGAAATCTACATGCAGCTTCTTCAGTAATAACTACCAGCCAGACACACCTGAGGGTCTAAAGCAGTACTTATTCCTCTTCCATCTGTCCTTCATGCCAAAGACATCAAGCCTCAACCTGTGTCATGGAGTCAATAATTATAGGGGCTCTGGGATCAGATAGTCTTGGGTTCAAATATGGGTTCTCCCACTTCCTGGAGGAAAGGTGGTGCCTTGTGGACAAAAAACTGGACCCAGAACAGATATAAAAACAGAGGCCCTGGGGAGAGAAGCCACCATCAGGGAAAGACTCACTCCCAGTGACTACAGAGAAGACAGCGCTGTCCCCTGCCGAGATGAAGCTGCTGTTGCTGTGTCCGGGGATGACTCTAGTCTGTGCCCACAAGGAAGGAAACCCTGGTGTTGTGAGAAGCAACTTCAGTATTTCAAAGGTAGGGGCAGTGGAGAATAGTGACTTTGGATTTTGGGGGGTGGTTTGGAGGGATCTGAAACAAGATGACCCTCCTGGAGGGCAGCAGTTCCTTGACATATTAGGCAAAAGGGGTGATTTCAGACCTTAGACTAAGGGCAGTTGTGCCATGTTAAAAGATGACAGCACTTGGGGACCTCCATTCTCACTGGAGGGACAGTTGAAAGAGTCCTAGGTGTGTGGTGCCAGTTGACCTGAGCTCTAATTTCATCTTCACATCACCGTGATGAGTCCTGGCCCACAGGCCAGAGTTCAAGGAGACAAGTGTTCATGTTGTATCTCTTTCCTCTTTTCTCACCCAATCATTTTATTGATTTATTGCAGATTTCAGGGGAGTGAGATTCCATTCTCTTGGCCTCAGACACCGAAGAAAAGATAGAAGAAAATGGTAGCATGAGAGTTTTTGTGGAGCACATCCATGCCTTGGAAAAATTTTCTTTGTTCTTTAAATTTCATACAAAGTAAGTGGGTTTTTTGCTTGGGAAAGAAAAACCAGAAGCCTGAATATGGTCTTGGACCTCTAAACACACACAAACACACACACACACACACACACACACACACACACACATATACATACATTCTGGGCCTGTACCTAAATTCAGGGTCCATCATCTGGCACTGATTTGGGGTTTGGTGAACCTGTGGCTTTTCTAGATTCAGAGATAAGAATTGGTGACAGGCATGAATTTAAACGGGAGTAGAGGAGGTAAGGGGTAGAGGGGTATCAGAATCATAAGTAGTGTGGCAAGACAGCATAGGTTAAGAGCACAGGATTCAGAATCAACAGCCTATCTCGTTCTTGAATCTATATGTGTGACCAAGAAAATTCATCTGTTTCTTCCCCAATATTCCCTAGAGTAAAAGAAGATGATAATAATTGTCTCTCATGGCTTTTTGTGAGGACCAAGTGCGGTTATGTTCGTAAGGCACATATCTAAGAGGCTGGCACATGGTAAGAACCCAGCTAATTCTCTAGACGAGTAGCTATCGTAATAGTAATAGTGGGAAGTAGTGGTAGAGTAATAGTAATAGAAGTAGTTGACTCATTCTCAAAGCAGCAAATAAAGTGAATAATGTAAATAAAAGTTCTTTGGAAACTATACCCAAAAATGTTCAACAGTTCATCAGTGGAATCGTAAACTCAAGTTACAGGTAGAGTGTGAAGGAGCCAGCGCCATCAGTATCTCTTGGGCATCGGCTCATTCTGTTTTACAGGGTAAGTGGAGCATGTACTGAAATGTCTTTGCTTTCTGACAAAGCAGGAGAGGATGGTGTACATAGTGTTACCTGTAAGTATGCAAAAAAAAAAAGGTCTTTCTAAATTCTACTTCCAACTGCAAGGAATTTGCTAAACCCCAGTATCTTCAGGATCTTGGTCAGTTCCTGATATGCTTGTTTAGGTAATACATTGGGGCCATCTATAGCCGATATCCTGAATTTGGGAGAAATGTGTGTGTAAAAGCCAGTGCCTGGCACACAGTACCATCAGGTATAGAAGGCAGTTTGGTCACATGTACCTCCTGCAACAAAAGAAAATTGGCACCAAAAAAAAAGTAACTTGGCAGGACAGCTTCTCATTCCTTGCCCGCTTTCTGATGATGTCTGATGGCCATTGCCACAGCACATTATTCGGGACACAGCCCTGGGTATATAATGCAATGGGGCTTATAGAGAAGACAGAGACACACAGTTGGCAGAGACGGCTGAGGGAGGGTAGGTGAGTTTCAGGGAGCATGATAGAGGGAAAGCTGCTGCTGTGGCTGAATTTTTCTACCCCTAGTGGTCAGTCTACCAGCGTTCCTTAGAAGTTGCCTCATGAATCCCAGAGAGATGCAAATGGAAGGCAGTAGATATCACTCTCTATTTCTTCCAGGATATGCACTTGAATTTGTTTTGTGGGAGAGAATAGGAAGTGAAAGGGTTTCACTTCCTTCCCATGGACCAGAGGAGTTCTGAGCTGTGTTCTGTTTCCTCCACAGACGATGAAGACCATAAATTTCGCATACTTCAAACGAACTATACTGAATATATTATGTTTTATCTCATGAATGTCAACAACAATGAATCATTCCAACTGCTGGAGCTCTACGGTAGAGTATTTTCATGCTGACACTCATCGTGGGGTGGGGAGACTGGGGAAGGAAGGAAGCCTGGAGACAGAGTGGTCTTCCCAATCTTATCCTGGGATGACATCTCTCCTCCTCTAAAGATAGATGCTCACCTTTGGTAAAATTTCTCAGGCTCAGTGTTGGGAACATGAAGAATCTCTCATCATGCCAGAAAGATATCCTAAAGATGTCAAATTCAAGACAGGTTGTGGGAACATATGTATAACTGATTCAGTTTGTTATAAAGCAGAAACTAACACACCATTGTAAAGCAATTATACTCCAATAAAGATGTAAAAAATAAAGAGAGATTACATTTAAAAAAAAAATTCAAGACAGGTTATTTTTTCATCCCCAAGACTTCTGCCTAAGCACCCAGTCAGTACCATTCATTTTCCCGTCTGGCTGGAGCCCCGCCCCTCTGATGAGACTCAGTGACCAATAAACAAAACAAAGCAGTTACTGTCACTCTTCCCACACCCAAGAACCAGACGGGAGCCCAAAATCATGAAAAAGTTTGTGAAAATTTACCAAAAATATGGGATTGTTAAGGAAAACATATTTCTACATGTTTCCATATTACCAAAGTCGGTAAGTTGAGCTCTCTCTGGCTTTCTTTGCCTAAATTCCCATTTTACTGAATGGGAATGTTCCTGAAGGGAAAAATCCAAGAGAAGTTAATACCCCAGTCAGTCCCCTTTGTCCTAACCTGGAGAATCATCTGGTTTCATTCTGGGAAATAAACCAGGGTTGGTATTTGAATGTGCTCTTCTCTGCCTCTGTAGATCACTGTCTCCAGGCCCGAGGGAGTGGAGTGGCCCAGGCCTCCAGGTTGGTGAGCTCTGCTGGAGAGGGGCTGGCTCAGGGATCAGTGCCTTCCAAAAGCATTAGGGTTTTATGTCCAAAGATTACAATGAAAATAATTTGGTAAGGACGCTTTTTGGGAGAGCTTGAAATTTGGAGTTGGAGGACCTGTGTTCAGGATCCACTCCTGCTATGAGCTCTTTGAGCAAATGATGTAGCAATTAAAAGGGAAACAATGATGTCTACCTTATAGAGTTACTGTGTGGATATAATGCTGGAGAAAAGGGCTCAGTAATTGATAATGTGCTAAAAATCATGACTTAAAGTTTTAAATGGGAAAAGGGTGTGAGTGTGAAACTCAAATACATCTCTGTGTTTGTGGTCCATCTTCCAAGCCCAGAGGACCATCTTACCCTCCAATTTATAGAAAAATTTTCTTCCTTCAATCTCTTCCTTTATTCCTGCACATCCTTAACTTCTAATCTGGGAATAGAGTTGTCTGACCTTCCAGTTGTCTTCCAACCTGGAAAATAGACTCTTGAGTTTCCTCATCTGTCTCCTACCTCAGATTTATTGTGGGGCTTCATTAGCAACTATGGATTCCATAAAGGAAGCACTTAGTAAAAGATTGCCATTGCTTTTGCCATGATTCCTCAATTTGTCAAAAATTCTTTAAAACTGCCAATGCTGAGATTGGCATTGCTAAGATCCTTCATTGCTTCTTTTCTTCTTTTCATAGACTCAACTGGGGGAAGGTTAAGATGGGATCAGCAATAGAAAAAAAAAAAAGTCATTTACTTAACACCCTCCCTACCCCTATTCTGGCAAATAACATGGGTTGGGATGCAGGTTGATAACTATTTCTTCAACATTTTTTTTTTTGTAATAGAAATTCTCTTTGTCCTCAGTTCAATCCGAGAAGCACCTAATGAGTCTCGGTGTTCTTGCTCTCGTCGGCTTATTTAGCACTGGGTGAGTGCCACCTCACTTGGGCTCCAGGATCTTCTCTTCCACGGTCCCCACATCATCTTGCGACAAGTTCTGTGACCTGATTTCCATCACTATCGCACGTGAAGGCATCAACTCTGCATCTTCAGGATCTCCCCTAATTATCTAGGAAGACTCACCAGCTCACCACAAATCAAAGTTTCCTGCAAATTTCTAACTCTCTTTGCCATATTCAGCACAACAGTACCATGAATAAGACCTTCCTCTACCTGGTCAATAAATGACTCACCTTTCAGTCATGTGATTTGTCTTTGTTTATGTTAAAGAGATGTGGGGTTGACAGGAAGCAAATGAGGGGACTTCCTTGGCCCTGTGTCCATAATCTTCCTCTAGCTTCTCAGAATCTTCCCTGAGTTTCAGGATTCTCCCTCGTCTGCAGTAATTCTCTGTCCCCATGAGTGCTACTTGCCTTTTGATTTGCCCATTTCTTAGTGACCTGGTAAGACAAACTATAAGACTTGCGCTATAAATTGCTCCATCCTAGAATTCTCTTTTTCAGTGGGGGTACTGAGAGATAGATGCTGCTGGGGCTGATACCAGCTTGATATGTTTCAGAATATGCCCTTATACCCCAGCTTCTCTAACTCATCCGTCCTATGAGATGGTCAGTGTCCCTTCTTTCTTTTCTTTTCTTTTCTTTTCTTTTTTTTTTTTTGGTATGGCAAATGCTTTTATTTTGTAGAAGCACATCTATGGTATCTAAGTTGAAAATTACCATGATAAGATGCTGTTAGTTTCTGAAAATCTTCATTTTTTTAATTTTATTGAAGTATAGTTGATTTACAGTTTTGATTTCTGCTGTACAGCAAAGTGATTCAGTTTTACGTATATACATTCTTTTTCATATTCTTTTCCATTATGGTTTATTACAGGATATAGAATATAGTTCCCTGTGCCATACAGCAGGGCCTTGTTGTTTATCCATTCTATATATAACAGCTTACATCTGCTAATCCCAAACGCCCATTCCATCCTCCCCCAGCCCCCAGCCCCCTTGGCAACCACAGGTCTGTTCTCTATGTCTGTGATTCTGTGTCTGTTTCATAGATAGGTTCATTTGTGTCATATTTGTTTATTTATTTATTTAATATTTATTTTATCTGCTCCAGGTCTTCATTGTGGCACGCGGGATCTTCGCTGCAGCATGCGGGATCTTTAGTTGCAGCATGTGGACTTATTAGTTGTGGCATGCAGACTCTTAGTTGTGGCATGCATGTGGGATCTAGTTCCCCAATCAGGGATCGAACGCTGGCATTGGGAGCGTGGAGTCTTACCCCTGGACCACCAGGGAAGTCCCTGTGTCATATTTTGGATTGCACATATAAATGATATCATATGGTATTTATCTTTCTCTTGGTCAGTGTTTTTTCATACTCTTGGAAAACTTCCTTCAACCACTGCTTTTATCTACTGTGAACGTGTTAAATGAGATTCCATGAAATGTGAGCAACTTACCCGCAGCAATCTATATGTGGTACGTTCAGGAGGCATCAAGGAGGCTAAGTGTTATTAACCTCTTCTTTGGGACGCTTACAGGCTTTGGAGAAAGGGAAATTAAAGATCCTCTTCCAGTTATAATCCTTTCCCAACATCAGCTGATAATAAAAACAGTGTAAGAGTTACACATGGCTGTTGGGGCAGAGCAAGACGTGGGTAGGGGTTGTCATGCAGAAAGAATGACTCATTCATTATGGACATAAGGCTTATGTTAACAAGAGAAGGCTTTCTAGGCATCTGACTCTCCCCACATCTTACTCTGCCTACAGGTCAGAAGAGTAAGTTAAGTTCAGACTTATTGCTCCTGACTTAAGTGCTCAGTCTGGTTTGCTGAAATATGACAAAAGGCTATGTAGAAAGTCAACCAGTCATGCTAGGATCACCCATTTTTTTAAAGTTTGCATTTAAGGGACAGAGCAGCTGATACCCAGAAGGGCATGGCCTAGCATATCCTTGAGAATGCTTAGAACGTTAACAGCAAAAGTAGTCAATGCACAAGAGGGCCACGCTGATGGTGGGAAATGGCTGGAGAGTGCCACGTGTCAGGAAACTACAGCCAGTCGGGAGGCACAAAAAGACCCTCAGGGGTTCCCAGATCAAGTTGGCAGATGAGCTCACACCGAAACCTATACCTCAACCCCAAACATTTTATGCAAATGAGGCATGAAATGTTAAGGACGCTCAAAAGCAAGGAGTGAAGATCTCTGTGGATCAGAAACAGAGCAGTCCTTTTCAAGAGGAACAAAAAGAAAAAAAACAGACAGGAATGATGTGGATAAACAGGCCAGAACAGCATCGTCCTCTGAGTTTGGGGTCTGGGGACAGATCTGGATCACCCATGCAGGGTTGGGGCCAATCATGTGGGGCTGCAGACTGAAGATGTGGACCTCTGAGAAGCAGGGGCTGAGCCTGAATGAATTTAGGATGGTTCCTCTCCTTCACCTGGAGTCACAGAGAGAAGCTGACTGCAAAGGAGGCACCATCACCTCTTTCTTTCATTTGAGAAAGAAAAGAGCAGTCCCTGCTCTCCTGGAATCGGCCTGACTCGCATCATGAGGCTTCAAGGTTATCACCAGCTGGCCTGATGCTCACAGCTAGGCCAAGTTATCCTGTTGGACATAAACAATCTCCTGAAACATCAACACAGACAAGGTCACTCAGAGATCATTAAAAAAAATCATTGTGCAATCCAGAAACACGCCCCCCTCTTGGCTAAAATGAGTCACTACTACTTTTCTACGAATTACAGCTTTATCCTCCTGCTGGGTTTCTCTTCCTATAGATAAGATTTACTGAGATATGCATTCATAGACTTGCCCCTGCTTTCTGACAGCACCCAATCTAGAGCTTCCTTAGGTCCTCCCCCAAACCCGCAGTAGGTCCTTCCTAACATTCTCCTACTGAGACACCCATGGTTCCCCATGGTGAGCGTTCTTCCTAGCTGCAGTAATAAACCCAATTTTTCAATTACATGTATGTTCCTGGTGCTCTTTGGCTGAAGAGTATTAACATTTTTAGGACTTGAACCCAGGCCCACTTCATGCATGTGCCGCCCGGAATTCTGGGAAGCACCAAGCTAAGTCACAGATGCAAGGCTTGGTTTAATGCTGTGCACTTAGGTAGCACATAGGATGCCCCCAAGGCTTTTGGCCTGAGCAATTGGAAGGATGGAATCGCCATTTACTCCAGTTACCTAGAGGAGCCGGTTTAGTGGGGAAGGATAAAAAAATCTCTGTTTCAGACATTTAATTTGTTTATCTAGCTAGGCTACTATTAAAAAAAAGAGACCCGGCCTTCCCTGGTGGCGCAGTGGTTGAGAGTCCGCCTGCCGATGCAGGGGACGCGGGTTCGTGCCCCGGTCCGGGAAGATCTCACATGCCGCGGAGCGGCTGGGCCCGTGAGCCATGGCCGCTGAGCCTGCGCGTCCGGAGCCTGTGCTCCGCAACGGGAGAGGCCACAGCAGTGAGAGCCCCGTGTACCGCAAAAAAAAAAAAAAGGACCCAACCATAATTTAGTATGGGTTAGTGAAGATAGAATTAATTTCATAACTTAATAATAGATTTCATTATCAGTAACATAAACGAGAATTTTCTTCAGCAAGTTAAAAGGAAATGTACCAGATCTATATTAACATTGTTAGATCTCAAAAACAAATTGTAAGATGAAAAAAGCCAGCTGTTGAATGATATGTGCAGTATGACACCATTTATATAACTTAAAAATTTTTTTATTTACTTATTTTATTTTTGGCTGCATTGGCTCTTTGTTGCTGCACGCGGGCTTTCTCTAGTTGTGGCGAGCGGGGGCTACTCTTTGTTGCGGTACGTGGGCTTCTCATTGCGGTGGCTTCTCTTGTTGTGGAGCACAGGCTCTAGGCACTCGGGCTTCAGTAGTTGCGGCACGTGGGCTCAGTAGTTGTGGCTCGCGGGCTCTAGAGCACAGGCTCAGTAGTTTTGCCCCACGGGCTTAGTTGCTCCGCGGCATGTGGGATCTTCCCGGACCAGGGCTCAAACTGGTGTTCCCTGCACTGGCAGGCGGATTCTTAACCACTGTGCCACCAGGGAAGTCCCATATATAACTTTAAAATAACACACAGAACAACGCAATACATTCTTTATGGATTTCTATTATATGTAAGATAACACAGCGCTTCCTATAATGTGCATACGAATCACCTGGGGAACTTGTCGACCAGCAGGCTGTGATTTAGCAGGTCTGGGGAGGGGCCTGAGATTCCACCTAACAAGCTCCCAGAGATGCCAGTGCTATGCCGCCTTGGGAGAGGGGAGATGCAGGTAAAGTGAAACTGTTCTTACTTTCTTCAATTATTTTGCTCTATCTGGATGCTAGAACCTCTCTGTTGTACTTCCGGACACTCATAAAGGTATTCATGTCCATGAGTGGTTGTTAAAATAGGTATGTCTGTGGGGTTATGGGGGCTGGCATTTCCTATTCCACCATCTTGCTAATGTCAACCCAAATCAGTTATCATTTTACCCAAAAGACAGAGAGAAAGACATTGAGTTTTCAAAACTTTTTAATTTTTCTAGAAGATCTACAGAAATCAGGGATCAAATGAAAATTATGGTGGAATTGTTACTGATTTGGGTCCTCGGACTCTTTAATCAATAGAAATTGGTAAGAAGCCAGAGAGGAATTCAAGCATGGCTTTCCTGGGTCTCGTGCTTGCTGCAGCATGAGGGAGTGAAAACAAGAAACAGGTGACCCTGTTTTCTCCCGGAGAGCGGACGAGCTCGTTCCTTAAATAGGATAACAATGGGGGCGGGTCTGCAGGTTGAGCAGGAGGGGCGGCTTAGGTGGTCCGCCCACCCCCGTGGTGGTGCTGTGTGCAGGGATCACGTGCAGTACCCTGCTTTTGCTCTTAGCACCTCAGAAATGGCTTTTTTGTATCTTATTGTTCATAATTACCCTGACTGTGCATGTGTGCAGCTATTTTCAGCCCCTTATGGTTTCTTTGTATTCTGTTGTGGGAGGAGACATTTGTCCAGGTTGCACCTGGAGCAGGTTGCACTGAAGCAAAGGGTGCCAGGTCCCAGTCCATCTTGGAGTCAGCCATCGTTGGGAGCTCTACGGTTTCCTGGTCCACTTTGCTCAGGGATGGAGGGCCAAGCTCACAGCCAAGTCCCATACGGCAGGGGTCCTCAACCCCCTGGCCAGGCCGTAGACCGGTACCAGTCCTCGGCCTGTTAGGAGCCAGGCTGCCCAGCAGGAGGTGAGCGGCAGGCGAGTGAGCGAAGCTTCAGCTGCCGCTCCCCATCGCTTCCCATCGCTCCCATTACCGCCTGAACCATCCCCCCTGCCCCGTCCGTGGAAAAATTGCCTTCCACGAAACCAGCCCCTGTTACCAAAAAGGTTGGGGGCCGCAGCCATAGGGGATTTTTCCATCATGATACTGAAATCCTAAATTGTGTTTTTATTAGTTCCTTATCACCCTACTACCACCTCACTGCCCATGAACACATTCTTAGGGCCTGAAAACAAATGGAGTTGATTAAAGGAAGGGAAATAAGTCTACTTCAAAGAGCACCACAAAATAATATTCCAGATGCAGGCAAGCGTGAGTTAGGATTGCACAGAAGATCATATGTGCTCCACTCCCTTCCAAGAGTTAAAAATGTATGTTAGGAAACTGCCGCTGTATCAAAGATACAGTTAGGAAGCTCTATTCTTGGCATCCAGCTGGACAGGAGAAATGGGTCCTATATTGGTTTCTGCTGCAACAAATAACCACAAATTTGATGGCTTCAAATAGCACAAGTTTATTATATTACAGTTTTGGAGGTCAGAAATCTGACACGGGGCTCCCTGGACCAAAACCAAGTGAGCCCAGTGTCTAAATGTATTCAGATCATCTTCTATGTCTTTTCTTAGAGTTTTAAAGTTCTCTCCTTGGTGATCTTCTGGTGTATTCTCAGTTGTTAATTCCTATATACTTTCATAGGTTTTTTGTTGTTTATTTTTTTGTTTTGTTTTGTTTTGTTTTTTGTGGTACACAGGCCTCTCACTGTTGTGGTCTCTCCCATCGTGGAGCACAGGCTCCGGATGCGCAGGCTCAGCGGCCATGGCTCACGGGCCCAGCCGCTCTGCGGCATGTGGGATCTTCCCGGACCGGGGCACGAACCCGTATCCCCTGCATCGGCAGGCGGACTCTCAACCACTGCGCCACCAGGGAAGCCCTAATTTTTTGTTTTTTGACTATTAGTTATTATCATGAGTTTTTGCTGGTATAGAGAAATGTTATTGAGCTTTGTAAGTTGATCTCTCTAGCAACCTTGATGAAATTTTTCATTAGTTATAATAAAATTAGTCCTAATACTTTGTGGATTCTGTTGGCTTTATAGGTACCTATATATGATCATATTATCTGCAAGTAATGTCAGTGTATCTCTTCCAATCCTTACACTTCTCTTTTTTTACCTCTCTTCTTATAACTTCAACCAGAACCTCCAGGAATACTTTAACTATTGAAACCATATTTTCTATACCGGGGGTTGGCAACCTATGGCCCACAGGCCAAATTCAGCTCCCTGCCTATTTGTGTATAGACCCTGAGGCAAGAACATTTGCAATTGATGTGAGATTAGAAACACTAATTTTTAACCCCAATTAAGCAAAATGTTATTCTAAAACAGAATTGTATTCTTCTCATTAATAGGCCTGTGTTTTTCTTTAATTGTCCTCAATATTATATTTTGAATTTTATCAGAAAATTTGGAAATGTGTTTTCTCTATTACTATATTAGTATCTACATAATATCTTCAATTCTGCCTCTTGGCGTGCAAAGCCTAAAATATTTACTATCTGGACTTTAGAGAAAAAGTGTGCTGATTCCCTTTTCTACATCCTGCTCTTTCCCCTGACTGTTATTTATGATCGTTATTTGTACTACATTTTCTCCCAGATAAACAAGTTCATCAAATTGAACCCCTCAGAATGCCTTCAATTAAATGGGCATGAAATTATAGGGTTGTGGATTAAGGAGATATTTTTAAGTTGTTCTGTTACCGCTCCCCTTTAAATATTATGAATAACTTAAACCTGAATGGAGGGAATTTAGATAAATGTCAAATAAACTTCCAGAGTAAATATCAAACTAGGACACCCTGAGGTTATTTGGGGGTTTCAGAGACAATGATGAACACTCCACATCTCTATTCTTGGCTTAGGGGACTTTGTCACTTGATTCTCCTGTCCCAGGACAGACATTTAGTTGAAATTGTCTGCTCCTGGGGGCAGCCCCATCAGGATGCTAGCTATTGTTCTTTAAATTAGGCATTTCAGAAACATTGTTTTGTTGGTTTCAAATATGTATGATGGATCTATTTTGGTAATAGTAGACAGTCACTGGCTAACCACTTGGTAGAGAAAGACAGAGAATGGAGTGCCGGGTTGTTCAGGAGAGCCTGGCCCTGGAAACAAGGTCTGGTCAGCAGTGCTGACGCGGATTATCCAGCTGCCAGGATTCCCACAACCTAACACAACTACCTTCCTTTCCCCGTGTTTCCGTTAAACCCGAACTAGTTCTGCACACAGTTTTCCTCAAACACCCCACAAGCAAACTTATCTCTGGACCCCGGTCCTTCCTGATTCCTTTGTATGAAATACTCGTCCCCCAGACACCTGAATGACCTGCTGCCTCATGGCCTCCTGGCCCCTCTGTGTCACCTCACACAGAGGACTCCTCCAAACCCCAGTATAAGTAGCACTCTTTCCCCACCTTTCCTGACTGGCCTCTCATATTTCTTTGTTTATTGCCTATACCCACTCCTGTACCCACTCCCTCTAGAATGTAAATGCAACAAAGTCAAGGAGTTTCTTTTATTCACTGCAGTATCCAACAGCTGAAACAGCACTTAGCATGACACAGGCACACCATGTTTGTTGCCTCAGTAAGTGGCCTTCCTGACCTACATGGGAAGGATTAGAGAACCCATCCTCTTTCTCCCTTTTCTTGTCCTAATATTTTCCCAAGTGTGTCTCAGCTCACACCAAAGAATGTGGGGCCTGTAACATTTTTCCCATTGGTGAAATTGGAGACATGGGAACTCTAAGGAGATTGCTTCAGAAAATCTCTTCATAAAACACTGGGCTCTGGGAACGGGGCCTAGTTGTCTCACACACACACACACACACACACACACACACACACACACACACACACAAGAAGAGCAGGTTTAGCAGTCAACCTCTGAGAGAAGAGCAGGGAATCCATGACCCTTCTTCCCCACCTCCTACAACCCGGCCATCGTGCTACTCCCATTCCATTTCTGTCCAGCCTCCTGGGGGTCTTGAAAAAAGCTGAGATTCAAGAAGTTACTGACATGGTAGGTACAAGACTTGTCCAGATGGAGGGACATGGATGTTTCTGGAATGTGACCCAGTCTTCTGAGTTGAGCCTGGGTGGGCTGAAGGCACTAGAGGTCTCTCTGTATATACAGATAAAAGTGGAAAAGCAGATTTGCAGGGTTCAGAAGAAGAGGAGAGACTGTGTGTGGGAGGCTCAGGAGACAGCCTTTGCCTGTACTTTACTGTTTTACGTTCCCTCAAACCAGTTTCACTAATTTGACTCAGACTCTTGTAGATAAATGAGTCTCAGCTCAACAAAAACAAAGAAATTACTACATTAGTGATCATCTTGTATTATACATATATTGCTATACCTCTTCCACAAACTGACAGCTATGTCCACATCTCCACATTCCTTTAAGGCCAGGAAAAAATACGTAGAAAGCTTCTCCCCACCACTGAGCTGCTGCTTGCAATACTCCTTCACTGTACTTTTTCATCTCAGTTCTAAAGCAAGGAATATAATACAAATCCACTTATGTCTTCCCTATCTGTAAAAGGGGAATAATAATCATCATAATATCCAAATAATAGATTATTGTGAAGATTAAATTAGTTAATATTGCAAAGCATTTGGAATAGGGCCAGACACACGGTAAGTACTATCTAATGTGTTGGCTGTTATTATTCTTTTAATACATTTCTTGATTCAGTTTGCTAATAATTGTAATTTTTGTATCTATCTCCATAATTGAGATTCATCCATAGTGTATTTTTATTGAATGATTCTTATCAGATTTTGATTTTACAATAATGCTAACTTCATAAAATATATAAGGGAGTTTTCCACCTGAAAATGATTCAAATAGCTTTGGGAGGATTTGTTCTTTAGAGACTATCATTAAATTACAAAAAATGTATCTGTAAAACCATTGGGCCATCATCTTTGGTAACTGGTTTCTTCTAGTTTTCTATTCCTCTAGGGCTGTGATATTTGTGTCGTCCACCAAAGATTTATGTTTCTTCTAGGCACATGGAAATTAGATCTGGCCTTGTGCCTTGCTTTAATCAGTGAAAGTGACTGGAAGTTCCATATGTCCCCGGCATCAAGATTTTTTTAAAAGCTCCCCAGGTGATTCAAAGGTGCACCCAAAGCTGAAAAAGTGCTTCTGTAAGGATGGAATGAGTTGGTTCCACCACGTATCTCTAAACTAGAATTCTAGAACTGGAGCCGTGGAGACCTCAATGCTCTGCAGATGCAGGCCTGCCGGCCAGGAGGTAAACAGTAGGAAAGGAAATTGCAGATTGGCTCCTTCGGATTCTCCCGGTGCCCAGAGGAGCCCCAGAGAATGGCTTAGGTCCCCTCACAGGTGGCCTCCCGAAAGCCGATGGTTCAGGCTTGTCTCCACGCAGCTTGGAGAGATGCAGCCAGCAGCGGGCCCCTGGGGTGGGCAGAGGCGAGGAGCCTGGCGCGACGCCACGAGGACATTTGCGGGAGGCCTGGCGCTACCTGGTGGCCTATTGCGCTCATCGCAGCCGCCGCCGCCTGCGCGCTGCTCTGAAAGAGCCCGGTGTCCTAGGGACCGGGCAGGGTCCGCAGCGAAGAGGCCACGCGCCACTTTGGGAGGCCTCACCCGGAAAACCTGGGGCCAGGGGCTCATGCTGAGGTCCCTCGGACTCTCTGCGAGCCGGAGAAACTAAGTCGATGCGGAGCATGGAGGGGAAGGCCACCCAAGAGGGCTGTGGGTTGACAGGGAGGTATGAGGCTGGTACAGAATCTTTTTAGAACCTGGGTGTCTAGAATCCCCTAGACCTCTCAACGCAGGAGTTGCAGAGCTTAGAATTAGGGCCTGCAGGGGCCCTGTGTTGGCAGAACCTACAGCGGGTGGGTGTTTGGTTGTGCTCTGCTGCCTGCAGGTTAGAGGTAACCCCCAGAAGTGTTTGGGAACCAGAAGTTTTGCCTATCAGAGCCCAGGGCCTCCCTAGGTATGTTCTGAGGCCCCCCCTCAGAACCAGGGCCTGGTGGGGAACTAGCATTGCACTGGAAGCGGGTGAATTTGGAGTCTTCATTTACCCAGTGATCCCAATGCCTTTAGGAACTAAGGAAGCACCCACCCACAATAGCCTTCCAGCCTCCTCTCTGAGGCCTGCGAGTCAGGACAGTGTGAGGAAGTCATTAGTTTTGTCCTCCAAATATAGGCATTTCCCACTTAACATCAGAAATGAAAATCAGTTTCATGAAATCAGAGGTTCTGTGTGAAAATGCTAACTGGAAAGTTATTTCCTATTTTTAATAATAGCTTTCTTGAGGTATAGTTGACAGCCTATATGTGACAACTGCACATATTTAAAGTACAAAATTTGATGTTTTTACACAGATGTTCCCATGAAACCATCACCACAGTCAGGATAGTGAATATCTCCATCGTCCTCAAAAGTTTTCTGTCCCGTTGTAATCCTTTCCTCCCACCCAAGCCCCCCAGCAACCACCGGTCCACTCTCTGTCTCTGGAGTTTGTGTCTTCTAGAGATTTATATAAATGCAGTCATCAGTATGTACTTTTTTGTTGTTCTACTTTCACTTGGCATAATTATTTTGAGATTCATTTACATTGTGTTTATTAATAGTCTGTTCTTTTTTATTGCTGAATAACGCTCTGTTGGATGGATATACCACAATTTGTTTACCCATTCATCAGTTGATGGACGTTTGGGTTGTTTCCTAGTTCTTGGCTATTACAAGTAACTACTATGAACATTCATTTACAAATCCCTTTATGGACATATGTTTACATTTCTCTTGGGTTATACCTAGGAGTGGAACGGTTGGGTCATAGGGTAGGTGTATGTTTACGTTTTGTAAGAAGCTGACATATTTTTCTAGAGTGGTCATACCATTTTACATTTTCATCAGCAGTATATGAGAGTTCCAGTTCCTCCATATCCTAACCAACACTTGGAATTTTAAGTAGAAAAAATTGTAGTGTGTTACACAGAACCCAGAACTTCCCAACAGTTACCTAAAATCCAGGTAAGACACATTAAGTGCTTATATGAAATAAACAGTAAACTGTAATGTTGGGAATAAAAAGCTTAAAACATTGCTATTTCATCACCAAAAACTAACAGGGTTGCCTTGTGCTCACCTAAGCCTGTCATGCTTTTCTTAGAATATGAGATGCATATCACTTTTGTTGATGATCCTGAAGTTCTACCAGTTGTATGTGGAATACAATTCAAGCTCTTTCCGGATTGTTAAAAATGTTGCACTATATTTTTTTAATGTAAACATAAGTTTTCCCCCAAAGAACTGCCAAAAAACCCCATTATATTGAGAGAGACAAATATTCCATAAGGATTTGGGTATTAAAAACCAGAAGACTTGGAGAACATTCTGTAGCATATGCCTTTATTTCTGCTTTTCCCCTGGGGCACACGGTAGGTTTGCTCTCTCCACCCACACCCCGCCCTGGGAGTTGAGTGTGAACATGTGACTTGTTTGGCCAGTAACATGTTAGTAGAAGTGATATGTGTCATTCCTTGGCAGGAGTTTTGAGAGCCAGTGTGCAATTTATCCATCTCTCCCTTTGTCACATTGCCGGCACCCCATGGCTACTCCATCTACCTGGTCCCAGAGAATGATGGTCCAAAGTGTGGAGTCCTCAGCCATCTTGTGATGGGTGGTTTGGTTTGAGAGAGAAATATTTATGGTGGTAAGCCACTGAAATTTGAAGGTTGTTACCACAATATAACATGACTGTCCTGCCGAATACATGGAGTCAATTTTGGACACTAAGCAAAATTCCTCTAGGCTTTCAAGTTTATTGCCACAGAGTTATACCTAATATTCTCATGTATACATCTCATCTCTTCTAATTATGTTGTGAGGTATGTTGCCTTTCTCATTCTCAATCATATTTTTACTGAATATCTGAATCAATCTTGCCAGGGAGTTTTATACTTTACTGCTCTTTTCAAAGAGCCAGTTTTGGGTTTTATTTGTTCAACTTTGTTTTTTCTAATCCATCAGTTTCAACTTTTATATGAAGGGAAGAGTCTCTCTCTCATGGTAGTTAATATCATGAACTCAAATCCTGACTCTCCAGGACTGAATCACAGCTTTGTCAGAGTCTAGATATGTGATCTTGAGCAAGCTTCCTATTCCCTGTGCTTGTTTTCTCATCTGTAAAATAGGATTATGAAAGTACTTACCTCATTTGGTTTTTGTAAGGATTAACACATGTAAAACAGTGCCTAGCAATTGTATATGTTCAATGGTATTACTGTTTCTCTTTGTTTTGTTCTCTGTTCATCTTGGAAGATGGATCAGAGATGCCCTTTGGCACCACCTCTGCCGCCAGCCATCCAGACTGGTATCAGGGTAGGGGTAGGGGAGGCAGTGAGAAGTGGCAAGTGTCTGGATGTCCGTTCACAGTTTCAGAGGGCCAACTGTGCTATGTCATTTTATATAAGGGACTTGAGCAAATGCAGGGGATCCTGGAACGGAACCAATTCCCCCTGCAGATACTGAGGGATAACTGTTTTTGTTTTTTGTTTTTTTATATTTATTTTATTGAAGTATAGTTGATTTACAATGTTGTGTTAATTTCCACTGTATAGCAAAGTGATTCAGTTATATGTATGCATTCTTTTTCATATTCTTTTCCATTATGGTTTATTATAGGATATAGAATATAGTTCCCTGTGCTGTACAGTAAGATCTTGTTGTTTATCCATTCTATTTATGATAGTTTGCATCTGATAATCCCAAACTTCCACTCCAGCCCTCCTCCACCCCCCTCCCCCTTGGTGACCACAAGTCTCTTCTCTATGTATGTGAGTTTGTTTCTGTTTTGTAGATAAGTTCATTTGTGTCATATTTTACGGTCCGCATATAAGTGATATCATGTGGTATTTGTCTTTCTCTGTCTGACTTATTTCACTTAGTATGATAATCTCTAGGTCCATCCATATTGCTACAAATGACATTATTTCATTCTTTTCTATGGCTGAGTAGTATTCCATTGTATTGATATATATGTACTACATCTTCTTTATCCATTCATCTGTTGATGGACATTTAGGTTGCTTCCATGTCTTGGCTATTGTAAATAGTGCTGCTATGAACATTGGAGTGTGTGTATCTTTTCAAATTATAGTTTTCTCTGGATATATGCCCAAGAGTGGGATTGCAAGATCATATTGCAACTCTATTTTTAGTTTTAGGGGGAACCTCAATACTGTTTTCCATAGTGGCTGCACCAATTTACATTCCCACCAACAGTGTAGGAGTGTACCCTTTTCTCCATACCCTCTTCAGCATTTGTTATTTGTGGACTTTTTAATGATGGCCATTCTGACCAGTGTGAAGTGGTACCTCATTGTAGTTTTAATTTGCATTTCTCTAATTAGTGATGTTGAGCATCTTTTCATGTGCCTGTTGGCCATCTGTATGTCTTCTTTGGAGAAATTTAGGTCCCCTGCACATTTTTCGATTGGGTTGTTTGTTTGTTATTGAGTTGTATGAGCTGTTTGTATATTTTGGAAATTAAGCTCTTGTCAATCGCATCATTTGCAAATATTTTCTAGCCATTCATAAGTTTTTTGTTTTGTTTGTTGTTTTCTTTGCTGCACAAAAGCTTATAAGTTTGATTAGGTCCCATTTGTTTATTATTTGCTTTTATTTCTACTGCCTTGGGAGACTGATCTAAGAAAACATTGGTACAATTTAGGTCAGAGAACGTTTTGCCTATGTTCTAAAAGTTTTATGGTGTTGTGACTTACAGTTAAGTCTTTAAGCCATCTTGAGTTTATTTTTGTGTATGGTGTGAGGGAGTGTTCTAACTTCATTAATTTACATGCAGCTGTCCAGCTTTCCCAACACCACTTGCTGAGGAGACTCTCTTTTCTCCATTGTATACTCTTGCCTCCTTTGTTGAAGTTTAATTGACCATAGGTGTGTGGCTTTATTTCTGGGCTCCCTATTCTGTTCCATCTTTCCATATGTCTGTTTTTGTGCCAATATCATGCTGTTTTGATTACTGTAGCTTTGTAGTATTGTCTGAAGTCTGGGAGGGTTCTGCCTCCAGCTTTGTTCTTTTTCCAAATTGCTTGGCAATTTTTGATCTTTTACGGTTCCATACAAATTTTAGGATTCTTTATTCTAGTTCTGTGAAAAATGAGTGACAATTATTTTGAAAGAGAGCCAACAGGATTTCATGATGGATGGGACACATAGTGTAAGGGAAAGAGGAGAAAGAATGACATTCTAATAAGAATGTTAGATTTTTCAACCCAAGTGACAGGAAAAGTTGAGATGACACTAGTTGAAAGCCACAGGAGTTACAGGCTTAGGAGAGAAGATCAGTTCAGATTTAGATAAGTTTGAGATGCCTATTGGACATCCAAGTGTCATTGGTGATCCACTGTCTTTGCAATGCTGGTCAAGAAACAGACATGTCCTCTACCCTAGAGAGGGACATTATCTGTCTTCCCAGGCTGTTTGCCACACAAACGTCACAAGATATATAGAAATGCTATTGAGGATTACCTTCCCAATGATATCCACCCCTGGTTTCTATATTGTCTGGCTTCTGGCAAGTTTTCCTATGAATATACCATTGAGTCAGCCATTATGATTAGTTAAGCCAACAGGAGCTTACACCAGATCCATTTAATTTGTATTCTATGCAGAATTAGACATGCTGGTCACCCTGAAATATTGACCTCAACTATGTCCCCCAAGGTTCCAGCTGAACAAAGTTCAACTATCAGTGTCTACCTTAGAAAGCCAAGTGGCTTTCTCCTTAAGGTTCTGTATTACCCAAAACATTAATCCAAGTGGGGCAGGATGTATTAGCAATTGCACAGATAGTGTCCTTGGAAAGTTTACAGTTTGGGTAGAGGGGAGGGCCTCTGAAGTAGGATCTATCAATACATCAGTCAGAAAGCACAGGTTGACGGTAGTTACCAGTCAACTGGTAAGCCTTCAAGTTCCCAATTATGTCCATTCGGAGGGTCTGCCTAAGGACAGTCAGTCTCGTTTGTTCCCCGACACCAGCTGGCTTGTATCTATCCACCTCAGAGTGGTCAGAACCATCTGGCTGAGGATGGCAGAGTCAGCCCGTTGAATTTCTTGCAACAGTTTGGGAGAGATATATCATGGGTTTTCCTCCTGTAGGAAGGCTTTGGGCCGGTTCACCTCCCAGGTGCTGCTTTTGTTACTGAATAAATCAGGTGGATTGGGTCCCACTGATCACCACTTACAAAATCAATTACAAATGGTAGAAGAAAAAGGTGACTTTAATCAGAATGCCAGCAATCTGGGGAGATGGTGGGCTCAGCGTCCCCCCAAAACCACCTCTGAAGATTCTGCTCAGCCATGAAACTTTTTTTTAAACATCTTTATTGGAGTATAATTGCTTTACAATGGTGTGTTAGTTTCTGCTGTATAACAAAGTGAATCAGTTATACATATACATATATCCCCATATCTCCTCCTTCTTCCGTCTCCCCCCCACCCTCCCTATCCCACCCCTCTAGGTGGTCACAAAGCACCAAGCTGATCTCCCTGTGCTATGCGGCTGCTTCCAGCTAGCTATTTTACATTTTGTAGTGTATATATGTACGTCACTCTCTCACTTTGTCCCAGTTTACCCTTCCCCTCCCCGTGTCCTCAAGTCCATTCTCTATGTCTGCATCTTTATTCCTGTCCTGCCCCTAAGTGCTTCAGAACCTTTTTTTTTTTTTAAGATTCCATATATATGTGTTAGCATACGGTATTTGTTTTTCTCTTTCTGACTTACTTCACTCTGTATGACAGACTCTATATCCATCCACCTCACTACAAATAACTCAATTTCTTTTTTTATGGCTGAGTAATATTCCATTGTATATATGTGCCACATCTTCTTTATCCATTCATCTGTCGATGGACACTTAGGTTGCTTCCATCTCCAGGCTATTATAAATACAGCTGCAATGAACACTGTGGTACATGACTCTTTTTGAATTATGGTTTTCTCAGGGTATACGCCCAGTAGTGGGATTGCTGGGTTGTATGGTAGTTCTATTTGTAGTTTTTTAAGGAACTTCCATACTGTTCTCCATAGTGGCTGTATCAATTTACATTCCCACCAACAGTGCAAGAGGGTTCTTTTTTCTCCACACCCTCTCCAGCATTTATTGTTTGTAGATTTTTTGATAATGAGAAATATCCTAAATCTATTATTTTTATTTATTTATTTTACTTTTGGCTGCGTTGGGTCCGGGTCTTCGTTGCTGCCCGTGGGCTTTCTTTAGTTGCAGTGCGTGGGCTTCTCATTGCGGTGGCTTCTCTTCTTGCAGAGCACGGGCTCTAGGCGCACAGGCTTCAGTAGTTGTGGCCCGCGGGGTCTAGAGTGCAGGCTCAGTAGTTGTGGCGCATGGACTTAGTTGCTCCACGGCATGTGGGATCTTTCTGGACCAGGGCTTGAACCCACGTCCCCTGCATTGGCAGGCAGATTCTTAACCACTGCGCCACCAAGGAAGCCCTGGGAAATGAAACTGTTTAAAGAGAAACAGAGAAGTAATCTCAGTGAATCTTTGAGATGGGGGTCAGCGGCATCGCCATTCCCCCACAGTGTGCAGGCTTGTCAATTCCTTGTGCTCTTTCTCTAGATGCTACCTTGTTCACACAGTTTGATCACACAGTTTATTCAGGAGATTACTGAAGGGGAAGTTAGGGAGAAATATGGTCATCTATTAATTACTTATTCTTCATTTCTACTTCTTTGATCTATGGGAGGAACCAATAAATTAGGCAAGGTATTGTGTGATTAAAAGATTTGAAAGGTGTGCTTGGGTCAGATATGAGTAGATCATGGGGGTGTCTGGTTTAAAAGTTAGTTACAATATAGCTTTGCTAAAGTGACAAGAAAGGGGCTTCCTAGTGAGGGCGGTTTCCTGAAAGGAGCTGCTTACAAATCCCCACTTGTCAGAACATGATTCCATTTCTATGGGATTAGGGGCGAAGGTCTATCTTCTGTAACTTCTTCATGCTGATATAGAGTACCGTATTCTCAGAGTGGAAGATGTCAACATGGACCTGTAGCATCTCTTTGCTGACAATTTTTGTTGCCCATTTACATATACAGGCAGAACAAGCTACAAATATTTTGATGCCAGCAAAGATATATGGTATTATGAGCAATAATGTTAGTCTGATTCTCTTGAGGCCAGTTCCATAATTCTGGTTGACGTGGTTTGCTGGGAAACTTACAAGAGAAAGGTTAGTGTGATGAACTACAGACCCCACTGCCACAGCTAAACTGAGGCCGTGAACGATACTCCCTCCTCCACCTCCCATTGTATATTTCCCTCATCCCCCTGCTGGTCTAAGTGGCTGGTGAAGTGACCCAGATCACTGTCCCTAAGGTGTCTGTGCCTAAATCTACTATGTCCTCCTCAGACTGTGGCCACCGCCCTTGTCCATTTACTACCATTAAAACTGGGCATGCAAAGACCAAGAGACACTCCATGGATCTCCTGAGCACCAAACATATTCTTTCCTGCCCTGTTGAGTAGCAGCAGCCCTATTCACCCCTACATTTCCTTTTTCTCTTGGCACATGGGGCCTGAGCAACAGCCATAGCTTAAAGTTTGATGGGATTCTGACTGTGTCCCCTGATGGCAGTGGCCCCTTCTCGACATGGAGAGCTAAAGTTACAGGGTTGGGAAGCACATATGTGTGTGAATTTGGTGGGGCACAAACCTTCAGATTCCAGGGCTTTGCCCCTCCCAGAGGTAAAGCCTAATCACGGCAGCCACCCCCCAAGACCCGGCCCAGCCAGGGGAGTGGCCCGTCTGCCCTCCTGGCTTGCTCCCCTTCCTGGCTTTATCTTCCTCCATGGCATCCTGTATGTTGTGCTTATTCACCTCAAATGCTAGAGTGTTGATGGCTGACGGCCCTCAGCTGAGTCCCCTCTGGGAGCTGGCTTCAGCTGAAGAGCTGCCTAGCCCAGAGTCATGCCCCCTCCTCCAGGGCAGCCTGAATCTAATGGCTGTGGTCAATCTTGTGGGGAGGGGAGCATAAAGGCTTGGACAGCCCTGAAGGATCATCCGAGGTGCCTATAAAATCAGCTGAGCCTTTATTGCAACCATATGGCAAATCAAGTCCGCCCTCTGAGCCCCTTCTCTTATTCCCCAACGGGCGTTCATCCCCACAGCACCCCACAGTAAACCTCCTGCACACAATCCCTGTCTCAGAATCTGCTTCTTAGGGAACACAACCTAGGCTATTTTTTTTTTATTTTTAAAATAAATAAATAAATTATTTATTTATTTTTGGCTGCGTTGGGTCTTCATTGTTGCCCGTGGGCTTTCTCTAGTTGCAGCGAGTGGGGGCTACTCATTGTTGCAGTGTGTAAGCCCCTCATTGCGGTAGCTTCTCTTGTTGCAGAGCATGGGCTCTAGGCGCGCGGGCTTCAGTAGTTGTGGTGCGCGGGCTCAGAAGTTGTGGCTCATGGGCTCTAGGCGTGGGCTTCAGGAGTTGTGGCGCACGGGTTTAGTTGCTCCACCGCATGTGGGATCTTCCCACACCAGGGCTTGAACCCGCATCCCCTGCATTGGCAGGCGTACTCATAACCGTTGCACCACCAGGGAAGTCCCTGGAATATTTTTAGAAGTTGAGAATGTTTGTCTTATTTTTAATGATTAAAAAAATACTTAAAAACTTTATTAGCCCTAAGTGTTATATAGGTTAAATTATTTCTCAGTTCATTCTTATCTTTTGCAAAACAAGGTAAGGAAAGCTCTGTTGATACCTAAGTGAGATAGAAGAACAAAGAAGATACACCCCTGTGAGGTCAGAAGGGGTGAGGGGGTAGGAGCAGCCAGTGCACATACATTGGCTTAGGGGGACTTGCTAATCTTGGTCTAGCTATCAGCTTTGCTCCTGTGAGCTGTGAGATTTATGTAAAAGACCTTGTAAATGAAGTCAGTTCCAACCACATGATTTGAGACTACTGAACGCTCGGTGAATGGCCTGTAGAGAAAGTGCCAATGGGAAAGCCCCACCACGCACGTGCAACAAACACTGCGAGAAGCGAATGAAAAAGTTAGACTCAGTTCACACGGCGTGTGCTTTCTCTGAACTTTAGATGTATCTCATTCTGGGCAACTCCTATGGAGGGCGTGGTACAAATGACCCCCCTGCAACGTGACTATGCAGATTTTAGACTGTTGACCTGCACCCTGAACCTACTTTCAGCTTCAACTCTCAGTCCCCAACATATAGGGCCCCAGCTCCTTAGACTGCAAGACTCTTCACCCCCTGAGACACACTTGTCCTCCCCTTCTAATTCCAGATTCAACATCTCCATCACCACTACACACACACACCCCTATTCTTTCCCTGGCCTCGACAGTGCCCCACTTGGCCAGCTGTTCCTGGTCCTCACAGAAATGATTGCTCCTCTCGTATCCTGTTTAACAGGACATCCTAACCGCCCTGCCCCATCTCTCTCTTCTGAGCCAAGACTTTGTATTTGATATGGAGGAGATTGTCGGCCCAAATCCAGGTCACTCGCAAACTCCTGAACTGGAGGCTCCCACGTCCGAGCCCTTCTCTCAGAACACAACAGGTGCTCCAGTGTCTTGGTCCTCCAAGGTGGTAAGATGGTGAGAGATTGAGCCCTACTCTCTTATCTCTAAAAAACAAGCAAAAACAACTGAGGCCTCAGCTAAGAAGGGTTGAGGTCCGAGGATACCAAAATAGGGCTGTGTAAGCTTGGGTTCAGGGAAAAGAGGGACTGTGAGCTAATAGGGGATTGGAGAGAATTCCCATGGTGAGGGAAGTGAACCAGTAGAAAGGAACTTCTCCCACATTGGGAGAGAATGAGTAATGGTTTGTCCTCTGGACCCAACCCCATAAAAAGTCTAGACTTGGGCTTGCTGGTCTACGTGACGGAGGGACAAGAGTCAAGAATCTCTGATTTCAGAAAACAATTAGAGTGGGTGTCATTTTCTTGGTGAAAAGAGGTAAGTTTGGGAAAACTTACATAATGTTTTGCCAAGACATGTGCAGTGGAAAAGTATTTATCTTTGAGTAGTTTAAAAGCTCAAAAATGTCCAGAGAACAAGATATCCTCCCGTATGGTGCCTTCTTCCCTCATAATATCTCATCTACATCTGGCCCATCCTACTTTCTTCCGTGTCCTTCTCTAGTTCAGAGGGAGGCCAGCCCCTGCATCCCTTCCTTTTTACCATAAGATCTTGATCCATTACTTGCTTCCTCTCCATGATAATTCTTCCACCAATTCCTTTCCACTGGCTCTTTCCCGTTAGCCTAAAATCCTTCCCAATAACCACACTTGAAGGCCAGGAATGCCATGTTGCACAGCGCTACAAGGCACCATTGACATCATCGTCTGTGTAAATGGTGCCCCCCCTCCCCCGCCCCTCCCCGCTGGAGTTGAGCAGAGCACATAAGATCAATAAAATGAACAATGATGAATGGGAAAAGGGGCATTTCCTCTGCTCACTAGGCAGCGCTCTAGCAATTTTCAACTACCTGCTCTGGCAGTGGTTCAGAGATTCCATTCAGTGAGCTCACCGCCATTTTCTTAGCAAGGTAAACCTTTTCATGACAAGCGTCCTGGGATTACAGAGTCAGGTTCT